>NW_024066028.1:6000000-6466933 GCF_014898435.1 Botrytis sinoallii | reverse complement strand
ATCAAAAAGAAGGGAATTCTAATATTATAGTATTTTCTAATAGATATTATAATAAATATGAGAAGATAGGATATAATGTAAGAACTTGTCAAAATAATATAATAGATCCTAGATTATTAGATTCTTTATAGTTCCAATCAATTAATTTAATTGTTGTTGAATAATATAGAATTGAAAGTGTAAATTGAGGTGAAAGTGATCTATTTACTGATATGACCCACTCACTGATAAACCACGTTATAATATCGAATATTGAAATTATATTTTATTAAATATTAAGATAATAAAATAAAATAAGATATACAATTTATTACTTTGTTATAATTTGATTAGTAATATAAATTGAATATAATATTCTTATTTATATTGATTTAAAAGATATCTTTATTATATATAGAATAGTATTATTAGATATATATATATATATTATAATTTATAAATAATCTAATTCTTTAGGATTTATAAGATTCTAAAAGTTTATTGAAATATAATAATTGTAGTTTAAGTAATTTTGTATTTATATATTAATAATTATTTAGAATTCCTGAATATAAATAATATCAATTTGTTGAATATTTGAGATTGTAAGAATTATTATATATACAAAAATACTTTTATTAATATTAGTTTAATAGATTTAAAGATCGTATTATTAGATTGATTGAATATAGATTTTATTATGGAATCTGTAATATTATATGGATATTAATAAATTATCTTTTCGAAACTGAATATATCAAATCTATTGAGATTTTATATATAATAAGGAATATATCCTTATTCTTTTCTTTATTTGATCTTGATTATAATTTAGAACTTTTGTTTTGAAAAAAAATAGATATTTAAATCAAAACTGTAAGAGTTTATATTTGATTCTATATTAGGATTTGATTAGTAGTAAAGAAGGGTTTTTAAATTTTCGTATATATGGGCCAATCCCCATCTTTGGGATCCATATGGATCCACTCTATATGCCGCCTCATAGGCCACCTTAGTGTGGACCTTATAACACAGCTCCTCTGAGCTTCGACAATTTACTGCTAATCCTAATAGAGCTTCTTTATTATAGGCCGCAAAAGCGATCGATCGAGTGCTGAGAAGGAACTAGTGATCCTCCCTTCAGTCACCACTACTGTGCCTATGCGCTATTCCGCTATCAAGCAGAACCATTGTTCCGGTCATTCCTCTTGAGTGGTCTAATAGCCGAACCCTTTGTTCCTCTGGAGCATTATTATATATATACCCGCTTTTTTAAAGCGGCATACCTGTATATATCGCTTCTGTTTATAAAATATAGTTTTATGATAAAAATAATTGTACAATCAAAGCGTTCCTCTCTATGAGTAGAAGGAAGTGTTAGGAATATGGGGCCAATCAAATGGTTCTATTTGCGAACATTACACTGGCTTGTTTAGGATATATAAAAGGAACTGGGTTTACCCTATGAGGTTTTACTAGCGTGCACATCAGCGCTTTTCTGTATTTGTAACTCTAGATCTAGTCACGTCTTTCATATCCCTCGGGAGATCCTTCACAAAACGTTAATCACTATAAATAAATAAATAAATAAATAAAGAAGGGTTTAATTTATTCGTATTAAATAATAATATTATTATATTTGTATTTATAAAAGGCTTTGTAATTATAGAAGTATTCAATATTTCTGTTTTAGGGATTTCGATAAATATATTGATTGCTTTATATTGAACTTTTCTTACTTTTCGAATAGCCTTAAGCTTAATAAAAAGTACTATAATATTATTTTTGTATTAAAGAATAATAAACTAGTTGTTAAAAGGAATAGAAGTTAGCGGTGCTAAGCATGTGTAGTGATTAGTAATACGGTTACTTAAACGGGCTAGATTAGACGAACCATAGACAGACATATTGGTCACCTTATATAATACTATGAGATGATCAATATGCTTATACGCGTAACAATATAGTCAACATAAAGGCCTCTTCCACTTAATCTTCTAATAGGTTATGAGACCCGATTAGTATGGCCTTTAGATAGAATTGATGTGATCAATATTACATCCAGCTCACAGAGCTGAAGAATATACAACATTACCTTATATCCAGCTTGCAGAATTGAAGAATATGTGGCATTACCTTATAATCAATATACAATACTACGATTGATCACTACTACTAACTCACGGAATTGAAAAATATACAATACTATTATACTTATATATTTACAATCACAAATCTGTATAATATTGTTTATACAGAAAAGGGGAGGAAAAGAAAAAACTCTGTAAATTCTGTATATAGATACTAAAATGAATAATATCAAGAAGTAAGCTAAGTATATCCCAACTTTTATTCAAGAGATTCATAAGAAATGATTTTAGCAAATGAAAATACAATTAAAGAAAAGGATTGATTTTATATAATTAAATTCATACTTCAGGATTATACAAGGATTAGAGAACTTGAAATGGAGATTGATGGCACTGAGGTTTTCTCGATTACTAAAAGTGTTATAATAATATATATCAGATTTAATATTGAGAAGAAAATTATATATTTAAAGAACGAAGCTAATACACTTTTATATATATACAAATCGCTCAGTAATAACAATAAAGCGCTAGCCGACAAATACAATATAGTATATATATTATGAAATTATCTGAAATCCAAATACTCAAGAACAAGTAATATTACAATAAATTTTGTATCTAATAATAATCTAGATATTTATCTTCAAATCCTTAAATCAATTAAAAATAATTATTATTGAAATCTAAAACAAACTTAAGGAATATCAATACAAGCTTGGTATAATCAATCTTGTATTTAAAGATTTATATAAAAATCAAGCTTTTTTTTAGTTCTTATAAGAAGCCTATTAATTGATTATCAAATAATGATTGATACTATAAATATTCAAAATATACTAATAGTTAGAAATAAGATTAAGTATCTTATAGTTAAAGAACTTAATATCAAAAAGATAGAACAAGCTTATATTATTAATAAAAAATATATAATCCCAGATTGATAAAGAGAATATAAAAAATCAAGCCTATTTAAAAAGCAAGAACAAAATGATAATATAAAATTCTCTGCTTATCACCTGTATAAACAAAAAGAATACTTTTTATATAATTACAAAGATCTCTCATTTATACAAACTTTAATCCATAAACACTACAAAGCCCAATAATAAAAAGCAATATTTAAAAAGATAATCAAAATGTATTCTCTAAGAAGAATAATCAAGTTCATCTTGTAAATAACGAGAGTCTTTTAGTTAATCTTGATTTATTAGAAAGCAAAGAAGAATTTGATAATAAAGAGTACTATATATCCAAAGAGCTTGTTTATAAGATTATCCCTTTTATTGATATACAGATATTAGTATTTCCTTATATATATTTAACCAATTTTCTTTTTTAGAAATATTAAGAAAATAAAGAGAAAAACAATAAAAATCAATAGAAGAGTTATATACTATAATCGGATAAATATTGCTATACTGGAGCTGGAAAATGGGGGTATGGTTTTACTCTCAAAACATTATATATACTGGAATTAAGAGTTAATCTCCTTTTTAATAAAAAGATCTGTAAAACTGAACTCAAGGGTAGATTCAATTCAAATTATATATATTTCAAAAAAATAAAATAAATATTATTAAAGTAAAAATAAATAAAGGAATTTATATAATCTCGAATATCACAAAAGGATATGAAGATATTACTCTATCGAGTATAGAGATTATTAATAATATTGAGCTAAATAAAATCAATCTAAATATCTTTTTAAATAAGATCAAAAAGAATCTAAAAACTTATCTATTATAATACAAACAATTTAATTATCTTAATCCAAAGAAAATACAAAATCTTCATAAAGTTATTATATTGGGAAAGCTAATCAAAGTTCTATCCAAGATCTTTGTATACAAAGTTTATACACTTATTAAGATAAAGAATCTAATTTTGAAATAACTCAATTCTTATAAAACAATAAGACTAGAGTTTATTCACTTTAATATTACTAATCTATTCCCAAGATTATTATAAGGAAATCGTTATTTCTATTGATTATAGATAGCTAAATAAAAGTGAATTGAATTTTGATTCTAAAGACAAAAGATGAAGTCATACCAAGATTGAAGAAATAAAAAACCAAATTGGAATTCGATATTGATAATAAGATAATAGCTATTCGGACTAATAATACATTAGAGCTAATCCAAGCTATTAAAGAATGAAACTCTAGGATCTGATTAGAATTAACAACTATAATATTATCTTATTAGAACAAAATTGCTAAAAGAAATATTGATATTGCTAAAGCCGATATAAAAACTATACTAAAGGAATCCGAATTGCTATTGAAATTCTAAAATGAAACTGTTGAATATGATATATATTGTAGGAATAGAATAAATACTGGATCAATTATTAATAATAGTATAATCAGTCCTGATTGAAGTGTTTATAGAATCAACTCTGAATATTAGTTATTGTAGAATATAGGGAAGCAAATGCTATATATATATCAATTCAAAAACAATCCTAAAGGATCAACAATATAATAAGCTATGAGATACAGTTCGAGAAGGTATCTTTGTAGAATACTTGGCTACAATTAATAGATATATTAGAGTATATTTACTGAAATTAGATTATATTATATAAGCAAGTCAGGTAATTATAAATGAATTCAAAAAAGGAGGAGAATTGGATTTGAGGATAAAGAATTCTATATTAGAATCTCAAGATATAGAAAATATTATTTCTGATAGAAAACCTAAGAGCAGATTCTATAAGATATAAAAAAAGCCAGAATACTTATCTGATTTCTTATAAGATATGATTATTTCTAAACACCTAAAGGTAATAATTCCTAATATATTTAAAATAAACAATATTCAGAAATTCAATAAAGATAATAAAGGAAATATTATTGAAATCAATTTATTCAAGTATTCAATATTATCTCCAAGAATAAATAAAATAGAGATATTAAATACTATACTTATGAATAATCAATTCTTTATTGAAATTCTAATTATATTTATAAATATAGATATTCTAAAAGATACTCTTTTTAAAAATACAAGCAAAATGATAATAAGTTAAACAAATATATTTAAAAACTAATAAGAGTAATAATAATAATACTCTTAGAAAACTCAAATGAAAATACTATTAAATATACTATAATCTTTATACTCTTTATATCAAAAATCAACCCAAATGTTAAAACAAAACTATCCAAAAATCTTCAAATAATCCTAGAGAGTACTGCAAATAAGAATATAGCCTTCTCTGCAGAACAGATTTTAGGAATCCCTATTCCTATTATATATAATCAAGCAATCTCAAACTCTGAATATAGAAAAAAATGAAACAAGTTATTGAAAAAGAAATCAGTTTATTAATTACAAATAATATTTAGAAAGAATATATTTTATTAAAAGAAAAAAATCTTGTTTAACAAAATAAATATTTATAATAAAAACAAAGGATAATAAGATTAAGAGATTCAAGATACAATTAGTAGTAAAAGATTTTAATCAAGTCTTTAGAAAAGATTATAACAAAACCTTTGCTTTTATAATACAATTCGATATACTTCACTTGTTTTTAACAATTATTATAAAAAACAATTTGAAATACTAATATTTTAATATAAAGAATACTTTTATAGAATCCTATTTCAAAAAAAAAATATATCTTATATTATCTTAGGGAGTCAAGATATTAGATAAATATATTTTATATACATTAAGAAGTTTATATAATCTTGAACAAACTAAATAAAATTAAAATCAACTTTTAAAATCCGAATTAATCAATTAAGGTTTTACTCAAAGTCTCATCGATCTATATTTATATATATATATTATTCATTAACTTAATCTGTTAATATATATTAATAATATAATTGCTTTCTCGAACTCAAAGAATCAACTCAATTGGTTTTCTATAATACTTTCCTCATATTTCAATATCAAAAACCTAAAGAAGATTAGCAAGATCCTAGGTATTAGGGTTATAAGAGATCGAGCAAACAGATCACTAACATTAAATCAAGAGAAATATCTGAAAGCTATACTTACAAAATTCGGAATCTTATATACTCAATATTATATTAAGAAGATATCTGCTATTGATTACTTATATCTATAACTTATTATAGAAAATAATAAACTGATTAATATTATTAAATATCAATAAGCTATAAATAGCCTTATTCATTTAATAGTATATACAAGACCAGATATCTCCTTTATATTAGACCGACTATTACAATATATAGCAAAGCCAGCAAAATGCTATAGAATAGGAGTAAAGAATCTAATGCGATACTTGAGAGCTATAATCACTCAAAAACTCAAGTACGGACCTAAGGGAATACAATACCAAATCGTAAAGGAATATAATCTATTAGCAAATACTATAAAAGTCTTTACTGATATAAACTAAACAAATAATCAATATAATTGAAAAAGTATTTCTAGAGGAGTTACTATATTCTATAAAGAATCGATATTATAGGCTAATAAGAAATAGAATTCCAGTAGCAATATCAAATACTAAATCCAAATATATATCTATAGCGATATTTATTAAGCAAAAGAGATAATTAATTTAAATACTCAAGACCTTGGAAAAGCTGAATATATATTTATATACAGAAATACTATTCAATTATTAAACAATAATCAAAAAGCAATTACTTTAATCAAGAATTTATATTTATATAAACAATCAAAGTATATTGATATATACTACTACTTTATCAGGGATCTTACTGAAAAAGAAAAGGTAATAACTAGTTATATCAATATATCAGATATAATAGCAGATAGGATAACTAAACCCTTAACAAGAATAGTATTCGAAAGATTCAAGGATATACTAGGATTGAGATAATAGAAATACAGAAGATTAGGGAGATCAAAGGTAGTAATTTCTATAAGGGAGTATTAAAAGGAATAGAAGTTATCAGTGCTAAGCACATGTAGTGATTAGTAATACAATTACTTAAACGGGCTAGATTAGACGAACCATAGACAGGCATATTGGTCACCTCATATAATACTATGAGATGATCAATATGCTTACACGCGTAACAATATAATCAACATAGAGGCCTCTTTCATCCAATCTTCTAATAGTAGTTATTATATTCAATCTTAAATAGATTATAGTAATTAATATATTTGAGTAATATTGTATAATTAATATCTATTAATTTCTTATATATATCTATTTAATAATTATAATAGATATAAAAAGAGAATCAAATATATTTAATAAAAGAATAATATTCTTAATAACCTGAATCGACAAAAAGACCATTGTCCTCTGCAAGGAGCCCGGTTGGTTTAATGGTAGAGTGATCGGGTCATTCTCTTACTGTTCTACAACTTAAGGCTATAGCGATCTGATCTATATGGATTTACTCTATATGTTATTTTATAAACCACTTTAATATAAACCTTTTGATATAGCTTTATTAAGCTCTGATAATCTATTGTTAACTTAATAGAGCTTTTCTATTATAGGTTATAAAAGCAATTGATCAAATGCTGAAAGGGAACTGATTCCTTTTCTAGCTGCTATTATTATGCTTATACACTACTTCGTTACTTAGCGGAATCATTGTTCCGGCTGCTCCTCTCGAGCGGCTCAATAATCGAATCCTCTGTTCCCATAAAGTACTATCACATACACACCTACTTTTTTGAAGCAATACATCTGTATATACTGCTCCTGCCCATATGGTTTTATAGCAAAAATAATTGTATAATCAGAGCGCTTTTCCCTATGAATAGCAGGAAGCACTAGAAATATAAAGCCAATCAAATGGTTCTATTTGCAAACATTACATTAGCTTGTTTAGGATATATAGAAGAAACTGAGTTTATCCTATAAGGTTTTATTAGTATATATATCAGCACCTTTCTGTATTTGTAACTCTAAATCTAGCCACATCTTTCATACCCCTAGGGAGATTCCCCACAAAAACGTTAATCACTATAAATAAATAAATAATTAATAACCTGAATTATTTCAAATTATAATACATTTTTTTAAATAAATTTAAAAGAATATTAATATCAAAAAAAATAAAAATAAAATGTTTTTAATAAAATATTCATTGATTTTATAATTAAAGAATTTGATAATAACTAAATACTTCTTTATTTATATAAAAACTTTATTAAGAATAAATGTTTTATTTATTATAATTATTTATTATTTAGATTTATAGAGAAAATAGGGATTTTTATAATTATATAGTTAAATTAGATTTTAAAATGATTAGAAATATGTATTTAATATTATAATATTGTCACGTTGTGTGAGGTCACGTGACATATGGTCCCCTCGGAAGGAACCGAATTAGGTTATCTCATCCTCAGACCACACGGTGATTACATAATAAACCCAGGCTTGAGGCCTGGATTTCGAGGCAGGAGACTTCCGAAGTTCACTGTAGGGTCTGAAACAATTTGGTTCTAGCTTTGATATAAATCCCAACAAATCGTGATTTTTCGATTTTTCAATTAAATATTTTAAATTATTCAATTATTGTATTACCTTAATGCAGATTCATTTGATAGAAATGAATTTTCCCTATTATTTTGATATATTTATTATTATTATAGTTTTATTCTATTATATATAAATATAGCATTGAAATTTAAAGTAATATTTTTGAATCCTAATATTTGTAATGACAACCACCTTTTTCTATCGATAACAATACTAAAACCTATTAATCTATAGAATGATATATACCCTGAAGATCCCGTTGAATTCTAGTAACCCTATTATATTATTTATATTTCTATTGATATTATTTCTATTAAGAAATAAGTGATTAGGTATTATTTTTTAGTAATAATAATATTATAATAATTATTCATTTGTATATATTATATTGAAATGGTTTTTAATATATATATTGAATTTACTATATAAATTATAAATAAATTGAAATGAAATTGAAATGAAAGTGAAGTATATATTCAATATAGAAATTAAAAACTCTATTATATTTATTTCTATTGAAACCTCGAAACTCTTATTACTTTCTGTTAGTTTCTACTTAACTTATTATTGAATTTTATTATATCCTACAAACATCTATCAATTCATAAGAATATCTATAAACTCTTATTATATCCTACAGATTCCTATTATTTCCTACTATCTTCTACAGACTCTTGTTATTTCCTGAGATCTTCTATTATATTTTAGGAACTCTTGTTATTATATCTTTAAAACGAAAGAAAACTAATGAATATAAAGCTAATAGATATTCTAAATAAGCTAAAACTATAAAGTTGAAGGATAATTATAAGATTATATCAATTATATTCAATATGCTAATAGTATTAATAATTGGATTTAATAAATATATAAAGCGAATTTATAAGATTGAATGAAGAATATATTATAATAATTAAAGAAGGAGGATAAAGAAAATATTGAAAAGCGAAAGGAGTTTATTGGATTATATTTTGAAGAATCCTTTGGTTTTTAGATTTTATTGTTATTCGAAAATTCAAGTTTATATAAATCCGGATTTTGTGTTGTCTAATTTATAGGAAAAGCGATATCCTTATATTGTTAATACTAAATTTAAAAAGAGTTTGATATTTGATTTATATTCTATTTTGATAGAAAAGATTACTCTCCAAATAATTCCATTAATAAAGCTTGAAAAGAAGCATTTGAGAATATCAAAAAGCTTTTTAAAATATTATTTTATTTTCTGACTTCCAAATTATTGAAAGAGGAAGTTAAAATAATTGATAAATTCGCTAATTGAAATATATATATTTCTTTTAGGTTTTTGAATAAATGGCTTTGTCTAAATTTAGAGCTGTATTATATTTTCTGAATTATAGTCTAATATTGGGCTTGTAGTTATAGATAAATACTATCTTATTTTACAATAAAAGGATTTTCGATTCAAGTTTATTATATTAAGATAGTTATAGTACTTTCTGTTTCAAGAAGTCATATGGTTTGAATTATATTATTATTTTGGATACAAAAAGCCAAAAGATAATCTTAAAAAATAAAGGATTTCGAAAATTAAGTTTTCGATTATATCAAATATAATATTATCTATATATTTATTAATCATTCAAATATCTTGCTAACAATAATTTTTATCCCTTATAAACAGAATAAATCTTTAGAGCTTTTATATTATCTTTTAGATAATATTATAAATAAAGATAGACATCCAATTCAGAAAAGATTTCTAAAATTATAATATTTATGAATTTTAGAAATGAAACTGATATAATGAAAAACTATCTTCAAAATATTCTTTTTAGAAAAAAACAAAAAAGAAAGCTATATTATATTTTATTAAAATAAAGAATAAAAGCTTTAGTAGTATAGAAATTATTATTTTATTTTATTTAAAGATTGATATAAAGGATTGAATATAAGATATAACAAATTTACAAAAGTAATATTAATTATTTATATTATTATTATTATTATTACTTTTGCTATAAATATCAATATCTATAATATAGATTTAATTTTCTTTGAATATAAGAAAATAATTAATAACAAAGATATAATAAAGGATAAGAATAAGGAGAAAAAGAATCAGAATATATTAGTATAATATATATATATTTATATTATACTATTACTTTATTCTAATAAATTCTGTTCTACAATAATAAAAGGATCTAATACCAGCACTAATAAAACTCTTATTTCGATACAAAAAATAATAGAAAGGCATTGCTTTACTATCTCTATTGAAAAACAATATAGTTACAAGCTTTATAAACCTTATAAGCTATAGAAAATAAAACGGAAAATAAGGATTCAGTAAATGAAGAAGATATTGATATAGAAACCAATATTGAAAATAATATTACTAATAATAATAAAATATACTCTACTTTAAATGATTAGTATATTTGAATAAAAATTGAAATAACTTAAAGAATTAGTGTTTTTTCTACTTAATTATCTATTTGTAATAACTTATATTATAAAAAGGTATTTCTCAATTATCTTATTTATTTTTATTTATTTATTTATAGTGATTAACATCTTGTAAGGGATCTCCCTAGGGGTATGGAAGATATGGCTAGATCTAGAGGTTACAAATACAGAAAAGTATTGATATACATATTAATAAAATCTTATAGAGTAATCTAGTTTTTTCTATATATTCTAAACAAACTAGTATAATATTCGCAAATAGGTTATTTGATCAGCTCTATATTCCTAGCGCTTTCTATTACTTGTGGAAAGGAGCGCTTTGATTATATAATTACTTTTGCTATAAAACTATATGAATAAAAGTAGTGTATATAGATATATTACTTCAAAGAAATAAGTGTATATATAATGGTGCTTTATGAAAACAAAGGATTAGGCTATTAGGTTGCTCGAAAAAGCAATCAGAATAATAGTTCCACTAAGTAAACAAAGTGGTATATAAATATAGTGGTAATAACTAGAAGGGGGATCAGTTTCCTTTTAGTATTTGATTAATTGTTTTATAATCTATAATAGAAAAGCTCTATTAGGGTTAGTAATAGATTGTTGGAGCTTAATAGAGTTGTGTTAAGAGATTTATATTAAGGTGGCCTATAAGGCGATATATAGAGTAGATCTATATAAATCAGATTGCTATAATCTTAAGTTGTAGAATAATGAGAGAGTAGCCCGATCACTCTATTACTAAACCAGCCGGGCTCCTTGCGGAGGACAATGGTCTTTTTGTCCCTCAATTATCTTAAAGAAAATCTTTTTAGTAATAAAAAAAGAAAGAAAAGATTATTCCATTAGAGATATATTATAGTAAATATAACCCAGATTTTCTTTTTATTTTATTGAAGTTATTGAATGAGATTATATCAGTATCCAAATCCCGAAAAGGTACTTAAATATATTTGTATTAAGAGGTTAGAAAAATGATGTAAAATTGAAGTATTAAAAGTAGTAATTAATCAATAACAATTTATATTATCAAGTAATTACTTTTTAGAAAAAAGTATATACTGGGAAATAGCGAATTTATATTATTAATAGTTGTAAGATCGATTATCTAATTAATAGAATAAATTGATTTTAAACAAATTATATAAAAAGTATTTAATCTTAAAGTATAGCAATATTTTAATTAATATAAAATAAATTAATATTTTTATTTCAAGAATTCTATTTCAAGATAGAAATAATATATATATTATATAGGCAAATATTGATTAAAATAAAGAAAACAAGAGAAAAAGTCAAACAACGAAAGGATACTTTAAAAAAAATACTGGGAATAGTAATATTAGTTTCAATATAAGAATATCTAAATACAACTTATATAACTTCGAATAACACTTTTACATACCAAATATTTCAATAGAATTAATTTAGAAAGGGAAATATAGTTAATACTCTTCAAGTACAAATAGTTCGATCAAATAATCCTTTAATATTAAATAAGAATATCAATACTCTATATACTAGAAATACTCAATTCGAGATATCAGCTATTTAGTCTAAAGCGATAGTATTTCAACTCCGATTCAATATATAATATCCATACAAAATACAACACTTATATAAAGTTGGTCAGAAATAGACAGCAAGTTACGCATAAGGAGTGATATATTGAAATATGTATATCAGATCTATATATCCGGGAAGTCCGAAGAAGGAGTTTTATAGTGGTGTGCACGTGCCACACACGTGCTATACATGTGATTTCCAACAAAAGTATATCAAGATAAAAACGAATATTAATATTATTGCTATTTATAATCAAAAATCGAATTACTATTTCAACTCGTTTTTGTTTATTACTAGATTCAACTCCTTAATTTTTTATATATTTTTTATTTAATAAACTTAAATCTACTTTTCCCTACTTTCTCTTTACCTAATATATTCAATTCTTTTAAAAATATTAATTAAAATATAAATAATTTCTTAACTCAAATTTCGATAGAAATATAGGTCTTCAATAATTCAGATAAAGGAAATTCAGTTTGATAATATAATATTAGAAATATAATACTATAGTAATAATAGTATAATAATAAAATGATATATCAGAGATATAGATTGAATTATAAATATTGATAATACAATTTATTAACCTCTTGTTAACTCCTATCAACTTCTATCAACTCTTGGTTTAATAATAACTCGATATTGTTGTCATAAATAATCGGAAAAAAGCAATCAAAATAAATATATTTGATACCCAATCCTATATTATTGTTCTGGCCTTAACCTATATAAAGCTATTAACTCTTGTCAAATAAATATTAACTCATTATATATGTTATACAGAATATTATATATTTAGAATCTAGTTTATATATAAAATATTCAATATAATGAAGAGGCTATTATAGCTTTTATTACTTAGTTGATAAAAGACTAAATATATAATAAATTTACGGTGAATTTACAGCCTATCACACCAAATTCAATCACGAAAATAGTATAAACATTTGTACATATAAAATCGAGAAAAGCTTATTATACTTCTTTCGATATTCAATCAATAATCAGATATATAGCAACTATTGCTTATACCAAATCGATTATAATCTAAATAAGATGTGATAGTATATATCAATTACATCCTACAATCACAATATAGCTTTATTAACCTTCTCACCAAATCCAGATTCTATATTAGAATATACCCAAACTACATATAATCATACAGATATCAACCTACTCCAGTACCCCGAGGACAAGTTCTCCATCTCAATCAATCTAAAACCCGCATCAACTAGTTATAAACACTCCAAACACTTTCCCAATCGATAGCAATCGATCTAATTATCTGCCAATATTTAAACAATATATAAAACAAGACTTTCTAAAACAGGACTACAAATCTTTAGATAGAATAGCTATAGGATTGCTATAAGCAGTATTGAATAGGTATCACGCTAAAAGTGATATCACCGATAGCATTAAGCCAATTGGGTTTATATAGGCATATTCTCTCGTGACAATAGGGGAATACCAAAACAACAAGCCCCTGATTAACTAACATTACATTACTATGAGCAGCTGGAACGCTAGCGGCCTGTAGGCCCACTCCTTAGTACATCTAGAATACCCCTTGGGAGATCAGATATTAGACGTTAATCACTATAAATAAATAAAAATATAATAAATTTATTTATCCTTTATATCCATATATCTTTTTACTTTTTATATATATTTATTATCGAATATTGATATAGAAATTATGATCTATATATTACTCAAAGAATTATCTGTAATACAACTATAAGTAAAAATCCATATATTATACAATCACCTAGCTTTGACAAAGCAGTATTTATTGTTTTAAATCAACAAGACTTTATTATACTATCTTCCATTAATAATTCAATATTCAATATACCTATTGCTTTATATACTGCTTTATATATTCCCTTTTATACTTCCTTTCATATTCCCTTTCATATCCCTTTTCATATTCTTTCTTATATTCTCTTATGTATACCCTTTTATATTTCCTTTTATACTATTTCTTATATTATCTTTCGCACTATTTCTCGCGTTACCTTTTGTGTTGCTACTCCAGCTTTTTCGAATAGATCCTCCGATAATTCTAATATTAGATTTGAATATAGAAATAGAGATAATGAAGAACTCAATATTGAAAATAAAGAAAATAATAATTCGGAAATTAATGATATTAGTGATATTATTAGTGGTTTCATTAATCAAAATATATTGGGCGCTATTGATACTAGTAATAATAATATTATTATTTATATATCAAAAGAAATAGGAATAGAGCTAATATTTAAAGAGACTTTTGATAAAATACAGAAAGGATATGTAGTATATTATCTATAGCTTTAAAGCAATATCAAATCCAAGGGACTATATCTATTAATATAATAATATAAATGATAATATATAAGTGAAAATGATAAAAACAAAGCAACTCCGGATAAGCAAAGAGATTTCGATTATATTATTCGAATTATAAAATCGGAAATCAGGAAACAGTTATTAGAAGAAAATAAATATACTTTTTGTTATAATTATAGATTTGAATACATCGCATCCGGATTAGAATTCATTATTATTAATATTAAGGACATATAGATATATTGTTTAGCTATTAAGCAATACGACGATCATAACAAATCATATTGAAGGAATCTTACAATACCATGATACTGTCAATGTGTGGTTGTGAGCAACCTATTGTACTGCTGAGTGTGTTGGATTGCGACCCAATCGCTTCAATGATGATGACGACGATTATATCGATAATTGAAGTGAATAGAGATGGCGATATACGGTTTATTTACAAAGCAATAATTGATCAATTCTATAAGGAGAATGGAAAGCAACGAGTAATCCTAAAGATTGCGAGTACAATCGATGTATATATTAAAACCCTGAGCAAGACGGAATTGAGCTATGCCGATATATTGAGGTTTGTGTATATCAATAGTATAATTAAGACTATAAGATAAGCTGGGCCTATATAGAGAATCCCTATATCAATCATAAGAGTAACCTTAAAGGGAATTGCTAAATCCTATACTGATATGTTCAAGATTGGGGGGGTATCTCAAGTATTGAAGAGTGTTAAAGCAAGTATACTCAAAACGATAAAAATGATATAGAAATGTAAACAACAGGAGTGAAACAGTTATACAATCTTTATAAAGATAGGAAGTAGATAATAGATAATCGCCAATAACCCCTTCGAACTGTGATTGAAGATTATAAAAGCAATTCCTGGATTAAGACTCGAACTGATCCCCTCGCTTTATTGCAATAGAACGGGGTGAATCCTGAAATGCAAAACACTAAAGAAATGCAAGAATCTTTTATAAGACGAAAATTGTATATAGCTGATCATTGTGCTTGATATGGATGATATTTAAGTTATGGAGATCTGGTACAACTATGTTATGCCTCAGATCCCTTATAATACACTGGGCATATTCACAATACTCCCAGACACAACCATTCAAAAAGAAATCAAAGTATAAGCAGGAAAGGAATCAATGCAATATAAAGTCTCTAAGTACAGGATGAACCCTTTTATAAAAAGGGCTAACTAGATTATTAGTTTCAAAAAGACAATAAAACCATTCCAGCTATTTAATATCAGTGAATATTCAAAGTCCTTTAACAAATCGCAACGCCCTCAATCATAACAGCACTCCAATAGGTACTAGTTATACTGTAATCTGTATATGTATTATTATCTGGTTTATTACTCTAGATATAGCGAACTGATTATTAAATATATTAACAAAAAGATCTATAAACAATATCAAAACAATACTCAATGTATAGAATACCTAGAATCCTTCCAATCCATGTACAACAACTGCTTAGCAGTATTACAATCAGTCAATGAAAAACTAATCAGACTCACCCACCAACAAGTGAAAGAAGTCAGAATTACTAGTCAAAGGAAAACTCAGGAAACATACAAGAGAAAGGCACCTACTTCAACATTAGTTAAATAGTTTTAAGTAATTATCCCCAGACTCTTTATATCGGGGGTCTGTATTATTGCCTACAAGAACGAATAGCAACTGATAAACCAATTATCCAAACAGGCCCGATCAGGGGAGGGCCCCTCCAATAATCCGATTCACACCCTGGGTTATAATCCTTTATGTTATACTAACAAAAGGGTAAACTATAATATAGCAACTATAACTAAAAAAAGCCTTTTCACCTCCCGATTCTGAAATAAATAAAAAGAATGAGTCAAATACCAACAAAACTATTACCATCTCTATATAAATTGCATAATTAATACAAACTTAATAAGGAAAAGGGGATTCACAATCACATAAGCAAATATAGGATACAAACACTTTAATCATATTACCTTTCTATAGGTTACTGGAGAAGCTGATATAAATATCATTTGTATCCAAGAACCCCGATTATATAATAACTCGATAACCCAAAATCATGCTGTATATAATCAATACCAACCAATCAATATCTAAGGAGTAACTAATAGTCCTAAGTATAGATTATAAATAATCATTTATATACGAAAAGAAGGCAACTTGAAAATCAGACAAATGAAACAGATCGAAAGTAGAGATTTATTTTGAATCAATATTAATAGGTACTCGATCCTCAATATCTATCGTACCCCACTCGATTCGCTAATAATAGAATATATACTTAAATTAAAGATCACCCCAGAAACTAGTATAATTATTGGAGATAATTTCAATATTAAGTATAATCTATAGAAACCCGAAATAACAATTATTAATCAAGATAATACATTTGTATAATGAATTGCTAAACAAGAAATAGAGTATATCGGGACTCCTAATGCCTTTATATATATAAGGAGATATATTCTGAATCTAACCTTTTTCAATTTGATTATTGCTATAACAATAATCAATAATAATTTATATAACAATTCCAATCATACCACTCAAGTTATTACTATCTCGGATAAAGGAATCTCTAAATATAAGTAAGCACATATTTGGATATACGATTCAGATTTATTCTGCCTAATAGGTATAATAACTAACTGCTTAACAAACCTCCAAAACCCAGATCTCCAATCTATCTATAATATCGATAGACTGATCACTAGACTTATAAGTATACTGAGTACCTCTGTAATAGCTATAGAACAAAAAGACTGCAAACCCTATCAATTATCCTTGTAATAAACCGATGAGTGTAAGGAGGCATATCGAATATATATACAAGCTAGGAGAACTGGAACTACTAATGAAATAGCAATTGCCTAGCAGGATCTACAGAGGGTTATGCAAGCATTGAAACAAGCCTATTGGATTAAGCATTTGGACAATATACAGAACAATCAGAAACTATACAAAGTTATAAACTGGTATAAGCTGACTCTAAAAACAGGTCTCAAAGCCCTTCTTTTGGTAATCGAAGACTAGGAGATTATTGATATCAGGAAAAAAGCCGAAGCACTTTTTACAACAGTACTCGATTGTTTCAAAATATTAGATGATTTATAGTATAACCCTTTATAAAAACAAAGCTGCTAGACGATTTTATTATGGAAAAGAACGATCACTATAGAGAAAGTGAAAAAAATATATAATAAAAGTTAGGAATATATTACCTAGAGTTGATTGGGTAACTGTTTGCTTTCTTAAGATGTATTGGTCTAGTATGAAGAGTGTAATATATAAGATTTTCGTAGTTTGCCTTAGGCTCAGCTACTACCCTAACAAGTGGAAACTTACTGAAATAGTTATACTATTTAAGATTGGTAAAAAGGATAGGATATCCCTGAGATTATAAAGGCTGATTGTATTGATATTGTATATTGGAAAAGGATTAGAAAGGTATATCGCCAGTCAAATTATATAGACAGCTATAAGATATAATATTATCAGCCCTCAGTATTGTAGAGCATTGCTGAAAAGAGCCGGTATTGATCTTATAGCTGCCTTTACTCATAATACTAAACTTGCTTTAACAACTAGCAAAATGATTATACTAATAATAATGGATATACAAGGTGTCTATGATGCATTCCTTAAAAGACAGCTCCTACAATATATAAAGAAGCAGGGTTGGCCTATAGTATTTTTACAATTTGTTGATTCATTTCTAACTAGAAGATATATGCGTGTAAGGCTTAAGGGAATTACAATACAGGATTTCCCGATCATATATAGTATTCTCCAGGAATCGCTATTCTCCCCTATCCTGTATACCCTCTATCTTGCTAAGCTTCTCAATCAAAATAGAATATAGTGTTTCGAATATACTAACGATATAACTATATTATACATCTAAGAACCTATCCACGAATACACATATACTCCGCCGAACTATTCGATACATTCTATAATAAAGAGATCAGAATAAGATCTTTTTTGCTCCAGAAAAGTTTGAGCTACTTTATATATCGAGAAAGCATAAAATTACAAATCCGGTTATAAGAATAAATTAGGACCTAATTATCACACTAACTTCTCTAAGGCTTACCAATAGAGTACAACTGATCTTACATTAGTTTAGTGTTTTTTTTGATCAGTGTTTAACATTTCTATAATATATCAAAACGCATATTACAAAAGCTATATGTATTATATTCTATATCCAATCAATAGCTCATACAGCCTACGAACTATCTACAGCCTACTTACAAAAATGATCATTATCTATATACTCCCTATTGCCCTTTATAGCTTCAAAATATAGTTCGATAGGCTATACAAACAATACCCAAATGCAGGTTATATTCCAATCAGTATCGAAATCAAGAAATATATTGATCTAATTAGCAAAACGATTTACAATACAGTATAGAGAGCTTTACCCATCTACAAAACGATTTTAACAATTATACTCTTTATAGAAGCTAATCTCCTAATTGGAATTATTGTATTAAAGCAAGCTAGATTGAGATTCATATTTTAGCTTCAGATAGTGGATGCACAATATCTATTTGTAACCGATTAAAGCTATATATCAGAAAAAGAGAACAAGGTATAGATACTCTAAAAGATTCCAATACAAAATTGCAAAAAATGGGACAGGCGATTCTTGTTACTAAACACCCCAGATTCTTACAGCCTCACTTTTCTTTCAAATACTGTATCAATCCAACGAATAATATAAATAAAAAGGATACTGTGAAAGCATTTAAGGAATGATAAAACTTAATCCTTCAAGAAGACTACTTTATATTTTCAGATAGGTTTGAACAATACAATAAACATGGTTACTGTGTGGGGTATGGCTTTGTAATTTATTGTAGTAAGTAATAGATCGATACTGGCTATGGCTGTGTATACGAATAGTCGCATGTTTTTGATATTAAGACGATCGATATATGGTAGGGATTAGAATGCCTCCTAAGCATTATTGATTGCCTCTACCAGGGACAAATATAGTTATATATTGATAGCACCTCAGTAATCTAGGAAATGCAAGGAAACGCCACTGCCTTCTTTCAATAGGTATATTACAAATATTATCAAGCAATACAATACTATAATATTATAATCAAGTAGTCCCCTGGGCATATTGAGATTGAGGGTAACGAGGTAGCCGATCGTCTTGCTGATCAGAGCATAGCTGAACCGCTTGACCCTAATTCATCCTGCCTTTCTACAATCAGCAGTTCCACTCTATCCTATATACCAAATATCGATATTCCAAGAACAAATAGTAAAAGGAAAAAAGGAGCCTGATTTCCGAAATATATAATACATGAAAATCGGTATATGATATCTCGGAGCCGAAAAGCTTCAAGCTCTTTTGCGAAGTATTATACAGATTTATAACAATGCAGATTGGATATAATGATTTTGTAACCTATCATATCAAATTCAATCACGAAAATAGCACAAACACTTGTATATACGGAATTAAAAAAAGCCTATTGTATTTCTTTCAATATTTAATCAATAATCAGATACATAGCGATTGATTGCTTATACCAAATCGATTTTGATCCGAATAGGATGCAATAGCATATATCAACCATATCCTGCAAACTTAATATAGCTTTACTAACCTTCTCGCTAGATCCAGATTCTATACTAGGATATACTCAAACTACACAAAACTATGTGAATTCCAATCTACTTTAATACCCCGAAGATAAGCTTTCCACCCCAATCAACCTAAGATTCGCACCAAACAGCTATAAGTGTCCGAGCGCTCTCCCGATCGACAGTGATCGACCTGATTATCCGCCAACACCCGGATAGCATACGAAACAAGGCCCTTTGAAACAGGACCACAAACCCTTAGACAGAACAGCCGCAGGATCGCCATGAGCGATACTGAGCAGGGGAATACCAGAGGCAACAAGCCCCTGATTAGCTAACATTACACTACTATGAGCGGCTGGAACGCTAGCGGCCCGTAGGCCCGCTCCTTAGTACGTCTAGAATACCCCTTGGGAGGTCAGATATTAGATGTTAATCACTATAAATAAATAAATAAATAAAAAATAGATTTGAATACTAGATTTACTTTAATTAAAATCTATAATAAATAATTCGTTCTAGTTCGATATATACTTATTATTGCTAGATTGCTTATAAAGAAGGTTGTAATTTATTTATTTGTATATAATACAAGAAAAAAGTGGCTATTTTTTTTGTATATCTATAATTAGATATTTTAGATAGAATTATCTTATAAATCTGATTGATTGTATAAAATTTTTTTAATAATTATATTCCCTTTTTTAGATATTATAAAATATCAATATTTAATTATAGATTTTTTTTTATATATTATTATAATTATATAAAGCATTATAGGGAATTTCATTGATTAATCAATATAGAAAAATATTTCAATAAAAACATAATTATCAGGTATTTACTAAAATATAGTTATTTAAATAATATATTTTTATAATTTAATTCATTAATATTTCAATTTATAAATTAGGAATTGAAAGTATTCGATAGGATTTAGTTGATAAAAGTTGATATGAATTGATAGTAATTGATAGGAGTTGATAGGAATTGATAGATTATCAAAAATCGAATTGATTAAGAATCAATTTAGTATATATCAATGATAACGAATTTATATTAAACTATTCTAAAGCTTCATATATATTATTTCTAGTTATATATTCAAGTATCTAATAGGGTTTATTATAATATCTAAAGTTCTATAGTATATATAAGACTTGAGCTAATTTCTTTTATATCCTTAATAATAATATTCTAAAATCTTTTTTTCTTAATTATATATTGCTTATTAAATAATCTAATCTTTGTTTTAATATATTTCCTTTATTTTCCTAAAAATCTTTAAATAAATAAATCTTTTTTTTGAAATCTATTAGTTTGGAATCGGCTTTATTATCTCGAGCTAATCTTGTAGTTAAAAAAGAATATCCTTTTCAATATTATAAATTATATACACTCCAAATATAGTTTCTTCGAATATATCCTCAACCTTTTTTCTGAAAATATATTAAAAGATATTTATTAAACAAACACAATCAAATATCTTATCTATATCATAAGTTGAGTATTTATAACATTGTATATCAATTTGACAATTAAAATTCATATACTTCTATATAATATCGATAGCTTTATATATCCACAACTTCCCTAACCAATTAATAAAAAATAAAATAAGTATTCTATATTGCAATTTGGAAAAGTATACTTCTAATATAAGTAATTATTTATAATAAAGCATTTCCCTTCTATATTTAACTTAAATAACTTCCCAGAATAAAAGTATAAATAGATTTATTATTCGATATATAATATCAATATCAACTATATTTGATAGCTTTATTGATTATATATATATCTTTATTTTCTGAAAGAAATAATATATAATAATATAATTTAAATCAATTTCTTCATTTCTATTTTATTCTTTTTGAATGAAAGCTTTTTGCTAAATCGTTTTTATTATTTTAAGGAATTTAATTAATATTATATTTTAAATGATTTCTTTGATAAATTTAATTATCTTTTTATTAATATATATTATTAATTATTTCAAGGTATTTCTATAATATATAATAAAAATATAATACAATTTTTGTATTAAATATTTGAAATAATAAAAGATATATTTGATAATATTTGAATAAATCCTTTTTCTATTTCTTTTGTTTTAAGTTTAGAAAATCGGTTTGAATGTAATGAGAATTAGTTTTGTTAAGGAAAGGTTTGAAATGGGTATAAATTATAGTATTCTGAATTACTATAAACATATAAAACTATGAAGTTAACCCAAGTATTTATTCTTTATGTTTATAAAGATTAATAGATTCGAATTATTAAATTTTAATAATTTATATATAAGTTGTTATAAATTGATTATTATATATTAACTTAAGATTAATAGTATAATCAAATAATATGGATTTGCCAAATCTGAAGAGACTAATTATATTTTGAAAATATTATTATGAATTTTGTATATTCTATTTATAATTTCCTTATTTATATAAATATTATTAAACTGCTAATACTTTATTTTGTTAATAAAAATACATTCTATATAAAGTATTTTAAGATATAAATTAGTTTTCCGAAATATTAATCTGATAGTATTTCTTACTATATATTTAAGTATATTATATATAAAACAAGTGCTTATTTGATAAAAGAATATATTTATTATAAAACTAATAAAGTTAAGGATATCTCAAAAGTCTAAAGAAATTATAGGATTATATCTAACTTATTTGACAAAAAGACAATTGTCCTCCACAAGGAGCCCGGTGGTTCAATGGTAAAGTGATCGGGCCACTTTCCCACTATTCTATGATTTAAGGCTATAGCGATTTGATCCACATAGATCTACTCTATATACCCGCCTTATAGGCTATCTTAATATAGACTTTTTGATATAACTCCATTAAGTTCCAATAAATCTATTATTAATCTTAATAGAGCTTTTTTTATTATAAATCACAAAAGCAATTAATCGAATACTAAAGAGGAAACTAATTCCCCCTCCAGTTGTTACCACTCTATTTATATACTACTCCACTATTCAGTAAAACTATTATTCCAACTACTTTTCTCAAACAGTCCAATAACCGAATCCTCTATTCCTATAAAACATCATTATATATATATCTATTTCTTTAAAACAATATATCTATATATATTACTTCTGTTTATATAGTTTTATAGTAAAAATAATCGTATAATCAAAGTGCTTTTCTTTACAAATAACAAAAAGCGCTTAAAAATATAAAACCCAATCAAACAGTCCTATTTGTAAACATTACACTAACTTGTTTAGGATATATAAAAGGAATTAGATTTATTCTATAAGGTTTTATTAACATACACATCAACATCTTTCTGTATTTATAACTCTAGATTTAGCTATATCTTTCATACCCCTAGGGAGGTCCCCCACAAGATGTTAATCACTATAAATAAATAAATAAATATATAACTTATTTGAATTCAAAAGTAAAGTTTTGAGTAGAGAATGAATATAATTATTACTAATTCTTTATATTTTTGGTATAATCAAGACTTTTATTTCTTTTAGTTTCTTGAAATCAAAATTATTATAAATAACTATTGTTTGTAAATGATTTCCTTATACTTTGATTTCCTTTTTAGCTATAGAAATTATATGCTTTATTTAATTATTGTAAACTTCAAGATCAGAAAGCATTTGAATATAGCAATATTGATTTTATAATCTATCAGGTAGTAATTAAGTATATTGTAAAGATAATTTAATTAATATTTGAATTGAGTATATATTATTATATTAGTAATACATAGATTTGTTAATCTTGAATATTTATATTTAGTTTATTTAGATAATTAGGATGATGAGAGTATATATTAGTAATAAGGGTTGTAAGAATAAAAAACTAAATCGAAGCTTTTTTTTTATTGATTGATTAATAATAAAGAAATCGATATTATGGAATTTATTTGAAAAGATATTTATATCGAAAGTTTGAAGCTTTAATTTGATAAGAAAAATAACGAATTGTTTATCTTAATATATTTAAAAGGTAATCTATAAAGATATTCTTATATATTATACTTTTAATAAATATATTATTTAAAGCCCTTTTGAATTTGATTTGTTATGTTTTAGGAATAGTATTAATATTAGTAAATATATTATCAAAAAGCTAATTTATTATAAACTTTATAAATGATAATCCCTTTTGATTTATTGTATTTAAAATATATTGAAATGCAGATTGAGTTGTTTATTAGTAAATTATTAAAAGTTTTGGGTTCAAACGAATCAATAATTGAAGGTCTAAATAGTAATAATGGATTGGATAATGGTAATGGATTGGATAATGGTAATGGATTAGATAGTGGTGATGTATTTAATAGATTTGTTGGTGGTATTAATTATTGGAATATTAATTATATTGATTATTATAAAGAAAGATAAAGATATATAGGATTTAATAAAAGTTGATAGGAGTTAGTAGGAGTTGATAGGAGGAGTGTAGAAGATAATAGGAGATAATAGGAAAAGGTAGAAGATAATAGGAATTGATAGGAGTTGATAGAATATATTAATTTTTAAATTTATTATAGTTTTTTATATTACATTTAGTAGTCAAAATACAAATATTATTAATAATTTATAAATTTATCGAATCAATATATTGTTATTATACAGATTTATAGAATACTAGAAAATAAGGGCTTTCGAATGGTGTATTTACTTTTCAAATAAATTGGATTTGAAAGGTACAAGTATACCTTCGAAAATCTTTCATTAAAAGATTTTCAGATTCTTATTAAAAATGAAACCAAATATTCTCAGACGTTCGAGGAGATAAACATCCCTTCAATCTTTGATTAACCGAAAAAATTTCGATTATTAATAAATTACAACATATATAAAAAAGATCAAGATATTATTCAAAATTCAACGAATACGTTCTATCGACGAAGAGGGTCTGAACATTGAGATAAGAATTAGGCGCTTGCACCGGAGCGTATGTGAGCTAGGGCTCGATCGGACTAGTTTGCTAGGAAAACTCTGTATATCTTCAATTTGAAAGATTCTGTATTGTAATTTTTTCAAGCTATATTTTAATTCTTAATCTGAATCTATTATTCGAATCAATATAATTTGTTAAATTAAAACAAAGTTATTAGAACTTTATTATTGTTTGTTTATTTTATAATATTATATAGCTTTTTTTAATAATTATTATTCTATAATATTTACTTTATATTTATTTAATTAATTTAGGAATATCTTGGAATTTAGTATTTTTATATTAAAGGATTTTTAGGTTGATATTAATATCTTAATCAGTATTTGTATATTATGTTGAGATAAAGAATTCAATTAATTGTTTAAATAAAAGATTTTTGAATTAATAATTAAGGAATATATTTAAATTGTTCTATAAAAGCAGATTATTATATAGAATATCTATTTGTTTGATTATTTTGTTGAGTTTGTATTTATTGTTTTTGTTTGTATTGAAATTATAATCTTTGAGATTTTTGTTGAATCTATAAATATTTTGATTTCGTTGTTTATCAAGATTTAGTTGAGCAAGAAATTATTGATTTTATTTTGTTGATAATATCAAATCCGATTTCGATTGTTTTGTTGATTAGATTTAGAATAAAATATATATCAATTCTGATTGTTTTATTATTATTTATATTATTGGAAAATTTATTGAAATTGTTGTTATTCAAATACAATTATATAATGTATAAGGAGAATTCATTTATTTAAAGGGATTATATTGATTTACTAGATATTCTGAAATGAGTTTATGGAAATATAAATAAGATTGTAAAAATCTGAAAATAATTAATATCTTTATAATAAAAGATTCAATTATTTTTATCGTAGGTCATGAGCTAGTATATGAGTATATAGTATATCAGAGGGAATAGACTAATATTAGTCCTATTATGGGAAGCTGGCTCGTATTAACAACTAAATAGCTATAAAACACGTGATTTTCATGAAACAGTATATGATATTCTTATTTTCTTTTTCTATATTCGAGGGGAAAAGGCCTTATTTTATGCTTTTTCCTACTAATCTAGCTTTCCACTTTCGTTTATTTCTCGTAGATCTCTTCCTAATCCGGCCATTCCATCAAATAAAGCTTTTCTTTCTTATTCCTTATTCGATTTCGCTAGTACTATGTCGATCTTACTACGAATGGATTGAAAGAACTAATAAAGAGCTAATAAAGAATTGATTTTCAGGCCGTTCTAGGCTAAGAGCTCTCTTAAGCGACGATCATGTGATTTGATCATGTGATCTTGTGATTCGCTCTTAGTATACTATATGAATATAGAACTATATATATATATAAAAAGATATAGTATTATATTATTTTTATATAAAAACAATAATTTTATATATTCTATATTAAATTTCAGTAATTAATATTAGAAGTAGGAATACTTAATAATAATATAATATTAATTGTTTTATTGGAATAAGATTTCTAGAAAGTAGTTATAATATAATTCATTTCTGTCACGCCGACCCCTCTAGGACTCACCAACGGAGCACAACCGACCTTACGCTGGCTTGGCGTCTTTTTCGATCAGCACTCAACATTCCTACAGCATATCAAAACGCGCATTGCGAAAGCTATACACATTGCATCCCACATCCGATTAATAGTTCATACAACCCATGGACTATCTACAGCCTGCCTACAAAAAGCGATTATTATCTGTATACTTCTTGTTACCCTCTTCGGTTTCAAAGTATAGTTCGATAGGCTATACAAATAATATCCAAATACAAACTATATTCCGGTTGGTATTGGGATCAAGAAATATATCGATTTAGTTAGTAAAACGATTTATAATGTAATACAAGAAGCTTTATTTATCTATAAAGTAACCCTGATAATCGTATTCCTTATAAAAACTAATCTCCCAGTTAGAATTATTGTATTAGAATAAGTTAGGTTGAAATTTATATTTCGATTTTAGATAATAGATATATAATATTTATTTGTAAACCGATTAAAGCTATATATTAGAAAAAGAGAATGAGATATAGATATTCTGAAAGATTCTAATACAAAATTGTAAAGAATAGAATGAGTGATTCCTATTACTGAATGCTTCAGACTTTTATAGCTATATTTTTCTTTCAAATGCTATATCGATTTAATGAATAATATAAATAAAAAGGATATTGCAAAAGTATTCAAAGAATAATGGAATTTAATTCCCTGAGAAGATTATTTTGTATTCTCAGACAGATCCGAATAATATAATGGATATGGTTATTGTATAGAATATAGCTTTGCAATCTATTATAATAAGTAATAGATTGATAGTAGCTATAGCCGTTTATACAAACAATTGTATATCTTTGATATTAAGATGACTAATGTGTAATAGGGATTAGAATATCTTCTAAGTATTATTGAATGTTTTTATTAGGAATGAATTTATTTATTTATATTAATTTACATCCGGGGGGCAAGCCACAGGGGCTCGCCACGACCTCCCAGGGGGTACTAGGGATGGACTAAACTAACAATTCTATATACATACAATTGCCGGCATAGCCAAGCGTTCCGTTCTTCTACGACTGTGATGCTAGTGGCGAGCGGGGCGGCCGTGCTACAAGCGCTCTCGCCGCTCCACTCCACTCCAACTTGCAAGTTCGGGCTGTCCAACTCACTTTATACTGAATAGTCCAGGGGTTGTTCAGGGTCTTTGTGAAAAGGCAGGGAATGTTAATCGATAAAGGCTAAAATGATCAAAGACTAATAAAGGCCGGAGTGATCGGACTATTGAAGGCTGAGGTGATTATAAGCTATTATAAGCAGGCGATTATTATTGTCGAAAGAGGGAGGTATATTGTATCTGCTCGGGTATAGGTGGTGTCACGGGTTCACTAGCGTAGTATATTAGCGTAGTGGATGCTTAGTCATCTTTGCCATTATATGGCAAAGTTACATCGTACCACTTTCAATCTCTTTGTAGAATATCATATATCCAATCTAATATCTATCCCTTACATTATGATAATATATTCTATCTTTTAAAGATCCTATTGCTATATATTAATAGCAATCCGACCTTAATAATAATACTCTGATAGAGACTTTGTCTTCACTCTTGTTTTCGTTTTTGTTTTTGTCTTTGTTCTTATCTTTATCTTTGTTCTTATCTTTATCTTTGTTCTTATCTTTGTCTTTATCTTTAAAATGATAAATATATCTAATTCGTCGTTTATAGAAGATGGAGTTCAAATACTTGATAATCTTAGAACAAATATTCGAACTGTTTTTGTTGAATAGCAATAGCTTACGAATAAACTTTCAAGTATTTCCGATCCCAATCTTCGAAATCCAATATTTAGTCTTTCTAAGGATGAATAATTATATTTATATTATTTATATAGTATTATTAATAATTCATTAGAGTCACTTTATAATATACAAACTAGGATAAATATAGATCTGAATAACAAGTATATAGTTCTGATTAACATACAAATCTATTTATAAATCTAAATATAACTAAATATAGTATTACAAAACCAGCTTTTTCAATTACTATAAAATATATCAACTCAAACCTTTAACTCATTTGCTGGTACTTAGCAACAAATCTTTAAAAATCCAGAAACCTTTAAAGAAAAGAAAACTAGTATAATAGTACAATAAAACAAGTATTTAGTTTGAAAACAAGAATTACAAATCTACTGGATATCTAATATCATTATATTTGATACTAAGAAAAAGAAACTTTTGTATATAGTCTTCCTTATCGGAGGATATATATATTAAGAATAATTAAAAGATATTAATAATATTTTATAAAATAATTTAGTTTATATAACTATTGATTTATTTCTCAAAAAGCTTGATAGTCTTTATATTACAATCGATTTCGAGCAGAAAACAGCAATTCAGTTCAATAAACTCAAAATACCGGAAAAACAGGTTTTTATAATATTTTATATATAATTGGAATATTTAGATAATCAATATTATAAGTCTAATCAAAAAATGGTTTTTATTTTAAAGCAAAAAATCTTTGAAAAATTAAAATTTATGATTTGTATGGATTTAAGCCCTTATATATTAGATGATGTTGAAGGGTAAAAAAAGAAATTCACAATTTGGAGCTAGAATTGCTGGGAGAATGATTATTATAATATAGATTTATCAAAAAACAATCATAATCAACCTCGATTCAATATAACCCCCTCTATACTTGCCACTGCTCTATATAGTAATCCTATAGAGCTCGATATAATCAAATTCCAAAATAAGATATAATAACACAAAAAGGAACGCCATCTCAGCCTTTGTTATTACTATAAGAACCAAATCACTCTATCTGGAATTGTAATGCGAAAAAACAAATCGATATACAATAAGTGGCTAGAGAATACAATATAGAACCTCTAAAAAGAATATTAGGATACAGTTGTAATAATACTAGAAAAGGAAACCAATAATTTGGTTGAAATGAATAATATCGAAGTAATAATAATTATAATTAAAATGACTTTTGGGAATATAACTATCAATAATAGCCTTATATGTAATAATAGCTTAATATAATTTATAATTATATTAAGAATAGTTTTTTAATATCCTCGGAAAATACTTTTAATATCTTTTTATATAATAATATAATATTATTATTATTGTTTAATAGTATATACGAATTCCCAGGAAATATATTATCTCCGCACTAAGTCGGCTATAAAGGTTATCAAGAAATAAGGAATGGATAAGATATATTGTAGATAATATTAAATTATTATAATTCAGCTTTATAAATAGCAAATCTCTATTTATCCAAACTATTATATTTCCAATACACATTCCCCCTTTAATATAACCAGTCTGATTAATAACAAATACTTCAATAAAGCATTCGCTAATTAATTATTTATCAATCAATATAAAATTTATATCTAACTTTTATTTTATTATTAATAGCTTTATTTAGCTAATAGTAATGTAGTAAATATTATTACGGAATACTTTACTATATCTATAATAATAGAATTATATTTAGAAACCTGGATATTCTTTATTACAAAACTTTTTCTTGATATACTAATTATTTTAGCTTGCTATAGTTATAATACTACAATCTGTATATAAATTAGATGAATATAACACTTTTTTTTACTTTTCGATACTATGCAATATAATATTATTATAAGGGGAGCTTGTGCCCTCAAGTATCTATAATCAAATTGATCTAACAATAATCTGATAATATCTCAACTCTTCAAAGTATTAATCCAAAAACCAAAAAGGTTTTAAATATATTATTGTCATTAAAGATTGTTTTTCAAAAAGCTTATAAGATAAAGATTATCGGTTATTATATATAGAGGATAATAATAAACTTAATAATAATTATAAATCTAAAAATACTGATATAGAACAAAACATGTTTATTGAAGTAATACTTACTTTAATACAAACCACTACTGTATAAGAGTCTATAATGAGAATACAAATATATAAGCACAAATAATACAAAACCACTTAAAGATATATTCAATAATAATAAACAAGATCGCAGAACAAAGATAAAGAAAATTAAACTTAGTAAGGGAATTATTGTTACTCCTTTCGGTATTATTATTAATAATTCGAGAATACAAAACAAGCTTAAATATAGAGAACATTTGATAGTTATATACCTCGAGCTTTATTTCTTTCTATCAATAAAACAACATTTGTATAATACAAATCATCTGAAATGAGTTAAATTAGATTATAATACCCAAATATAAGCTTGATTATATTTTTATAAATAATTTTATTAAAAATAAGCAAATTATAAAAACATATTTCAGGAATATAATAGTTTGACAGAAACACTTTCTACAACATCATTACATTTATATAACTTTGTTTGAGATTACTATAAACCAGCTTATCTACAAAGAATCTCTAAAGCTGATATATTAAAGTTTTTAATAGAAAAACCAAACCTTAGTAATGAAGAGATATAAAATATACTTCTTAATTAGCTTCGAGATAAATTACTAGTTTTCCTTTCTCGAAACATTGAGGTACTATTATTACAACGAGTTTGGGATTATAAAATCAAACTAATATTAAATTAAGAATCATTTTATTTCAAAAACCGGCTATTATCACTATTGAAACTCAAATAATTTGAAAGTAGATTAATAATAACCTTTTTAAAGAATTTATTCAGGAATCAAGATCTTGTAATATAGTATTATTCCTTTTGACAACAAAACTAAAAAGCGGAGTCCATATCTATCAAGATTATCGAGAATTAAATAATATTATAATAAAGAACTATTACCCTCTATCTATTATACAAAAGATTTTTGATGTATTGTATAACACTAAGATTTACTCCAAACTGGATATTATTGCTGCCTTTAACAAATTATATATTGCAGAAAAAGATGAATAAAAAATAGCTTTCATTATATATTTTGGGTTATTTGAATTCCTTATTATACCCTTTAGGTTATACAATACGTTAGCATCTTTTCAGCATTATATTAATTATATGCTTTTCAATAAACTCGATAAATACTATAGCATATCTTAATAATATTCTTATTTATTCTAGTAATAAGACGGAATATAGGGAGTATATATAAATAATTATTCAAAAACTCGCTAATACAGGCCTACAGATCGATATTAATAAATACAAATTCGAAACAATATCTATATAGTATCTAGGCCTGATTATTACTACAGACAATATCAAAATAAACGCTGATAAAGTCAAAGCGATTATATTTTAAAAGTAATCTCTTTTAATAAAGGATCTACAGTGTTTTCTAGAATTTGCTAATTTCTATTAACGATTTATAAAAGACTTTTCGAAGATTTGTTATTTTTTGAACAATTTGTTATATAAGGATATCTCTTGGATATGGAATCAAATATATAAGGATACTTTCGAAACACTAAAATAGGCTTTCATAATTGCATCTATTCTTATATATTTTGATTATAACAAACATACAGTTTTAGAGATTAATGCTTCGAATTAAACCTCTAAAGGAGTGCTTTTTCAATACGATAATAAGAATGTTTTGTAATTAATAGTCTATTTCTCATCGAAGTACTTAGTAGCAAAGTGTAATTACGAAATCTATAATAAAGAGCTTCTAATAATAATCAAATCAATAAAAGAATGGCAATCTGAACTTCAGGGTTTGTAATAGGAGTTCGAGGTTCTCATAGATTACAAGAACTTAGAATATTTTATTATAACAAAGGCTCTTAATCAATGATAAGTTAGATAGTCTGAGTTTCTATTTCAATACAACTTCTATATTATATACAAACCAGATATTAAAGCCATTTATCCGAATACCTTGAGTTATAAGTGGGAAGACAGATTAGATTTTTCGAATTCTGATAATGAGTGGTTGAAGAATAAAAAAAGAATAGTTTTATTAATATAAAGGTTCGATATTGATTTGTATAAAGAATTAATAGGGGAAGTAATACTAGCATTTATGAATTTGATAATATCTATAGAAAACAAGTTTATCAACAAATTGATTAACAATGTCTATACGAAATCTGATATGGCATAATAATTGTTAATAGCAATTAAAGATTTATATATACGAAAATGATCAGCAGAATTTCGAAAGACTATAAGAATCGCTATGCAGGATTATGAAGTATTCAATAATAGGATATATTATTGTAATAAGCTTTAAATACTATCTGATAATAAGCTGAAAGTACAAATTATCTATAGGATATATTCTTTCGATCCGATTAGTCATTCTGGATATATTAAGATTATCAATATCATCTCCCGAACCTATTGGTGACTAAATATATATTAGGAGATTGGTGTATATATATAAGTATATACATTGTATACTTATACTAAATCATCAAAATCAGCTCCACCAGGGTTCTTAAAACTTTTCCTAGTCCTATTTCAAGTATGGTCTAATATATCAATCAATTATATTATATTTCTTCCAGAGAGTAAATACTACGATTCGATATATAAGCATATTCTAGTAGTGGTATGTAAATTAATAAAGATATATCACTTTATTAATATAAGAATTTTAATTATAGAAAAACTAGTTAATGTATTTATTAATTGGATATATATTTTATATAACATATCAAACAATATTATCTCGGATTGAGGTATATAATTCATATCAGGATTTTGGGTATAATTATCAGAAAGACTAGTAGTGATTTTAAAACATTCTTTAGTTTTCCATTTACAAATGGATGGGTAGACAGAGTATATCAACTCAATTTTCGAGTAATACCTATATGCTTTTATCAACTTCTATTAAGATGATTGGATGAAATGGCTATTATTAGCAAAGTTTGCCTTTAATAATATGGTTTTGGAAATTATAGAATGTTTTTTATTCTTTACTAATTACAATTTTAATCCAAGTATTAATATAAAGCCAAACAAATCCTGCCCACCAGAAATAATATTAGCTTAAAAACATGAATTCTTTAAGAATAATAAAACGGTGGATAGGATAGAGAGGATTCTGAATCAACTTTAAGTATTTGTTAGGTAAGTTATAGATATACACAAAGAATATATAAATCGATATCGAATTGACTCGCTCCGATATTGTATAGAATAGAAGGTATTCGTTAATATAAAGAATATAAAGATTTTTGAAAGACAAAAAACTAGATAATAAATAAATCAGATTTTACAAAATTATTAAAGTTTATCTACAATCTTGTTTTATTCAATTATTAGAGAATATACAAATCTTCTCTATCTTTTATTACTCTTTACTTTTATCAGTATATAATAATAAACAATTCCCAATACAATCCTAGATTAATGAAATAGAAGCTGTTATTATACAGGATAGAATTCTTGAAAAGGAAGATAGTGAAGAGGAGCCAATCCAGAAGTAAATATTCGAAGGTATTTTAGATAATCATAATAAGAATAGATATCACTACTTAATCAAATAGAAACATTACATTCCAATTTGGCAATTAGCCTCAGATTTAAGGATAATAAAAAGATTATAGCTTATTATCATCACTTATATTCAGAGAAATTAGATCCACCGAAATGGATACTGGAAAACCTGGAGGCTAAGGCAATTTTGATCCCTGAACAAGAAGCTACAAAAGAATTTGGGGAGTGAAGATGTTCATTACAATAAAAGAAAGTGTGATTTGTATAGTATACTTTCTCTCAGTTTGCTTGGGATAAGCAAGTCTTAAAGGGGGGGGTACTGTCATGGGTTCACTAGCGTAGTATATTAGTGTAGTGGATGCTTAGTCATCTTTACCATTATATGGCAAAGTTACATCGTACCACTTTCAACCTCTTTGTAGAATATTATATATCCAATCTAGTACCTATCCCTTGCACCGTGATAGGTGGAATCACTTTTTGATAGGAAGATAAGGTAGTAATAAAGCGGAGGCTCCTCCATGTTAAGCTAAAGGATTGGAAAGAAGGTATAACATTTTTTTTTGATTATATACAAATAATAAACTATGGATTTATAAATAATTAGATTTCAAATAAACAGATATCGATCGGGATATAGCTCTAAGCAAAAATAAGCACCAATCACTTTACCATTAGGCTAGCCACTCCTTGCGGAGAACAATGGTCTTTTTGTTTATATTAGGAATGAATATGGTTGTGTATTAATAGTATTTCAGTAATTTGGGGAATATAAAAAAGCGCTGTTACCTCCTTTCAATAGGTATATCACAAGTGCTATTAAGCAATATAACACTATGATATTTCAATTAAATAATCCTCTAGGTATATTGAGATTGAGGATAATAAGGTAATTGATCGTTTTGTTAATTAGGGTACAACTAAACTATTTGATTCTGGTTTATCTTGTCTTTCTATAGTTAGTAGCTTTCGTTTTATTCTATATATTAAATATTAATGTTCTAAAAGTAAATAATGAAAGAAAAAAAGAGGTTTGATTTTCGAAATATATAATATATAGAAACTGATATATAATATCTCGGAACCGAGAAGCCTCAAGCTTTTTTGCGGGGTACTATACAGATTTATAGCGATATAAACTGGATACGATAATTTTGTGGTTTATTATATTAAATTCAATTATAAAAATAGTATAAATATCTATATATATGAAATTAAGAAAAGCCTATTATATTTTTTTCAATATCTAATTAATAATTAAATGTATAGTAACTGACTACTTATACCAAATCGATTTTGATTTAAATAGGATACGATAATATATATCAATGTATTTTGTAAATACAATATAGCTTTATTGATTTCCTTATCAAATCCAGATTTATATTAGGATATACTTAAACTATATATAATTATACGAATTTTAATTTATTTTAATACCCTAAGGATAAGCTTTTTACCCCAATCAATTTAAGATTTATATTAATTAGCTATAAGTACTCTGAGTGTATTCCTAATTAATAATAATTAATCCGATTATCTACTAATATCCGGATAGTATATAAAATAAGGCCCTTTGAAATAGAACTATAAATCCTTAAATAGAATAGCTATAGAATTGCTATAAGCAATACTAAATAAAAAAACATTGAAGGCAATAAGTCTTTGATTAACTAACATTACATTATTATAAGCAATTGGAACACCAGCAGTCTGTAGGCCCGCTTCTTAGTATATCTAGAATACCTTTCGGGAGGTCAGATATTAGACGTTAATCACTATAAATAAATAAATAAAATAAATAAATTAGAATAAGATTTATTTAATAAGTTAGTAGATCAAATTATTATTATTAAACTATTAATATATAGTGTTGATGTGTATATTGTATTCTATTAGAAATTAAAGAACTATTGTAAATATCTGAAGTATAGTTAATTAATTATTATTCTGTTTTAATTTATTTGTATTTTTATTCTTATTTCGATTTATATTAACAAGATAATTTTTTTGTTTATTTTTGTTGAAAACCTAATGAATTTCAATTTTCAATAATAAATTACTAATAATAGTTTATTTTAAAAAGAATATAATAATTATTATTATTATAGTTTTGATGATTATTTAATCTATAATTATTTATATTCCATTATTCGTTTTATTTAACTCCAAATAATTATTATTATAATTAATTTTATTAAAAATAGCTTTATATTGAATAATTTTTAAAAAAATCGAGATTCTATATATTCCTTATTGTGTTCTTTTTTTTATTTACTGATTAGCTTTATTAGATCAGAAACACGAAATAAGTCTGATTTAACTTATAATTAGATTAATTCTCTATATATCTTTAATTTGTTGTTTATTATTATTTATAATCTTTTATCAAAAAATAAATTAAATAATTATATGAATTTTATAATCCTATTTATTAATCTATTTATAAGAAAAAAGGATTTCCCTATCTTTATTATAATTAATAATAACAAAAAGACCATTATTCTCCGTAAGGAGTGGCTGGACTCAGTGGTAAAGTGATTGGTGCCCACTTCTGCTCAGAGCTATATCCTGATCGATATTTATCTTTTCGAAGCCTAATTACCTACAAATCCACAGCTTATTATCTGTATACAATTAAAGAAGGATATCGTACCTCTTTTCCGATCCTCTAACCCCGATATGGAAGAGCCTTCGCTCTATTGCTACCCCACTTCCTGTCACGGCGCCAACTACATGATCTATAGTTGCCTTCGTGCCTCAGGCACAGCATACAAGCGCGCCCTACTTTCTATAAGTAGGGCTTCACTTTTCCATAGCTCTTCTACCCTTATAATATAATATAAGTCTTTACCCGTACCTTGACAGTTTGTATCATCTTCAAATAAGCTATCACAGCTTTATTTCTTATTTTATTTTCAAAGCCTTATCGATGTTTTATTCCGATTGTATTGATCGCATTCATTGTTGATCCATTATATATCCTGTTGCCGATGTTTTGAGCTTCAAAAAGTGCTGAAGATGGGTGAACAAGCACCTGCACCAGAAGCGCCTGTATCTGGCTTATCTCTGCAATTCCTTTCTTGAATCACATTCTCAACTCCGCCGAAGCCGATATCTCTCCCTTTACAAACCTATTTAATGATTCAAACATTGTACACTTCGCTACCGCTCAAGCTGTATTTGAATCGATCGAATCGATCGCAGGCTTATTACAAGCCCAAGCTGCTACTGCTCAGGCTCAAGCTATTGATGTTCAATCAAAGATTGTTGAATTGAAAAACACAATTGAGATATTGAAGATTGCTGTTCGTAATAATTCGCAAGCTTCATTTCATCACAAATATCTCGCTGTTCTCGAAAAGTTCAATGGTAATAAGCAAGATATTGTAAAGCGCTAAAATCAGTATACGACTTTTCATAATGTAATCAATTGCTGTTTAACCGCGAATTATAAAAATGAATCAGAATTTCAGAAAATTATATTTCTTGTTAGTTTATTTTCTAGTCTTGTTTATACAAATAATCAGATACACTTTGATATAATTATAGACAACACGCATAATTCCGACCTTTGGCCCTCTGGATAACGTACTGTAACAAGCATTTGGCGTGAATTAAACAAGTAATACCAGACTCTAGATTTTTTATGTAAAGCTTCCATAGATTACAATAAATATAAAATGAAGAAGGACTTTATTTGATAATTTATTACTGAATTCAAGTAGTTTGTTATCAAATGCAAAAAGACTGTCGAATAATAAATTGCTGATTTTAAACTCAAAATCTTATAAAAACTAATTAATGCTTCAATTAACCACCTCAATAAACCTTTTGCTACCAATATTGATGTATGGATAGTCTGATGGCAAGATATTTATAATAATTTAGAGGAGAAGATTTATCTTAACAATCAATATAAGAACTAAAATACCAACTTTAATAATCAAAAAAAACCTAATGAAAAGAAGCCTGTTATTGTTGCTGTAATACCTATGCCTGATCCTTTTGGAGATTCTATACAACTAGATACTGTTTGCCAAGGCTAGCGATTCTTATTATATTATAATAGAGAACAATATCTAGATCTTGGCCTTTGTTTTTATTACAAAAAGCCTGATTATATTAAATTCAATTATGAAGAAAAGTGATGTAACGATACAAAATATAATATCAATTTAGGAATCATATAATACCCTGATTGTCCCCCTGCTACGAATCAATATGCTCCGAATGTCCACTGTTTTCCCGTTATTGATCATTATTACAACCCCGGACCCTATCACAATACTTATAGCCCTATTTACTAGAATATATTCCCGTTTACTAATTGTTTTCCGACTACTGTGGTACTATTTTGATATGCCTCTCCAGTCCCCATTAACAGTAGAGATCTGGGCGGATTCGTTGAAGGCTCTGTACATTTGGATGATAGTGGAAATTCAATTCCTCAGCTAAGTATATTAAAAGACTAATCTCGATTTATAATCGCGAATCGAGGTTTGTTATGGAAAGTTTGCCTTTGTGGATTAAGAGATCGATTATATCTAGGGATTCTTTGTATTTTAGAATAATGAATAACAAATCTCTTAAAATCTCAATGGAAATTTTCCTTGTGTTTAATATGATTATTCTATTTATTGGTTTAGTAAATAATGGAGCTACGAGATATAGATTTATAGATAGAACCCTTATATCTAAGCTTAGTATTTCTATACATCCTTTCTTTACTATCCACAACCTGTTATTTACAGATGGAAGGATTTTTGATATTTTATTTTAGTATACATTGTTAGATTTATGAATTAATAATTATAAAGAAATTAGCTTATTCTATATTATCAATCTTTCTGATATAAACTCTATAATCCTCGGTCTTCTATAACTTCAATGCTATAACCCTATTATTAATTAGATAATAATGACTCTTAAGTTCATATTCATGTATTGCTTTAGATATTGCTGCCTAATTAATTCTACTGCAATTGTTATCTTTGATTATAATAATATACCGATCCCAGCAGATATAGTATTCAATTCAATACTATATATATTTGTTAGAAAGTCTATTTGGAAGTCTACTTCAAGAAATCTATCTTAATCTTATATTATGCTTTTGCTGAAGAAGTTATCGACAAAAAGTCTTTAGACTTTCTTCTTTTTATTTCAAAATTAGTGATACTTTTGGAATACGATTTTCCGACTTTAGTTGTAGAGAAGAATACTGATAGAAATCTTTATAATATAAATCCTGTTAATCCAATGCTACCTAACTCAAACTGTTGCTATATTCACCGAATTAATGGAAAAACAGAAACCTATATCAAAATAATACCAAAACCAGCCAATCCTGAAAACCAGCTCTAGCGCAGATCATTGCAAACTTTAGGATATACAAAGACTATTACGAAATCAAAACGTTTTTATCTTTATTGAATCCTCTATTATTACAAAAGTCCTTTAAGAATTAAATGATGCCTTATGAAATATCCGATAGAAAATGAACAATATAAAGTTCCTTTAGCTAATAGCTTTATTAATTTCTGTAAAGATCAGGAAGCTTATATTACAAAAGTAATCTGGGATGAATTAGATAGAACTTGTGAGTTTTACTGTATAATACATAAACAATTCTATTCAACTATATTATAGTATTATGGAAAGCGATATCAAAAAGGTTCATGGAAAAGACTAATTAATTTATATTATCGATAATAGAGATTCAGAGCAAACTATATTTTGGCTTTTTGCAATCTATTCGCTGGGTTCTTACCCTCCCTTATCAACAAACTCCTATTACAATACTCTTGGGATCATAAGATCGAGATTATATTAGGTAAAGAGCTTTTATATAATAAGATCGCTTAATATCCCCAGCCAAACTCCAAATCATTTATAAATAGCTTGATAATAATCTAAATAAAGGATTTATCCGCAAATCCTGCTCCCAATCGGCCACCCCACTCCTTTTAGTTGTAAAGCCTGGGGAGGGGTGTTTGAATTTGCTAGGATTACCATGAACTGAACAATATTAATTATTAAAAACCATTATCCATTATTACTGATTAAAGAAACTCTTGATACTTTATATTATACTAAAGTTTATATCAAATTGGATATTATCACTATATTCAATAAACTATAGATCGCAAAAGGTGATGAATGGAAGATTGCTTTTACAATTTGTTTTGGCTTATTCGAATCTCTGGTGATACCTTTCGGCTTTTTGTAATACTTCTGTTTCGTTTCAGAACTATATTAATCATATTCTTTTTGATCTTTTGGATAAGAATTATATAGTATATCTAAACGATATCTTGATCTACTCTGAGAATGTTACAAATCATCAAAAACAAGTTCGCAAAGTTGTGCAGAGACTTATTAATGTTGGATTACAAATGATATTAATAAATACAAGTTCGAAATAAGGAGAACGAAGTATTTCGGCCTGATCATTACTCCTAATGGTATTGAGATAGATCCTGACAAGTTAAGACTATCCTCGAATGGAAATTGTTAATTAAGCTAAAAGACCTCCAATGCGTTCTAGGGTTCGCTAACTTCTATCAACACTTCATTCACAACTTTTCTAAAATCATGGAATCTTTAAACCGTTTACTGAAAAAAGAGAATATATGGAATTAGATTATTAATCAAAAGAATACCTTTGAAAACCTGAAGTATGCCTTTGCTTCCGCTCCAGTCCTTGCAATATTTGATCACTACCGTCATACAGTTATCGAGATAGATGCTTCCGACTGGGCTGCGGGCGGAGTACTCTTTCAATATAACAATAAGGACAACTACACCCAATTACATACTTCTCCTCAAAACACAATACTACCAAATACAACTACGAGATCTATAATAAGAAACTACTAGTTATCATCAAGTCTTTAGAAGAATGAAAACCTGAACTATATAGAACTTAAAAGCCATTCGAAATCATTACTGATTATAAGAATCTAAAGTACTTCATATCGACAAAAATATTGAATCAAAGATAAACTAGATAGACTGAATTCCTGGCTGGTTTTAACTTTTGTATTATATACAGACTGGGTCTTAAAGCAGTTCGCCTCGATATATTGAATAGAAAAGCAGAAGATCGCTCTGTACACACCGACCCTAATAACAATCGAATCAAGAATCGCTTACAAATAGTCCTTCCGAAAAGAGTATTCGATATTGCTACATTCAAGAACCTTATTCAACAAACAAATAATAATATCGACCTTACTGCGGCGTTTATATAGATATGATTATCCCTGATATTGAGAAGCCGATCGACAATCTTATCAATAAAGTATACAAATCATCCGAATTGGTTATTACTATGCATAAAACATTTCAGAATCCAACTGTTTGCCATTAGCCGCTATTGATCTGAAAAGACCTCCGAATCGCTTTTTTAAAACTGTAGATTAATCAATAATAAAATTTTCTATCGCAACCGCCTCTTTGTTCCCCCCTCCGCTAAACTTCGCACCCAGATTATATACCAAACACACTCTACTGGTCTGGCAGGACATCCTGGTTGAGTTAAAACTATTGATCTTGTCTCCTGTATATACTAGTGGCTCAATATATTGAGGGAAATCGAAACTTACATACAAGCCTATCAACTCTGTTTCCGAACCAAAGCCTTCCGTCTTGCCACACCCGGATTCCTAGAACCCCTGCTAGTACCATTCCGCCCCTGATCCGATATCTCCATTAACTATATTATACTACTATTAATCAGCGAACGCTATAACAAAAAGCATCAACATATCATCACAATTGTCTGCCACCTAATAAAAATGCATCATTCATTCCAGTTATAGAACTATTTGCAGAGAAGCTCGCCAATCGGTTCGTCGAAAAAGTCTACGGCCTACACAATACACCTGATAATATAGTATCCGATAAAGGTTTACAATTTATATCAGAATTCTGAAAGCACTTATCCAAGCATCTATCGATCACTTTTGAAACGATCCTCCTCGTTCCACCCCGAGTCCGACAGACAAACAAAGAGGATTAATACTATAATAAAACAATATCTTCAGGCTTTTATAAACTTCCACCAAGATGACTAATACAATTGGCTCCTACTCACAGAGTTTGCGCTTAATAATACTACCTCAGAGACTACCAGCATATCCCCATTCTTCACTAACTACAGTTTTCACCCACGCCTCGATATTGAGCCCTCTTCACCTGTTCCCCCAAACCTATCATATCAACACAAACACGAATTCCTAAAGGCCAACAAGATTGTAGACTGATTTGATATTATCCTAACAAAATTGAAAGCTCTAGCTGCTCAATCCATTTAGAGATATAAAGATTATATTAACAAGATTTGTATTGATGTTTTTCTATATAAAGAAGGTAATAAAGTATAGATTAATACTAAGAATATAAAAACCAATCGTTTGATGAAGAAAGGTAATAACAAATGGGATGGTTTTTATAAGATTCTAAAAGTTTATAAACGAGTCTGTTTACTTCAGCTTCCTATTAGTTTTAAGATCTTTCTAGTATTCCACAATTCATTACTCCGACTACTTTACTGTTCATCTGGACTAGCTGGTTAAGAAGCGATCAACGAAGCCGAATCCTGTCGAAATCAAGGCTGTATTCTAGAAAGAGATAACGAAACGAATAAGGAAACCGAGTGGTGGGAATTCGATAAACTATTTGATTGTTATAATAAGAATGGATTTCACTATTAAGTCAAATGGAAACATTATCCAGCATCTTGGCAACTTGTTGAAGACCTTCGCGGTTAGGAAGATATGATTATTGCTTTTCATTTAGTAAATCCAGATAAGCTAAAACTGCTTGTTTGGGTAGGCTTCAAAAGATCTACTACTTCTGATCCTTTGCTAGTACTTATATCAAGCATACTCCCGAATCGAGGTCGAGGTAAACCTAAAAAGCTCCGGTAATTGATTATTATTTTTAAGAAAGTTCATTTTAATTTAATAATAGAAATTAGAGTATTTTAGTGTTATTTTGTTTTCTAAAAGGTCAATTGGTATTGCGATCGTGGACCGATTGCCTTGAGTGGGGGGTATTGTTTACAATGCCAATTACATGATCTGTAGTTGCCTTTGGTTTCAGGTACAGCATACAAGCGTACCCTACTTTCTATAAGTAGGGCTTCACTCTTCTATAGCTCTTCTACCCTTATGGTACAATATAAGTCTTTACCCGTACCTTGACACTTCCCTACTGGAAAAAGTAATTCCATTTAGAGCCGAACAATACAACATATTTCCTTTTCTCGATAATAATGATCGCTTGTTTATAGCAATCTATAATCGCCTTGGTTTTCAATAAATCCGATCACTCCGGCCTTTATTAGCCTATAATCATCTTAGCTCTTATCAGCTAATAACCCCTATCTTTTTCACAAAGACTCCAAACAACCCCTGAACTCCTCAGTATAAAGTGAGTTGATAGTTTGAACTTGCAAATTGAGTGGAGCGGCAAAAAACGCTCGTAGTATGGCCACCCCACTCGCCCTAGTATTACAGCTATAGAAAAACAGAACGCTTAGTTATGCCAACAATTGTATATACATAGAATTATTAGTTTAGTCCATCCCTAGTACCCCCCTGGGAGGTCGTGGCGAGCCCCTGTGGCTTGCCCCCGGATGTAAAAATAATAAATAAATTATAATTAATAACAAATATAAAGAAATTATTTTTGTAAATTGGAATTAGATATCTTTTCAGAAAATATCTATATATTAATTATTTATTGTATTCGAAATTATAAAATTCAATAAAAATATTTTATCTAATAATCGAATTACCTTTATATTTGTATAGAATTTAAAATCAATAATTATATTAAAAAGAAAATTGTTCTATATAACCGAATTAACCTATTACCTTATAATGCTAGGAATAATTTAATTTAAAAAATATAATCCTTATATCGATTTGTAATTAAATTTGTTTCAATTTGATAATTTGTTTTTGTTATAAATTCTATAATACTTTATTCCATCCTTTTTGTATAGAAATTCTATCTGATATTTTTTTAAAGATTTAATTTATATACTTATTAGTTTACTCTAAAGATTTAAAGAATAAAAATATAATTATAATTTCTTGAAACCCTATTTTGTTTAATATTTATTAGAACTATAAAATGTTTTAAATATTAATAACACCAAATCGATCATATTCTAAATAGAAAAAAAAGAACTTAATTTTTGAGATTTAATATTTGAATTTCGAAATTAGAAAAATATTTTTCTGTAAAGAATATAAAAAAAGCTCTCTCTTTATTAATTATACAATTACAAATTAATTGTAAAAAAACACTATTTTACTTTTCAATACTCTATACTTATATTCTATTCCAAATTAAAAGTTTTGAAAAATAATAATTAAAAGAGAAGCTCAAAAATGAATTATTGAAGGCTAAACTCTTCTCCTACGACAGGATTATTTTGGTTTATGTAAAAAGAGTAATAAACACGTTTGGAATTCTATAAAAGTGATTATATTAGTAACTAATCTATCTTATTAAGAATTAATATCCCTATATTACTAAAAAAAATGTGCTCTAAACAATGTGTAAATAAAAATATTTCAATAAGATTAATATTAATTATAAATTGATAATAAAGTCTTGATAACCTCTGAAAGTTTATTAATGATTTTTTTAAAGAAATATTTTTAAAGTATTTTTTGGTATTATTTTATTTAAACAATATCTTAATGTAGAATCGAATCTGAAAGGATATATATTTGTATATATAAAAGATTTCTATTAAGTGCTAAGGAAAAGCTAGTTTATGTATTTTAAATTTCGAGAAATCCCGAATTCCTGATAATTCAAAATCAATTTTTAGATTTTTATTATAGGAAAAGATGATATTCAAATATAAATCTAAAAAAAATCTAAATAATTATAAATTGAAAATCCTTTGTTATTGTAATTAATATTCAAGTATTTATTAAGTTTATAAATTTTTATTAATAATTTATTAAAAACTTTTTGAAAATAATTAATTGGATAGTAAAATTAATTAAAAAGAATATTCTATTTTTGTAAAGCTTTGTTTATTAAAATATATTCGATTAATTAAAAAGATTGTTTATTGAAATTTTCATTCTGATTTTTTTTGATTAAAAGAGAGAGGTAATCTTGAAAATCAATATTTCTGATTATATATTTATTAGAATTCTTTTTCAATATAATAATAAAAGGATGTTGAAATTTATTATATTTTTTTTTAAAAAATATTCAATAATTGAATATAATTATAAGATTTATAATAAAGAATTATTAATTATTATTTATTGTTTTGAAGAATAACATTTTGAATTAAAGAATGTTATATTACTGATTCAAATGATTATTGATTATAAAAATTTAGAATATTTTATTATAGCAAAATTATTGAATTGTTGTTAAGCCTATTAATCTGAATTTCTATTTTGATTTAATTTCTGAATCATTTATTACTCTGGAAAACTAAATGCCAAACCTAATATATCAATTAAAAAATTAAAAAATCTTTTTTAGAAAAAGAATAAATGCTTTTTATTTTAAAACTATATTATTTTGAAATAGGAAAATCTAAATCCTGATCTATTCTTTATCAATATTATTTTAATCAAAATCAAAATTATCAAGAAAATATAATTTGCTATAATTATTTGTAATCAAAGAAATCTCGATTCTATTAATATTATTAATTACTTAAACAGCCCACAGACCATCTACAGCCTGCCTACGAAAAGCGATCATTATCTGTATACTCCCCGTCGCTCTCTTCAGCTCCAAAGTATGGTTCGATGGGCTATATAAACAATACTCAAATGCAGGCTATGTTTTGATTAATATTAGAATCAAGAAATACATCAATCTAGTTAATAAGACAATTCATAATACAATATGGGAGCTTTATCTGTCTACAAAATAATCCCCACAATCCAGACTCCTTATAAAAGCTAATCTCCCAATTAGAATTGTTGTATAAAGCAAACTAGATTTGAGATTTGTATTTCGGCTTTAGATAATGGATATATAATATCTACTTATAAATTAATTGAAAACTATATATTAGAAAAGAAAACGAGATATAGATATTCTAAAAAAAGCTCAATACAAAATTGTAAAGAATAAGATAGGCGATTTTCTATTATCAAATAACCCAAATTCTTATAGTTATACTTCTCTTTCGAATATATATCAATTCAATAAATAATATAAATAAAAAGGATATTACAAAAACATTCAAGAAATAATAGAATTTAAACCCCCAAGAAAACTATTCTATATTTTCAGATAGATTCGAATAATATAATAAATATAATTATTATATATAAATACAGCTTTATAATCTATTACAATAAGTAATAGATTGATAGTGGTTATAACCGTTTACACCAACAATCATATATCTTTAATACTAAGGCAATTCACCCCATAGCAGGGATTAGAACGCTTCCTGAATATCATTGAGTACCTCCATCAGGAATAAATATAATTATATATTGATAGTACTTCAGTAATCTAAAGAATGCAAAAAAACGCTATTGCCTTCTCTCAATAAGTATATCACAAATGCTACTAAGTGATACAAACACTATAATATTGCAGTCAAATAGTCCTTTAGGTATATTAAGATTAAAAGCAATGAAACAGCCGATTGCCTTACCGATTAGAGTACAACTAGGCTATTTGACCCCTAGCCTATCTTGCCTTTCTATAATCAGTAGTTCCCATTCTATTCTATATATCAAATATCGATACTCCGAAAGCAAATAGTAAAAGAAAAAAAGAGATTTTGATTTCCAAAAATAATAATATATAGAAATCGATATATAATATCTTGGAATTAGGGAGCCTCAAGTTTTCTTATAGAGTACTATATAGATTTATAATAATATAGATTGGATATAATAACTTTGTGATTTATTATATTAAATTCAATTACGAAAATAGTATAAATATCTGTATATATGAAATTGAGAAAAACTTATTATACTTCTTTCAATATCTAATTAATAATCAAATATACAATAACTAGCCGTTTATATCAAATCGATTTCGATCCAAATGAAATACAATAATATATGTTAACCGTATCCTGTAAATATAATATAGCTTTACTGATCTCTTTATTAAATCCAGATTCTATATTAAAATATATCTAAACTATATATAACTATACGAATTCCAATCTATTTTAGTACCTTGAGAATAAGCTTTTTATTTCAATCAATCTAAGATTTGTATTGATTAGCTATAAGCATTTCAAGTATATTCCCAATCGATAGCAATCGATCCAATTATTTGTCGATATTTAGATAGTATATGAAACAAGACCCTTTGAAATAGGATTACAAATTCTTAAACAAAACAGCTGCAGGATTGTTATAAGTAATACTAAACAAAGAAATATTGAAGGCAACAAGCTTTTGATTAATTAACATTATACTACTATAAGTGGCTAGAATGTTAGCAGCCTATAGGCCTGCTCCTTAGTATATCTAGAATACCCTTCAGGAGGTCAGATATTAGACGTTAATCACTATAAATAAATAAAAAAATTAAAAAAATTAATTACTTAAACTTTAATATTATTATAACTTTGTTAGAAAATAATAAAGTTATAAAACCTACAATTCCATTTACTATATTTATATCCAATTCTATAATATTATTAAAAGATTCAAAAACTTTTTTAAAACTTTTTATCAATCTATTTATCTTGTTTTGTAAAAACTATCAAATCAATTCTATATCTAAACCCATTTTGAAATCTCTATAAAAAGAATCCTCAAAATACCTGAAAATCATTCTTGCTAAATATATTAAGAATAATAACTATTATATTATCAAAGAAACTATACATTTTTAATTATAATCCTTTAAACCCCATTTGCTTTATTTATACTACAAATCTCCCATTACCCGATTATTTACACTATATTCAAACTTTCGAATTACTATTCCAAAATTATTATTAGTCTGGATATTATAATTATATTATATAATGAGTTTGTAACTATTATAGTTATTATTATACTATTCTGAATTATAAAGATTCCAAAAAATTCTCTATCCGTTTTCGATTTTATCAAAAGTCTGGTAAGATATCTTGATAGATTTCATTATATATTTATTTAAAAATATGAATTTCAATATTATTATAGTGATATTATAGATTAATTAAAATGAAATATTTCTTGTTTTTGCTATAGTATTTGTAATTCTAAAGAAATTGCCTGCTTATTCAAAAGAATATCTAAAGCTTTATAACCTATTTCTAATAATTATATCAAATTGTAATACTCAATTCATATTCGAATTCTGAAAGTATATTTGCAAGTGTTTAAATATTACTATCAAATTATTAATTACTTACTATTCCAAGATTAATAAATAAATCAAAAGAACTAATATAATATCAGAAAAATATCTTCAGTTATATATAATTTATCTACAAAATAATTGAATAGAATAATTTCCATTTGCTGAATTTTCTATTAATAATATCTAATTTGAAAGTATCCAAATGATTTTGTCCTTTTCGAATTACAGGTTTTATTTTTATTTAGATTTCGAGTCTATATTATTCTAAATTACTTGTTTTACTATATAAGATACTAAAGAATTTGTTATTAAAATAAAAGCTATTTTTTTATATCTATAAACCGAATTAATTATTAATCAAATCTGATATTCGAAAAATATCAATACTTAATACCTGCCTGATAATCTAATTTAACTAAATACTAAAAATATCAAGATTCTATATCTATAGAAAAAACTCAGTTAGAAAAATCTTAAGCTTTTTAAAATCTTGAATTCAATAAACCCCTATACTTATAAATTGAAATTCCTTATTTTAATAAAAATTAATTTTGTTTTTTATATTAATCTATTATACTCTATATATAATAATCCTATCCTTGAATAGTATAATCTATCACCACTACCTATCGAAATTGATGATTTAAAATAATTCAAAATTATTAAGATTCTAGATTTTTATTAAAAAAAAAAGATTGTAAAGAATTTTATTTAAAATATATAATTTACTGGATCAACTACAAAATACCATTCAAAAGTCTATAAGCTATCGAAAAAAAACATATAAAAATTGATTTGTAATTTCTATTAAAAATATTTTAATAAATTAAGATTTACTTCATTGAATATTATTTGTTTATAAATAATTAAATTATAATACCTTTACTTTAATAGAGCTCGACTTTTAAAAAGAAATAATATCACAATATAAGATTATATAATATATTAATCCTATTGAAAAGAATCGAATTAGGCATTTATATTAGAATGCATATAAACTAAGGCCTAATCGAGTACAAGGTGCATATGATGCGCTCCTTAAAAGACGGCTTCTACAACATATAAAGAAGCAGGGCTGACCTATAACACTCCTGCGACTCATCGACTCATTCCTGACTAAAAGACGTGTGTGTGTGAGGCTTGAGGGAATCACAATAAAGGACTTTCCGATTATATACAGCATCCCCCAGGGATCACTACTCTCCTCAATCCTATATACCCTTTATCTTGCGAAGCTTCTTAATCAAAATAGAATATAGTGTTTTGGCTATACTGACAATATAGCTATATATTATATATCTAAAGATCTATTCACGAATATATATATACTTTATCGAACTATATAATGTATTCTAAGATGAAAAGATCAGAATAAGATCTTTTTGTTTCAAAAAAGTTTGAGTTATTTTATATATTAAGGAAGTATAAAACTATAAATCCAGCTATAAGAATAAATCGGAACCTGATTATTATACCAATTCTTTTAGAACTTATTAGCGAAGCACAACCAATACTATATTAATTTAATATCTTCTTCGATCGGCGCCTAACATTCCTATAGTATATCAAGATACACACTGCGAAAGCTATACATATTGCGGTTCATATTCGATTAATAGCCTATACAGCCTACAAACCCTTTGTAGCCTACCTGCAAAAGACGATCATTACCTATATATTCCCCATCACTTTTTATAGCTTCAAGATATAATTCAATGGATTATACAAATAACATACAAGTACAGGCTATACTCTAGTTGGTATCGAGATCAGAAAATACATCGATCTAGTTAGCAAGATGATTCATAATATAGTACGGAAAGCTTTATCTGCCTATAAAACAACTCCAATAACCATCCTCCTTGTAAAGGCCAATCTCCCAACAAGGATTGTTGTATTAGAACAAGCTAGACTGAGGTTCGTGTTCTAGTTATAAATAGTGGATATACAATATTTACTTGTAAATCAATTAAAGCTAGATATCAGGAAGAAAGAATGAGATATAGGTATTCTGAAGGGCCCCGATACGAAACTACAAAGGATAGAATGGGCGATCCCTGCCACCAAGTGTTCTAGATTTTTATAACTGCATTACTCTCCCGGATACTATATTGATTTAATGAATAATATAAATAAAGAGAATGCTATAAGAATATTCAAGAAATAATAGGATTTAATTCTTCAAGACAACTATTCTGTATTTTCAGATAGGTTCGAATAGTATAACGAAAACGATTATTGTATGGGATATGGCTTTGCGATATATTATAGCAAGCAATAGATTGATAGTGGCTATAGCTGAGTATATAAACAATTGTATATCTTTGATGTTGAGGCGATCAGTGTATAGTAGGGGCTAGAATATCTCCTAAGCATTATTAATTATTCTTATTAGGGATAGATATGGTTATGTATTGATAATATATTAGTAATTTGGGGAATGTAAGGAAATGTAGTTGTCTTCTTTTAATGGGTATATTATAAGTGTTATCAAGTAATGTAATATTATAATATTGCAATCAGGTAGTTTTCTGAGTATACTGAGATTGAGGGCAACGAGATAACCAATTGTTTTACTGATTAGGATATAATTGGACTACTTAATCCTGATTCCTTCTGTTTTTTTATAGTCAGTAGTACTCGTTTTATTCTATATGTCAAATGTTTATATTCCGAGAGCAGATAGTGGAAGGAAAAGAGAAATCTGATCTTCGAGATATATAATATATAGAAACCGATATATAATATCTCGGAACCAGGGAACCTCAAATTCTTTTGTGAGATACTCTATAGACTTATAATAATAAGGATTGGATATGATGACTTTGTAGTTTATTATATTAGATTTAATTACAAAAATAATATAAATATTTATATATATGGAATTAAGAAAAGCTTATTGTATTTCTTTTAATACTTAATCAATAATCAAATGCATAGCGATTGGCTGCTTGTATCAAATTGTTTTTGATCCGAATAGGATATGATAGTATATATTAATTGTATTCTGTGGATACAAAATAGTTTTACTAACTTTCTTATCAGATTTAGGTTTTATATTAGGATATGCTTAAACTATACGAAATCGCGCGAATATCAATTTACTCCGATATCTTGAGAATAAGCTCTCCACTCCGAACAATTTAAGATCTGTACCGACCAGTTATACACACTCCAAGCACACTCCCAATCGACAGCGATCGATCTAATCATCCGCCGATATCCGGATGATATACAAAACAAGATTCTTTGAAAGAGGATTACAAATCTTTAGATAGAATAATTGTAGGATTGTTATGAGCGATATTGAGTGAAGGAATATTAGAGGCAATAAGTTTTTAATTAGTTAACATTATATTATTATAAGTGGTGGGAACGTTAGCGGTCTGTAGGCCCACTCCTTAGTATATCTAGAATACCCTTCGGGATATCACGGTGCAAGGGATAGGTACTAGATTGGATATATGATATTCTACAAAGAGGTTGAAAATGGTACAATGTAACTTTGCCATATAATAACAAAGATAACTAAGCATCCATTATACTAATATACTATGCTAATGAATCTGTAACAGTATTCCCTTCCTTTAAGATTTACTTGTCCCAAACAAACTGAAAAAAAGTATATTATGTAAACCGCACTTTCTTTTATTATAATAAATACCTTCACTCTTTAAATTCTTTTGTAACTTCTTATTTAAAAATCAAAATTGCCTTAGCCTTTAGGTTTTCTAGTATTTATTTCAATAAATCTAATTTCTCTAAATATAAATAATAATAATAAACTATAACGTGGTTTATCACCGAGTGGGCCATATCACCGAGTGGGCCACTTTCACCTCAATTCACACCTTCAAACCTATATTATTCAACAACGATTGAATCAATTGATTAAAACTATTAAGAATCTAATAATCTAGGATCTATTACATTATTTTGATAGGTTCTTGTATTATAATTTGTCTTTCTGTATTTACTATAACACTGAATAGAAAGTGCTTCCCTATTAGAATTCCTTTCTTTTTGATGCTCGTCACATTGAATCTGAATATCAATCTTTTGTTGAGATAATATATCAAGAGCCTTTTGTTCAGTAAGTACTCCTCCTTAATATAATTAGGTTTTTTTCGTACGTCGATGTTTACTTAATACCTCATTTGCCTTTCGAAGTGTACAAATCTCTATATTCAAAAGTGTATTCTCATAAGCTAATCTCTCTGTACTTTTAGCTAAAGCTAATACAATTTCGAATATAGGTGTAGAAGAGTTTGATTGATATCGAGTTATTTGAGATTTCATTAAAGTTGATTGAGAAAGAGCTTTAGTTGGATTATAAAGGGTTTAAAAGATCCATTGATCTAGATCGAAAGAGAGGGGGGTAGGTGTACGAATTCGAATATCCAATTTCGAAAGTATAGTATCAGAATCAAAAAGTATTAAATCTATTCCTCTGAATTCTGATTTTATATTCTGAAAGGTAATTAATTCTTCGTATACAGCTTTAAAAGCTATAAAGAATTTAACCTTCGAAATATGATTAATATATATTTTGATAAACTTATCAATTTGATTATCATATAAATATTTCAGATTCCTAAAACAGTTTATATCAAGTGGTTGAATTAAATAACTTGAATGTGATAATAGATTCAAGTATATAATATCATTCTCTTTATAATATACCTGAAAAGCTTTTGCTTTATAGCTTTCATACCTGTCTAGTATCAATATTCTAGGGCGGCTCAAGAACGACTACTGAAACAGCTAATGCACACACCAGCCAAGTTCGCTGAATTTATTGCTATAACAGACTTCTACAGGAGCATATGCCCTAGAACGCTACCAGAAGAATAGGAAGAGGAAATGGAAATGGATTGACCGATCCAGGTAAACACAAATACAGAATAGGAGGCGATCGATATAGCAAGGCTATAAAGAACAAAATCGATATATGCAATACTCTGCGCTGCACTAGAATACATACAAAAGCTACCCTTACAGGATAAAGCAGCTCTCAATCAAAACATTATATAAAAGATCGGAAAGCGCGCACGGAGGCGCTCAGAGGATCGGAGACAAAAGCGCAAGCGCGCTAGCTATCGCTTGGGAGGCTACTGAGGGTATTGAGACCTCATTTTTAGGAGAGGGGGATCATGTAAATTAGAGATTATCCAGCAGTTAGCCCAACCGTAATGCCCCCTGGGAGGCTCGCCTATACGGCCCGGTTGAAAATTACTAATAATAATAATAATAATAGTATCAATATTCGATATCTGCCTTTTCTTCGATTCTTAGTATACTTATCGAAGTGTTTCAATTATTCTAAACCTGTCTTATTGTTTGTCTATCCATTAGATGTAGGTTTAATAGTCCAATCCACAGGAAGATCGGTTTCGGTATACCAATTGGAGAGGTGAACTTGTCCCTGAATTACTAGAAATGGGGGAATAGTTTCACTCTCTCCATTTCCATATATTATTGCTGTAGCCCATTCTCGATTGCCTAGCTGTATTGATTTACTTCTGCTGCATCTTTCGGCACTAGTAATAACCATTGCTGCAGATATAATCCCTATTATAAAGTCTGTTTCGTCGAAATTGTAGAAATCGCCATTCAAAATGCCGTATTTCGCTTGCATATTTGTAACCACTCGAAACCAATCTTTAATGAGCTTAGAATCTTCGCAAAGAGCTCTTTGGAAATCATAAACACAACTAAAACGTGTCTTTAATTCGATTCGATATTGTATGAATCGATATGCCCAGAGCTTTTTAATGCGTTTCGAACCCCTCGATTCAAGAATATAATTCGCTATATCTTCTATATTCTTGATATTGAATAGAAATCCTTTTGAATCTATATCAAATATATATTCAATAATCACATCCTCTTCCAATTCTATAATTTTATAGCAATTCGCTCGAATCTCTATATGTGGAGTTAAACCGTTCATTCTATGACTAATCGTTGTGCGAGGTATATTATATAGCTTAGCAACCTTTCGAATGCTTAATTTTTTATCTTTTTGAAGAGCTTCGATGGCTAAAAGTAAATGTGCTTTTTTATTTATAGATTCTATAATAAATGGTTGATAAAACGCGTGTTGAATATGAAGAGTGCGAATTGAGGTGAAAGTGGCCCATTCGGTGATATGGCCTACTCGGTGATAAACCACGTTAATCTTTTTATTACCTTTAAGATCTAAGACTAATTATTAAGTTGAAGTATAATATCTCTATTTAACTAAATAATGATATCTATCCTCATTATAATTATCTAAAATACTTTCGAATATTTATTTCTAAACTAACTCCTTTTTGTTATCTTCCCTTTCAAGAACTCTATTTTGTATAATAACAGTTTTTACTTCATTAATCTGGGATTACATTAGGAACCATTTATTATCATATATTGATAAGAGTAAAGAGTAATGAAAGACAAAAAAGATTCGTATATTCTCTAATAATTGAATAAAATAAAATCATAAATAAACTTTAATGATTTTATAAGATCCGATCCATTTATTATCTAATTTCTTTGCCTTTCGAAAAATCTTTATATTCTTTATATTAACGAATACCTTTTGTCCTATATAATATCGGGGCGAGTCAGTTTAATATCGATTTATATACTCCTTATATATATCTATAACTTACCTAAGACAAAAAGGACCATTGTCCTCCGCAAGGGGCCCGGCTGGTTCAGTGGTAAAGTGATCGGGCCACTCTCCCACTGTTCTACGACTTAAGGCTATAGCGACGAAATTTTCGTATATATAGGCCAATCCCTATCTTTGGGATCCATATGAATCTACTCTATATGCTGCCTTATAAGCCACCTTAGTGTGGACCTCATAATACAGCTCCTCTAAGCTTTGACAATCTACTGCTAACCTTAATAGAGCTTCTTTATTATAGGCTGCAAAAGTGATTGATTGAATGCTAAGGAGGAACTAGTAATCCCCCCTTCAGCCACCATCACTACGCCTATGCACCACTCCGCTATCAAGCAGAACCACTGTTCCGGCCGCTTCTCTTGAGCGGCCTAATAGCCGAACCCTCTACTCCTCTGGAATACTATTATACACACACCCGTTTCTTTGAAGCAATACATCTGTACACACTGCTCCTATCCATAAAACATGGTTCTATGACAGAAGTAATTGTACAATCAGAGCGCTCCTCTCCATAAGCAGAAGGAAGCGCTAGGAATATAGGGCCAATCAAACGGCCCTATTTGCGATCATTACACTGGCTTGTTTAGGATATATAAAAGGAACTAAGTTTACCCTATAAGGTTTTACTAGCGTGCACATCAGCGCCTTTCTGTATTTGTAACTCTAGATCTAGTCACGTCTTTCATACCCCTCGGGAGGTCCTCCACAAGACGTTAATCACTATAAATAAATAAATAAATATAACTTACCTAACAAATACTTGAAATTAATTTAGAATCCTCTTTATTCTATTTATTGTTTTATTACCCTTAAAGAATTCACATTTTTGAGCTAATATTATTTCTAATAAATAAGATTTGCTTGGCTTTATATCAATACTTAAATTAAAATTATAATTAATAAAGAATAAAGAATATCCTATAATTTCTGAAATTATATTATTAAAAACAAACTCTACTAATAATAATCATTCTATTCAATTATCTTAATAAAAGTTAACAAAGCGTATAGATATTACTCGAAAATTAAGTTGATATACTCTATTTGCCCATCCGTCTGCAGTGTCACGGCGCCAACTACATGATCTATAGTTGCCTTCGTGTCTCAAGCATAGCATACTAGCGCGCCCTACTTTCTATAAGTAGGGCTTCACTCTTTCATAGCTCTTCTACCCTTATAATACAATATAAGTCTTTACCCATACCTTAACAGTTTATACCATCTTCAAATAAACTATTACAGCTTTATTTCTTATTTTATTTCTAAAGCTCTACCGATGTTTTGTTCCGATCGCGCCGATTATATTTACCGTTAATCCATTGTACACCCTACCGCCGATATTTTGAGTTTCAAAAAGTACCGAAGATAGGTAAACAAACATTTGTACTAGAAGTGTCTATATCTGACTTATCTTTGTAATTTCTTTTTTTGAATTACATTCTCAACTCCGCCAAAACCGATATCTCTCCCTTTACAAACCTATTCAATAATCTAAATGCTGTACACTTTGTTGTTGTTCAAGTTGTATTTGAATTGATTAAATCAATCGCAGGTTTATTACAAGCTTAAGCTGTTGTTGCTTAGCCTAAGTCATTGATGTTTAATTAAAGATTATCAAATTGAAAGATACAATTGAGATATTGAAGATTGCTATTCACAATAATTTGCAAGCTTCATTTTATTGCAAGTATTTTGCCACCCCCGAAAAGTTTAGTAATAATGAGTAAGATATCGTAAAGCACCAAAATCAGTACACAACTTTTCATAACGCAATCAATTGCTGCTTAACCGCGGATTACGAAAATGAATCAGAGTTTCAGAAAATCATATTTCTTACTAGTCTACTTTCTGACCCTGCTTATACAAATAATCAGATACACTTTAATACAATCACAGATAACACACATAATTCCAACCTTTAGCCCTCTGGATGGTGCACTGTAGCAGGTATTTAGCATGAATTAAACAAGCAATATCAAACTTTAGATTTCTTATGTAAAGCTTCCATGGATTATGATAAATATAAAATAAAGAAAACCCCATTTGATAACTTTATTACCGAATTCAAGTAGCTTGCTATCAAATACAAGAAGATTACCGAATAACAAATTGCTGATCTTAAACTCAAAGTCTCACAAGAACTAATTGATGCTTCAATTAACCGTTCTAATAAACCTTTTGCCACTGACATCGATGTATGGATAATCTAATGACAAAGCATTTACAATGACTTAGAGAAAAAGATTCATTTTGATAATTAACGTAAGAACTAAGGTATTAACTTCAGCGATTAGAAAAAATCTAATAAAAAGAAGCCTGTTATTGCTGCTGTAATACCTATGCCTGATTTCTCTGGAGATTTTATACAATTGGATACTGCTCGTTAAGGCTAGCGATTCTTATTACATTACAATAGAGAACAATGTCTAGATCTTGGCCTCTGTCTTTATTGCAAAAAGCCTGGTTATATCAAATTAATTGCGAAGAAAAGTAATGTAACGATGCAAAATATAATACTAATTTAGGAACTATACAATACCTTGATTGTTCCCCTGCTACGAATCAATATGCTTCGAATGTTCATTGTTTTCCCGTTACTGATTACCATTACAACCCCGGACCCTATCGCAATGCTTATAGCTTTACTTATCAGAATACATTCCTGCCTACTAATCGTTTCCCGACTGCCGCAGTACTATTTCAATACGCCTCTCTAGTCCCCACTAGCAGCAGAGATCTGGGCGGATTTGTTGAAGGCTTTGTACATTCAGATGATAACGGAAATTCAATTTCCCAGTCAAATATATTAAAAAAACTAATCTCGATTCATAATCGCGAATCGAGATTTGTTGTAGAAAATTTGTTTTTGTAGATTAAGAGATTGGTTATATCTAGGAATCCTTTATATCTTAAAATAATGAATAGTAATCTTTTAACATTTCAACAGAAATTTTCCTTGCGCCTACTATAATTATTCTATTTATTGGTTTTAATAGATAATAAAACTGTGGGATATGGGTTTATAGATAGAATTCTTATATCCAAGTTTGATATCCCTATATGTCCCTCTTTACTACCCGCCAATCTATTACTTGCAGACAGAAAAAACTTTTGATATTCTATTTTAGTATACATTGTTAGATCTATGGATTAACAATTATAAAAAATTGGCTTATTCTATATTACTAATCTTTCCGATACGGATTTATAATCCTCGGTTTTTTATAGCTTCAACGCCATAACCCTACCATTAATTAGGCAATAATGACTTTTAAGTTTATGTTCATATACTGCTCCAAATATTGCTGCCTAGTTAATTCTACTGTAACTGTCGTTCTTGATCGTAATGATATGCCGACTCTAGCAGATACAATGCTTAATCCAATACCACATATACCCATTCAGAATCTATTTTGAAATCTACTTCGAAGAAAAGCTACCTCAACCCCATATCGTGCCTTTGCTGAAGAAGTTAATCGATAAAAGTCTCCAGACTCTCTTTTTTCTCATCCCAGATTAATCGATACTTTGGAATACAATCCTTTGACTCCAGTTGTGGAGAAGAATACTGATAGAAACCTTTATAATATAGATTCTGCTGATTCAATACCACTTGATTCAAATTGTTGTTACACTCACTGAATTAACAGAAAAACAGAGATTTGCGTCAAGATGATATCAAACCGGCCGATTTTGAACCGGTTTTAACGCGGATTATTGCAGGCTTTAGGATACACAAAAGACCTGTTATGAAATCAAAAACGTTTTACCCTATTAAATCTCTTATCGCTACAGAAGCTCTCTTTGAGGAATCGACTAACGCCTTATGAATTATCCGACAGAAAATGACGATATAAGTTCCTTATAACTAATAGCTTTGTTCAATTCTATAAGATTAGAAAGCTTATATCACAAAAGTAATTTAGGATGAATTAGATAGAGCTTGCGAGTTACACCGTATAGTAATAAACGATTCTATTCAATTACATCGCAATATCATAAAAAACAATATCAAAAAGTTTATAAAAAAGACTGATCAACCCATACCATCTACAACAAAGATTTAGAGTAAGCTACCAACCCTGGCTTTACAATCTATTCACTGAGTTTTTACTTTCTTTGTTAACAAGCTTCTGTTACGATGCTTTTGGGATTACAAAATCGAGATTATGCCAGGCAAAGAGTTCCTGTATAACAAAGATCACCCAATATCCCCAACCAAACTCTAAGTTATTTGTAAATGGCTCGATAATAATCTAAATAAAGGATTTATTTATGAATTCCGCTTTCAATCAACCACCCTACTCTTTTTAGTTGTAAAGCCTGGGGGGGGTGTTCGAATTTGCTAGGATTATTATAAACTGAATAATGTTATTATTAAGAATTGTTATTTGCTACCACTAATTAAAGAAACCCTTAATACTTTATGCTATACTAAAGTTTATATCAAATTAGATATTATCGCCATATTCAATAAACTATGGATCGCGGAAGGTCACAAATGGAAAACCGCTTTTACAATTCGTTTCGGCTTATTCGAATCCCTAATAATACCTTTCGGCCTTTGCAATGCTCTTGTCTTGTTTCAGAACTATATTAATTATGTTCTTTTTGATTTCCTGGATAAGAATTGTATAGTGTATCTAGACGATATCTTGATTTATTTTGAGAATGTTATAGATTATTGAAAGCAAGTTTTGCGAAGTCGTACAGAGATTTATTGATGTTGGATTATAAATTGATATTGACAAATGTGAGTTCGAAACGAGAAGAATGAAGTACCTCGGCCTGATTATTACTCTTGGTAGTATCGAGATGGACCCCGATAAGGTTAAGATTATCCTCAAATAAAAGTCATTAACTAAACTAAAAGACTTTTAATGCTTTTTAGGGTTTATTAACTTTTATTGACGCTTTATTCACAACTTTTCTAAAATCACGGAATCTTTAAACCGTCTGCTGAAAAAAGAGAATATATAGAATTAAACTACTAATCAAGAGAATGCTTTTGAAAACCTGAAGCATGCCTTTGTCTTTGTTTTAGTCCTTGCAATGTTTGATTATCACTGTTGCACAGTTGTCGAGATAGATGCTTCCGACTGGCTGCGGGTGGAGTATTCTTTCAATATGACAATGAGAGCCAACTACACCCGGTTGTATATTTCTTCTCAAAATATAGTGCTGCTAAATATAATTACAAGATTTATAATAAGGAACTATTAGTTATTATCAAGTTCTTAGAAGAATGAAAACCCGAATTATATAAAACTCAAAAACAATTCGAGATTATTACTGATTATAAGAATCTAGAGTATTTCACATCAATAAAAATATTGAATCAAAGATAAGCTAGATAAACTGAATTCCTGGTTGATTTCAATTTTTGTATTATATATAAACCGGGTTTTAAAGCAATTTGTCTTGATATATTGAGTAGGAAAGTAGAAGATTGCTTTGTATACACCAACCCTAATAACAACCGAATTAAGAATCGCTTATAAACAGTTTTTCCGAAAAGAGTATTCGATATTGCTACATTCAAGAATTTTATTCGACAAATAAATAACGATATCGACCTTATTGCAGCACTTATGGGTATAATCATTCCTGATATTGAGAAGCCGATTGATGATTTTATTGATAAAGTATACGAATTATTCGAATTGGTTATTACCATACGTAAAACACTTCAGACCTAATTGCTTGTTATTGGTTGTTATTGATCTGAAAAGACCTTCGAATTGTTTTCAAGATTGTAAATTAATTAATAATAAAATTTTCTATTGCGATTGCCTTTTTGTTTCCCTTTTCGCTGAACTTTGTATTTAGATTATATACCGAACGCACTCCATTGGTCCGGCAGGACATCCCGGTTGAGTTAAAACTATTGATTTCGTTTCCTGTATATATTAATGGTCTAATATATCAAAGGAAATCGAAACTTATATACAAGCCTATCAACTCTACTTCCGAACTAAAACTTCCTGTCTTGTTGTACCCGGATTTCTAGAATCTTTGTTAATACCATTCCACCCCTAATCCGATATTTTTATTGACTACATTACACACTACCAATTAGTGAATGCTATAACAAAAAGCATTAATATATCGTTATAGTTGTCTGTTGCCTAACGAAAATGTGTTATTTCATCCCGGTTATAGGATTATCTGCAGAGGAGCTCGCTGATTGGTTTATCGAAAAAGTCTATTGTCTATATGGTACACCTGATAATATAGTATTTGATAGAGGTTTATAATTTATATCAGAATTCTGAAAGCATTTATTCGAGTATCTATCGATCATTTTGAAAACAATCCTTTTTTGTTTTATTTCGAGTTTGATGGACAAACAGAGAGGATTAATACCATGGTAAAACAATATCTTTGGGCTTTTATAAACTTCTATTAAGATAACTGATATGATTGGTTTCTACTCGCGGAGTTTGTGCTTAATAATACCATTTCAGAGACTACCAGCATATCCCCATTCTTCGCTAACTACGATTTTCACCCACGCCTTGGTGTTGAGCTCTCTTCACCTATTCCCCCAAACCTATTATATCAACGTAAACACAAGTTTCTAAAAACCAACAAGATTACAAACCGATTTGATATTATCCTAACAAAATTGAAAGCCCTAACCACTCAATCCATTTAAAATATAAAGATTATGTTAACAAGATTTGCACCAATACTTCTTTATATAAAAAAAGTAATAAAGTATGGGTTAGTACTAAGAATATAAAAACTAATTGTTTGATAAAGAAAAGTAATAATAAATAAATGGTTTCTATAAGATTCTAAAAGTTTATAAACAAGGCCTGTCTACTCCAGCTCCCTATTAGTTTTAAGATTTTTTCTAGTATTCCACAACTCATTACTCCAACCACTCCACCGCTCACCTGAACTAGCCGGTTAAAAAGCGATCAACGAAACCAAATCCCACCAAAATCAAGGCCATATTCTAGAAAGAGATAATAAAACGAACAAGAAAACCAAGCAATAGGAATTCGATAAAACTACTTGACTACCATAACGAGGATAGATTTTATTATTAAATTAAATAGAAACATTATCCAGTATTTTGGTAACCCGCCGAAAACTTTTGCAACCAGAAAGACACAATTATTGCTTTCCATTTAGCAAATCCAGATAAACCAGAACCACCCGCTTGGGTAGGTTTCAAAAGATCTACTACTCCTAATCCCCCGCTAGTACTTACATTAAACACACCCCCAAATCGAGGTCGAGGCAGACCTAAAAAGCTCTGGTAATTGATTACTACTCCCAAGAAAGTTCATTTTAATTCAATAATAGAAATTAGAGTATTTTAGTGTTATTTTGTTTTCTAAAAGATCAATTGGTATTGTGATCGTAGACCAATCGCCTTGAGCGAGGGGTACTGTCACAACGCCAACTACATGATCTGTAGTTGCCTTTGTACCTCAGGCATAGTATACTAGCGCGCCCTACTTCCTATAAGTAGGGCTTCACTCTTCCATAGCTCTTCTACCCTTATGGTACAATATAAGTCTTTACCCGTACCTTGACATGCAGATAGAAGACTGAAGAGTGTTTTAAAAATCACTATTAGTCTTTTCGACAACTACGTTTAGAATTCTAATACGAACTGTATACCTCGATTCAAGATAATATTATCTAATATACTATATAGAATATATATCCAACTAATAAATACACTAATTAGTTCTTCTATAATCAAAGTTCTTATATTAATAAAAATAATATATCTTTAATCAATCTATATACCATTACCAGAATATACTTATATATTGAATTGTAATATTTATTCTTTAAAAGAAATATAATATAATTAATTAATATATTAAAACCATACTCAAATGGAACTGAAAAAGTCTTAAGAATTCTAGTGGAGCTGACTTTGATAACTTAGTACAAATATATTATTTATTATTTATAGTGATTAACGTCTAATATCTGATCTCCCAAGGGGTATTCTAGATATACTAAGAAACGGGCCTACAGGCCGCTAGTGTTCCAGCTGCTTATAGTAGTGTAATATTAGCTAATCAGAGGCTTATTGCTTTTAATATTCCTCCACTTAATATTGCTTATGGTGATTCTGCAACTGTTCTATCTAAAGATTTATGGTTTTGTTTTAGAGGGCCTTGTTTTATATACTATTCGGGTATTAGCAAATAATCAGATCGATTGTTATCGATCGGGAGAGTATTCGGAGTGCTTATAGCTGATCGATATAGATCTTAGATTGATTGGAATAAAGAGCTCATTCTTGGAGTATTAGAGTAGATTAGAATTCGCGTAGTTTCGCGTAGTTTGGGCATATTCTAGTATAGAATTTGGATCTAACAAAAAGGTCAGTAAAGCTATATTGTATTTACAGGACACAATTGATATATACTATTGTATTCTATTCAGATTGAAATCGATTTGATATAAAAGGCCAATCGCTATACATTTAATTATTAATTGAATATTAAAAGAAGTACAATGAGCTTTTCTCAATCCCATATATACAGGTATTCGTGCTATTTTTATAATTGAATTTGATATAATAGATTACAAAGTCACTATATCCAATCCATATTACTATAAGTCTATATAATATCTCATAAAGAAGCTTAAGGCTTTCCGGTTTTGAGATATCATATACCGGTTTCCATATATCGTACATTTCGGAGATCAGGCCTCTTTTTTCCTTTTATTATTTGCTCTCGAAGCATCGATATTTAGTATATAGAATAGAACGGGAGCTGCTGATTATAAAAAGCAGGATAGGCTAGGGTCAAGCGGCCCAGCCATACTCTAATCAGCAAGGCAATCGACTGCCTCGTTGCCCTCAATCTCAATATACCTAAGGGACCACTTGATTATAATATCATAATATTGTATTACTTGATAGCACTTATGATATACCTATTAAGAAAAGGCAGTAACACTTCCTTACATTCCCTAGATTACTGAGATACTATTAATGCATAACTATATTCATCCCTGATAGAAATAATTAATGATGTTAGAAGATATTCTAGTCTCCGCTATATACCAATCATTTCAACATCAAAAACATACAACTGTTTGTATATATAGCTATAGCTATTATCAATTTATTACTTGTCGCAGTAGATTATAAAGCTGTATCCCATAGGATAATCATATTCATTGTATTATTCAAACCTATCTAAAAATATAAATAGTCTTCTTAAGGAATTAAATCCCACTATTTCTTGAATGCTTTTGCAGCATTTTCTTTATCCATATTATTTATTAGATTGATATAATATTCAAAAGAGAAATAAGGCTATAAGAATCTGGAGTACTCGATGATAAGGATTGTCTATTCTATTCTTTGCAGTTTTATATTAGAACCTTTTAGAGTACCTATATTTTATCCTCTCTTTCTGATATACAATTTCAATCAATTTACAAGTAGGTATTATATATTCATTATCTAAAGCCGAAATACAAACCTCAATCTAATTTACTCTAATACAATAATTCCAACTAGGAAACTAGCTTCTATAAGAAGTACAATTATTGGGATCATCTTATAAATAGATAAAGCTTCCTGTATTATATTATAAATCATTTTACTAACTAAATCGATATATTTCTTAATCCCAATACTAATTGAAATATAGTCTATATTTAAATATTATTTATATAGCCCATCGAACTATACTTCGAAACTGAAGAGGGCAATGAGGAGTATACAGATAATAATCGCTTTTCGCAGGCAGGCTGTAGATGGTCCATAAGCTGTATAAGCTATTGATCGGATGTGGGACGCAATACGCATAGCTTTCGCGGTGCGCGTTTTGACATGCTGTAGGAACGTTAGGCGCCGATCAAGTATAAATATACAATATATATGCTTATATATATACATCGATCTCCTGATATATGTTTGGTTATTAATTAGGTTTGGGAAATAATATTGATAGTTTTGATATATTTAGAATAACCAATTGGACTGGAAGAGTATATCCTATAAATAATTTGTACTTTTAGTTTATTATTAAGCAATATCTAAAGCTTATTATGATAATATATTCTATTATTAAATACTCCATAATCCTATATAGCAATTCTTATAGTTTTTTTGGAATTCTACTAGCCATTTTGTATATATGGATCTTTAATTGCTACTAACAATTATTATACTATATTGGATTTCGTATAGGTATTATTAATCAATTTATTGATAAACTTATTTCCTATAGGTATTATCAAATCCATAAATATTAATATTATTTCCCCTATCAATTCTTTATATAGATTAATATCGAATCTTTGTACTAATAAGACTATTCTTTTTCTATTCTTTAGCTATTTATTATCAGGATTTGAAAGATCTGATTTATCTTTTTACTTATAGTTTAAGGTATCCAAATAAATAGCTTTAATACCTGATTTATATATAATGCAAAAATTATATTGGGATAAAAACTCAAATTATCTAACTTATCATTAATTAAGAGTCTTTATTGTAATAAAATATTTCAAGTTTTTATAATTTATAAGAATCTCGAATTTCTATTACAAATTCTGAAATTTAGATCACTATTTTCCATTAATTTGATTATTGCTAAAAGCTTTTTATTATAGATTTTATAATTACATTTCATTTATACTGACACCTCTCAAACGAGTTCAGCGACGATTCACATATACTCCTTATCTATTTCCCCTGCCCCGGCAGGCTTAATCCTATCAAACCTTGTAACCACAGGAGGCTCCCATCACGCCGATGGCGATGCGCATCCCTAACACGCCAAGCGATTCCTCAACCCAGAAAGCACTCCCCCCCAAGCAGTCACCAACACTTCAGGGGCTAGCATATAGCTCTTACCAATTATAAGATCGCCCACAGGCTCTGCCCTTAATGTAATCAAAAAAACGATTCGAAAGGATCGATAAGATAGAAGGGAAGAGATAAAAGGTGATCGAGGTATTCGCAGTGCTAACAGATAAGCTTGCACAAGGGTTTCAAGGCTAACAACACAAACTCGCTGCAAAATTTAAGAATACAATCATCTCTGCTCTACTAAGAGTAACGGAAACTACTTTTGATTAAGAAAGAAAGTCTGTAATGAAGCAACTACAGCCAGAAAGCAATATACAGAAAACCTACACTGATGCACTAAAAACTTAGATGAGGCCTGAGGTAGCAAGCCCTATTACAGGCTCTACTAATACAATACACTCTGCTCCTAATAGAAGCACGAACACTGATCGCTCGGGAGCATGCAGACTCAAAAGGGAGAATGATTGGATCGAGAAAACGATCCTTATAATAGCTGGCAGGGAAGCTCTGCTTTCAGAGACTAGCCCATTCCTGTTAAGACTCAGAATAAAAGAGGCAGTTGCTGGGATCACATTAATAGAGATTCCTTTTCTTTAGAGGAACAATACAGGCTGGACATTAAGGTACAGCTCTGATGCTAGTCGGAAGGAGATCATGAAAACAGAAAATATCGAGCAGATACTTAAAACTCTTTATGTAATAAGTATGTGTAGATTAGAAAAATGATTTATGTATATAATCCTATAAATATTATACGATTTCTATCACATCGAAGGTACTTCTGTTCCTATATCTATTAAACTTATCAAGGAGGAGATTACAGTTCAAACCGGCAAGCAGCTAATCAATTATAGATTGGTATGTAGTGAGATCAATTTGATCATTAAAAGAGCCATCTGGATCATTAGCTTTAATACTATAGTATTGCGGTTTCGATTATTCAATAACAGCTCCTATTCGGTTCTCCTAGACAAACCCCGAGAAATTCAATTTTATAGTATTGGTTGTTTAGGGTATTGTAACCTTTTTATTTATAATAGAGTCTCAAGATGCTTGATATGCGGTAAATTAAATATTGAGTATGAGGGTATACTTATATATTAGTAATATACTAGAGCAGCTCAATGTGCTAATTGTTATGGGCCTTTTTGTGCTAGCCATTCCAATTGCCTAGTTGCTTTTAGGGTCTATGCTAAACGATGGATCGTTCTGATTGCAAAGAAACTGGCTGTAGTTAGAGCTGTTGGCAGAAAAGATTATAAGATACTGTATAGAGTAGATATAAACGAAACGGATTATATTCCTGAACTATTTCTGTTTTTTAGAGTAATAATCGCAGAAACCCCGATTACTCTGGGGGTGAGGATTATAGTATATAAGAATGAATACCTCAGCAAATGTTTGTGCAGGTTTAGTATAAGTTTGCTGATCGCATTAACTATATTATATATATATCCAGTTTGTAGCCAAAACCAATGGAATCTCAATATAAAAGCCTTAGTAGAAAAAGCCTTTATTCTAATAGATCTGAAAATGAACAATACAGAGACCTTTATAATAATAAATATTATATCTAGATTCTCTTTATAAATAGTATAATCAATAAGTATATTTAGAGAAACAAAGGTTTCATTATCACTTGGGCAAATATAGGCCAGGGACATGCGAATCATATCATACTATTACAACTAACAATTAAAGCTCAATTGGATATAATCTATTTATAGGAGTCAAGACTATATTGGAATTCAACCACGCAAAATCACAATGTATATGATTGATATTAGCTGATCGATAACTGGAACCTTCAGGAAGACTTGGAGGAGAATGAATAAGGCCCTCAGGTTATAATATATATACGAAAAGGTATATATTTGAAAGTAGAGTAAATGGGTCGACTCAAAAACAAAGATCTATTCTGGATACAAGTCAATGAATATTCGATCCTGAATGTCTATAGAGCTTTGTACATTTTAGATATTATTAATTATATTATACACTTAATCTCAAATGAATATACAATTATAAGAGGGGATTTTAATACAAAGCACAAGCTATGGGAATCAGGGGTGATCGCAGTCAATTAAGGGGCGCAGCTCGCAATATAGGCAAACGAATAGGGTATGGAGTTTATAGATACCCCAAGCATATCTATTTACACAAAAGGGCATATGCTAAACCTAACCTTCTTCAATATACTATTCGCTTATACAAAGGTGCTAGAAGAATTCTATTGTGAATCTGATTATATTACTCAGGTTACCAATCTAGCGAATTGTAGAACAATAGAGTGGGATCAGTATTACTACTGGATAAAGGAAACGGATCTATCAAGATTGGATAAACTAATAGCTAATCAGCTAGTTTATTTTAATAATATAGATATCCAGATCACAATCGAGATTGAGACCTATGTTAATGAGCTTACGAAAGTGTTAGACAAGTCGATCCGAGTAGTTGGCAAGATTAATCGAAAAGCAGGGAAAGTCTTGTTATAGTAAACGGATAAGTATAGAAAAGTTTATCAAATATATATAGAAGTACGGAAAGGAATGAACTTGGAAAGAAAGACTCATATTACACACTTTTTACAAAAAGTAATGCAACAAGCCAAAAGATTCTATTAGGCTATATATCTAGATGGGGTTAAGAACGATAAAGAACTCTATCGAATTATAGAATGGTATAAATTGATCCCCAAAAGTAATATGAAATTCCTCTTTCTAATAATCAGTGAACAGGAGATTTGTGATACAAGAGAGAAAGCAAACGCCCTATTTACAACAATTCTGGATTAATTCAAGATGGACAATAATCTTTCAAATAATCCACTATATAATCAAATATATAAAGGGACCTTCCCCTAGAAAAGAACAATCTCGACTAAAGAGGTAAAAAAGTATGTCATAAAAGCCTTATGTATTATACTAGGAGTGAATCAAGCTACTGTATGCTTCCTTAAGGTATACTGGCTGAGTATCAAATTATTAATCCGGGAGATATTTGCATTATACCTAGTTCTAAATTATTATCCAAAAGGATGAAAGTTAATAAAGGTAGTAATGATTCCCAAGATAGATAAGAAAAACAAAACGTCACCATGGTTATAGCAATTAATAACCCTGATCTCCTATATCGAAAAGGATTTCGAATAATATATAATCAGCCAAATATCTTGAACAGCTTTGAGATATAAAGTAATCAGCCTATAATATTATAGAGTATTCCCCAAAAGATTAGGGATAGATCTAGTAGCTGCCTTTATTCACAATACAGAGCTTGTATTAGCAATTAGCAATATAATTTCGATTGTTATTATAAATGTATAGAAAGCTTTTGATATTTTCTTGAAACATTGACTCTTAAGCTGAATGATCAAATAAGGGTGGCCAACTTTATTGCTCAAACTAATAAACTTATTCCTTATAAACAGAAAAGTTAGAATGAGACTCGAAGGCATTACAACTGAGGAGTATCTAATAGCATACAGTATCTCTTAGGGGTTCCTATTATTATCTATACTCTATATACTCTATCTTGCTAAGCTCCTCAATCGAGATACAAATTCCGTTTGGCTATACAGATAATATCGCGATTTATTACTTTTCTAAGTATCTCTCTATGAATACTAGGATCTTGTAATAATAAGTATAGCAGATCATTAGATAGGATAAGGAGAACAGAATCCTATTCGCCTTTGAGAAATTCGAATTACTTTATATTACTAAACAATATGATACCACTAATCCACTATTGATAATAAATCCAGATCTGATAATTACTTTAGTACCAATTGCAACAAATGGAAGCACTCAGTCTACTCTGAGATGACTAGATATCTTCTTTGATTACTAACTCTTGTTCTTACAACATATCAAAATACATATAGCGAAAGCTATAAAAGTAGTCTTGTATATCAAATCGATCGCCTGCATTATATATAGACCGCCAGCTTCCTTTTTAAGAAAAACAGTGATTATTTGTATTCTTCTAATAGCACTATTCAATACGGAAGTATGATATGCTGGTAAATATAAGCCTAGTTTAGGCCAAAGCAATTTAAGTATAAGTGTAGGTATAAAAGATTATCTCTATTATATCAATAGAATAATCAATATTACTGCAAAAGGAGCAATCCCAATATATAAAACTATACCGATTACAGCTCTTATCAAAAAAGCAGGCCTACTATCAGGGATAGTCATGCTAGAATATGTCAAGCTGCAATTCATATTTTGTTTAAAAATAATCAACAATCAATACTTGCTAGTAAATCGTTTAAAGTTAGTAATACGAAAATGCAAACGAAGAGCAAGTATAGTAAAAAGACTTCTTACAAGAATCCAGCAATTCAGTTATCTTATTCTAGAGATACAATGCTTGAAGCTATTCTATTCATACTTTTCGAGTAACTACAGAACGGATCCAACAAAAGGATTAACCAAAGAAGAAGTAGTTCAAGCCTTCAAAAAATAGTAGTAACAATTTCTATCCAAAGATTATACAATCTTCTCTAACAAATCAGAACAAACTATTAATCGCAAATATTATATTGGCTACGGATATACAATATATCGCAATGGCATTCAAATAGTCTCCGAATTTAAGCAGATCCAAAGCGACTCACATATATTCGATATAGAAGCGATAGAAGCATAGCACGGATTGAAGCATCTAATTATTATACTTGAAGATCCCTTGAATAGCCGGATCTGGATGTGTATTGATAGTATATCGGTTATCTGAAATATATATAGAAACGTATCGCCTACAATACAATAGGCCTTCCATAAGTGTTACAAAGTAATGAAACAATTCGATGTCAGGATAAAGTGGTTACCTGGATATATAGAGATCAAAAGCAATGAGGAAGCAGATTGTTTAGTAAACGCAGGCACAATTGGGCCTATGAACCAAACAATCGATAAGCTACCAACAATCAGTAGAGTCCGAATAATCGTTTGTCAAAAACATTTACACACAAAATCTACCTGATAGAAAGAGATGAACTTTTCTCTCTCCGCTGGCTATAAGGAATGGTCTCCTAGATACAATACAAAAAAGCCAAAGGAATTAACTTTACCAAAAGCAGTCTTACATCAATTGATAGCTATAAAAACAGGCCACAACAATTACATCGCTTATCATCAGCGATTTGGTTATTAAAACAACAAGCTGGATTACTTATACAACAGCATTAAAGAACCATATCACTTCTTTAAATATATTATAAACAATCTAAAGCATTCAGACTGACCCCTTACCTCTATAGAAATGCAATCTAACAAGCAGGCAATCATATATATCAAGAAAACTCTTATACACACCTAGCAAGCTTACTCAGCTAATCACCGACTCAAAGTTCTACACTCAGATTTATCCTAACTATTAAAGGACTTTTAGAAAGCAATAATCTTTTTAACAAAGCTTACTATCTATCCCTTATAAACTTATCACTCAATTAATCACTCGAATACACTATACTCTAAAAACTGCAAATCCAATATATAATACAAAAGCCCTACTGCTTAGCTAAACAAATAATAATCCACTCTCACTTCTTTTCCTCTACTATAAAAATCAAAGCCCACAACAAGCCTATCCATTCAGAAACCAAGCTTTGCTTTAATAACAATCCGAATCAGACATTCCCTTCTAAAAACAAAAACGGATCATACCTGTAAAGAAGCGAATAGCCCCTGGCATTGAAGTTAAATTACTAAATTCGGTTGTGATGATCACGCTGCTCAAATAGTTCCTTATCTTAGCACGTCTAAATACCCTTAGGGAGGTCCAAAAATAGACGTTAATTAATATAAATAAATAAAATAAATAAAAATATAATTACATTTTATTATTAAATACTTTAATAAAAAGTAGACTACTTATTACAAAACATTCTCATTATCATATTAAGAAAGCATTCCCCCAGAAACCCAATTCGAAGTATCAGTTTCTAAAACCATACATTTATTATAATCAAAATATACAAGAACAGATATAATTATAAAAACCTATTTTAGTATTTCGAAAGTATTCTTATACATTTAATCTTATACCCAAAAAATATTCTTATATAACAAATTATTTAAAGAATAACAAATCTTCAAAAAGTCTTTTATAAATCATTAATAGAAATTAGTAAATTCTAGAAAACACTATAAGTCCTTTATTGAAAAGAATTACTCCCAAGATATAATTACTTTGACTTTATCAACATCCATTTTGATACCGTTTATAATAATAATCAGATCTAAATACCATATAGATATTATCTCGAATTCGCATTTACTAATATCGATCTGTAGATCTGCATCAGCGAGTTTTTGGACAATTATTCACACATACTCCCTATATTCCATCTTATTATTAAAATAAATAAGAATATTATCAAGATATACTATACAGTATTTGTTGAGTTCATTAAAAAGCATATGGTTAATATAATACTAAAAAGATACTAGTATATTACATAACCTAAAGAGTATAACAAAGAATTCAAATAACCCAAAATATATAATGAAAGCTGTTTTTTATTTATCTCCTTCTACAATATACAATTTATTAAAGATAGTGATAATATCTAATTTAAAATAAATCTTAATATTATATAATACATTAAGAATCTCTTATATAATAGATAAAGAATAGCGGTTCTTTATTATAACATTATTTAATTCTTGATAATCTTAACAGATATAGATTCTATCTTCTAGCTTTGTTATCAAAAAAAGTAATACTGTATTATAAGATCTTGATTTCCAAATAAATTCTTTAAAAAGATTATTATTAATTTATTTCCAAATTATTTCGAATTCCAATAATAATAATAACCGGTTTTTGAAATAAAATAGTTTTTTACCTAATATTAGTTCGATTCTGTAATCCCAAACTTATTATAATAATAATATCTTAGTGTTTCAAGAAAGAAAAACTAGTAATTTATCTCGAAATCAATTAAAAAATATGTTTCGTATCTTTTCATTATTAAAATCTAATTTTTCTACTAAAAACTTTAATATATCAGTCTTAAAGATTCTTTATAAATAAGCTGGTTTATAGTAATCTCAAATAAAGTTATATAAATATAATAGTATTATAGAAAGTGTTTTGTTAGATTATTATATTTCTAAAATATATCTTTATAACTTTATTTATTTTTAACAAAATTATTTACAAAAATATAATCAAACTTATATTTAAATACTATAGCCTAATCTAACTTATTCTAGATAACTTGTATTGTATAAATGTTATTTTATTAATAAAAAGAAACAAGCTTGAGGTATATAATTATCAAATATCCTTTATATTTGGTGTTACGTAAGCGGACACAATAGGAGTTGTAAGCTTTACCACTACGCCACACACGCAATCTGTCCAAAAGGCACAGTATCAGGGATTGTTTCCTGATAGCTTACTACTATATATATATCCATATAACAGAGCCCTCCTCTTTAACCTTTTCGTCCCGAAAAGGCTAGTACAGGGGCTATTATACTATACTATAGTCAACCATATGATTTGTAATAATAGAATAACACTCTTCTATTATCCAATACCCTCACCATTAATAATCCATTATTAATGAATTCAGAATATCCAATCATTAAGCAGATACATCCTCGTCCCTAATTCGATCCACTTTTCAATTGGTTGTTCACCCAGTCCCAATTAAAAGCCCGAAATCAGAGATCCCAGAACGATATCCATAAGGTAAAATCCCTGATACTCTGTTACGTAAGCGGACACAATAGGAGTTGTAAGCTTTACCACTACGCCACACACGCAATCTGTCCAAAAGGCACAGTATCAGGGATTGTTTCCTGATAGCTTACTACTATATATATATCCATATAACATTTGGGCTTGTTTTAGATTCTCAAACTATTAATAATAATATTGAAAAGGGTAATAATAATTCCCTTGTTGGGTTTGGTTTTCTTTGTTTTTGTTCTGCGATTTTGTTTATTACTATTAGGTATATCTTCAGCTGGTTTTGTATTATCTGTATTTGTATATCTGTATTCCCATTACAGATCCTTATATAATAATGGTTTGTGTTAAAAATGAGTATTACTTTAATAAACATATTTTGTTCTATATCAGAGTCTTCAGATTCATAATTATTATTAAGTTTGTTATTATCCTTTATATATAGTAACCGATAATCTTTTATTTTATAAGTTTTTTGGGAGACGATCTTTGATAACAACAATATATCCAAAACCCTTTTAGTCTTTAAATTAATACTTTAAAGAGTTGAGGTATTATCAAATTATTACTAAATCGATTTGATTATAGATACTTGAGAGCACAAGCTTCCTTTGTGATAATATTATATTGTATAATATCGAGAAATAAAGGAAAGTATTATATTTACCCAATCTATATATGAATTATAGTATTATAACCATAACAAGTCAAAAATGACTGATATATTAGAGAAGAGTTTTGTAATAAAGAATATTCAGATTTTTAAATATAATCCTATTACTATAAGTGTTGGAAGTTGTGGCACGTGCGCTACGCTACTGTGCATGTATCACTTCCACTTCATAGTTAGATTTTACCTTAGTACTACTAATCTACATAGTCAATATTACATGCATTCCACTGGCCTGCTCCTTCATTGTGAACAATAAGTATAATAAAGTATTCTATAATAATATTTATTATATTACTATTAGCTAAATAAAGCTATTGGTAATAAGATAAAAATTGGATATAAATTTTATATTGATTAACAAATGATTGATTAGCGAATGCTTTATTAAAATATTTATTATTAATTAGACTGATTATATTAAAGAAGAAAGTATATATTGGAAATATAATAATTTGAATAAATAGAGATTTGCTATTTATAGAGCTGAATTGTAATAGCTTAGTACTATTTACAATATATCTTATCTATTCCTCATTTCTTAATAACCTTCATAATCAATTTATTGCAAAGGTAATACATTTCCTAGGAATTTATATATATTATTGAATAGTAATAATGATGTTGTATTATTGTATGAAGAGATATTAAAAATACTTTCCAAAAATGCTAAAAAATCATTTTCGATATAGCCATAGATTGTATTAAACTGTTATTATATATAGAACTATTATTAATAGCTATATTCCCAAAAGTCATTCTAATTGTGATTGCTATTACTTCGATATTGTTCGCCTCGACCGAATTATTGGTTTCCTTTTCCGGCATTACTGCGACTATATCCTAACATTTCTTTTAGGGGTTCTGTATTGTATCCTCTAGCCACTTACTATATATCGGCTTGTTTTTTTATATCACAATTTTAAATAGAATAATCTGATTTCTTATAATAATAGTAAAGGCCGAAATAGCATTTCTTCTTATATTATTATATCTTATTTTGGAATTTGATTATATCGAGCTCTATAAAGTTATTATATAAAGCAATAACAAATATAGAGAAGGTTATATTAAATTAAGGTTAATTATAATTGTTTTTTGATAAATCTATATTATAATAATCATTCTCCCAGCAATTCTGATTCTAAATTATAAATTTCTTTCTCTACCCTTTAATATCATCTAATGCATAGGGGCTTGAGTCTATACGAATCATAAGTTTTAATTCTTTAGAGACTTTTTGCTTTAAAACAAGAATCATTTTTCAATCAAACTTGTAATATTAATTATCTAAATATTCCAACTATATATAGAATGTTGCAAAGGCCTATTTTTCCAGTATTTTGAGTTTATCGAATTAAATTACTACTTTCTATTCAAAATCAATCATAATATAAAGACTATTAAACTTTTTAAAAAACAAATTGGCGATTATATAAATCGAGTTATTTTGTAAAATATTATCAATATCTTTTAATCGTTTTTGGTGTGTATATCCTTCGATAAGGGAGGCTATATACAAAAGTTTTTTCTTCTTAATATTAAATACAATAGTATCAAACATTTAGCAGATTTATAATCCTTATTTCTAAATTAAATATTTATTCTATTATACTATTATACTAGTCTTCTTTCCTTTAAAGATTTCCAGGTTTTTGGAGATTTGTTGTTAAGTGCCAGCAGGTAAGTTAAAGGTTTAGACTAGTATATTTTATAATAATTAAAAAAGCTGATTTTATAATATTATATTCAGTTGTATTTAGGTTTGTAAATAGATTTGTATATTAGCCAGGACTATACACTCGTTATTTAGATTTATATTCATCCTAGTTTATATATTATAAAGTAATTCTAATAAATTATTAATAATATTATATAAATAATATAAATATAATTATTCATTCTCAAAAAGATTGAGTATTGGGTTTTGAAGATTGGGGTTGGAGATACTTAAAAATTCACTTGCAAGTTATTGCTATTCAATAAAGATAGTTTGAATACTTGTTTTAAGATTGTCGAGTATTTGAACTCTGTTTTCTGTAGACGACGAACTAGGTATATCTGTCATTTTAAAGGCAAAAATAAAAATAAAGATAAAAACAAAAACGAGAACAAAGACAAAAACAAGGATAAAGATAAAAACAAAGACGAAGTCTCTATTAGAATATTATTATTAAAATCGGATTGCTATTGATATATAGCAATAGGATCTTTAAGAAGGTAGAATATATTATTATAATACAAGGAATAAATACTAGATTGGATATATAATATTCTATAAAGAGGTTGAAAGTGGTACAATGTAACTTTGCCATATAATAGCAAAGATGACTAAGCATCCACTACGCTAATATACTACGCTAGTGAACCCGTGATACGGGAGGTTAAACATTAGACGTTAATCACTATAAATAAATAAATAAAATAAATAAATAAGGCCTAATCGAGCTAGCTCGCTAGGAAAACTCTATATATCTTCAATTTAGAAGATTCTATATTATAGCTCTTCAAGCTATATCTTAATCCTCAATCTAAACCTATTATCCGAATCAATATAACTCTATTAAACCAAACCAAGCGGGGGGAGCCGCCTGTGGTATAATGGTAAGCACAAGGCTGGGCAGTCATATCACCAAGGTTGATCAAGCGATTGTCCTAGCAGCAAGAGGAGTTCTACCTGCTTGATGTATGACTCTGATTATTGTAATCCTGAGAGACTCTGGATTACTGTTCGACAAGCTAATATTTGAACAGATACAAATAAAATTTGCATTCTGATTCTGCAAGATGAATGAAAATCATTTACTAGTAATTTATTTAGTATAAATACTTTAATACAAAATAAACAATATCAATCTCCATAGACTAACCAGATTGATCCCGAAAGTATCAAGACTAATACTCTTCTTGCCATACTTCTCTGTAGGAAGCTGTAATGATTCTATAGGAGGCATAAAAAAAGAAGCAGCCACGCTTGAATTCACATAATAATGGAACTGTCTGTCTAATAGCTATATCACAATCTTCTCGGACGATATTGAACAGTACTATCAAGAACAAAAGATAATCAGCTATAACTACATAATCTATCGGGGATAATTTCCAATAGCATCTAGCTATAAAGCAATCAACTCGTTTTCGCATATCTTTAATGCCGAGATAGTAAGCATTCTAAAAGATTTAAAGCATACTATTCAACTAAAGCCAGCTAAACAGATCATTATATATATCGATAACACCTCAATTATCTGGTGTATCAAAGGCAACGCCTCTGATTCATCCCAATGGATATTTCTGCATTGTTATAAGATTATGAGGAATAGATAAATAGTGATCTGATGATTACCTGGATATATTAGAATCCTTGGAAACGAGAAGGCTAATCGGCTTGCCGATCTAGGTGTTTATAGCAATCATATTGAAAACAATAACTTATTGTTTTTTACTATTAGTAGAATAAGCTCAATAACCAGAACCCTCAGATAAAAAGCAGAATAAAAATGGTGGAAGCAAAATGAGGTTACCTTTACCAGCCGATATTGTTACTGGCATTTCAGCTATCAAATCAAGAAATTTAAGGAATTTGCTTTCTCTTATTCTATTCTTCAACAATTAATGATACTCAGAATTGAACATAAGGACTTTACATTCTATCACTAATACTTTTAGTATAACAATATTATCTCAAAATGCTTCTGCGAATATAGTAAAGAGTCTGAATATCTAGTATTCTATTGATATTCTTGTATTCAATTTGATAATTGGTTAAATAAATCTGATTTAATTTTATGAAATATAAAGAGTATAATCGATTATCTTTTTTTTCTTTTAAAGATTCTAATAGACTTTACAATCTTTTTAATAATTATTAATCACTTCGAGCAACTATATTCAGTCTCTCTAGAAATCCTTTAATCTTCTATTTTTATATTACCAACCAAGACTGTATCTTTTTTGGAACCGTTTTCCTCTCTTCATTATCATATACAAATTATATCAAACAAAAACTAATAATATAGAGCTTTCTAATTAGTCACAAATCTAAACTATTCAGTATAAAGTGAGTTGAATAGTACCGATATTGCAAACGGGAGACAAGCGGCAGAAGCACGCACAGTACCCCTAATCGCTTCTCCCCCGGCCTGTATCACAACTGTAGAAGAACGGAAACGCGTAACTATACCGGCCACCCCCGCTAGCATAGTCCATCCCTAGTACCCCCTGGGAGGTCGTGGCGAGCCCCTGCGGCTTGCCCCCTGGATGTAAATTAAAATAAATAAATAAATAAATAAATAACTCTGTCAAATTAGGGCAAAGTTATTAGAACCCTATTATTACCTGCTTGCCCCGTGATAAATATAAAGATAATAATCTAGTTTTTAATTATAAATAAGATTATCAGGATATTAATTGAAAAGAGATTTTTAATGATTTTTATAAGTTATTATTAACAGATGAAAATAAAGGATTGATTAAATAGAATACGGGGCTTATATTTAATAAATAATTTCCGATTTTGATATCAAATATAATTTAAAATAAAACTTCTTTCTAATATAAAACTATAAGAAGTTTTCTCGAATTATATATTTCTAAATTTAAAGAATATATTGTTTTTAGTATTATTAGTATACTAGACTTAGCTGTTTTTATAAAGATCTTAAAGTTAATAATAAATACAATATAAACAAAGAATTAAATATAAATACTAAAAGATATAAAAAGAATTATAATATCAATAAAAACAATAATAATTATAAAGTTAATTATAAAGTTAATAGATTTCTTTATAAATATTATATTAAATAAATTTATATAAAATATTATAAAGATATTGAATGAGATTACAAATCTATAACAATTAATATTTGTTTTTTATATTACATTCCAAAAATATCAAATTACTTTTTAATAATATCTAATATACTCAAAAACGACAAAAAGACCATTGTCCTCCACAAGGAGCCCAGCTGATTCAATGGTAGAGTGATCGGGCCGCTCTTCTACTGTTCTACGACTTAAGGCTATAGCGATCTGATCCACATGAATCTACCCTATATGCCGCCTCATAGAGCATCTTAATATAGACCTCTTAACACAAACTCCATTGAGCTTTGACAATCTATTGCTAACCTTAATAAAGCTTTTCTATTATGAGTTACAAAAGCAATCGATCGAATACTGAGAAGGAACTGATCCCCTCTTCAGTTGCCACCACTACACCTATACACCATTCCGCTATTCAGCGGAATCATCGTTCCGGCTGCTCCTCTCGAGCAGCCCAATAGCCGAATCCTCCGCTCCCATGGAACACCATCATACACACACCTGCTTTTTTGAAAGCAACACATCTATACACATTGCTCCTGCCTATATAGTTTTATGACAGGAGTAATTATACAATCAGAGTGCTCTTCTCCACGAGTAGTAGGAAGCGCTAGGAATATATTTTTATTTATTTATTTATTTATTTTAATGTATATCCAGGGGGCAAGCTGTAGAGGCTCGCCAAAATCTTTTAAGGGATATTAGGAATGGATTATACTAACGGAAATGCTGATATAGCTATGTATTCCGTTTTTCTATAGTTATGATGTAGACTGGGAAAGAAACGGTTAGAAGCATTATATATATTCTTGCCGCTTATTTCCCATTTATAATATCGATATTATTCAACCTACTTCATGCTGGATAGCTTAGGTTTGTAGCTAGCCAGAGGGTCCTATATTGTTAGTTTTTGTTTGGTATAGTTTGTATATGACGATAGAGAGGGGAAAGTGGTTTTAGAGGGAATATAGTTTTGATTTGTAATATGAAAGTGGGAGATTAAAGAATCTCCGGAAAGACTGAGCGTAATTACTCAAAGTGATTGGTGATTGCTAGAAAGATTATAAAGTCTATTGGAGTTTTTAAAAGAAAAGAGAGATAGTCGATTGCATTCTTTATATCTTGTAAGATTAAACCAGATTTATTCAACTAATTGTTGAATTGGATATAAAGTATTAACAAAGTATTAGATACTTAGGCTCTTTATTGTATTCACAGAAGCATTTTGAGGTAGTGTTATTGTACTAAAAGTGTTGGTAATAGGACACAAAGTCTCTGTGTTCGGTTCTGAATGTTACCAGTCGCTAAAGAATAAAACGGGAGAAAGTAAGTTCCTTAGGTTTCTTGATTTGATAATTAAGATATCAATAATAATATAATCGGCAAGGATAACTCTCATTTCGTTTCCACTATCTTTATTCTGCCCTTTATCTGAAGGTTCTAATTATTGAACTTATCCTACTAATAATGGGAAATAATGAATTATTGTTTTCGATACAATTATTATAAATACTCAGATCGGTAAGTCAATCGGTCTTCTTGTTTTTAAGGATTCTAGTATATCCAGATAACTATCGGATCGCTACTTATCTATTCCTTATAATCTTATAACAGTGTAGAAATGCCTATTGGGATGAGTCGGAGGTGTTGCTTTTGATATATTAGATAACTAAAGTGCTATTGATATATATAATAATTTGCCCAGCCGGTTTCAGTCGGATAATATATTCCAAACCTTTTAGAGCACCTACTACCTCAATATCGAAGATATGTAAAAGCAGATTGATTGCCTTATAACTAGATACTATTGGAAATTATTTCTGATAAATTATATAGTTATAGCTAATTATCTTTTGCTCTTGATGATACTATTCAGTATTATCCAAAAAGACTATAATATAGCTATTAGGCAGATAGTTCTACTATTATATAAATTCAAGCACAACTGTTTCTTTTTTCATATTTTCTATAAAATTATTATAGCTTTCCTGCGAAAAAGTGTAGTAAGGAGAATATTAATCTTAGTGCTTTCGGGATCAATTCAATTAATCTATAAAGATTAATATTGTTCATTTTATATTGAAATACTTGTATTAGATGAATTGTTAGTAGATGGTTTTCGTTTACTTTACAGAATCGGAGCGCGAATCTTATTTGTATTTATTCGAATATTAGCTCGCTAAACGATAATCCAGAATCTTTTAGGATTGCAATGATCGAAATCGTACACCAAAAGGATAGAATTTCTCTTACTGCTAGGATAATCGCTTGATCGATTTTGGTGATGTGATTGCCTAGTCTTATATTTATCATTATACTACAGACAGCTTCCTTTACTTGATTTAATTTTATTCGGTTTATATATCATATCTCGAATCTATAAAGGGTAGTGGGAAGGATACAAATAATTACCGCCTTATACAGCACTATAGCTGGCAGGCTATATTGTATCTGTATAAGCCCTTTGATATGCCTTACAATTTTGCGGGCTTTTGCTTTTTGTTCTATTACATATCTTTTACTTAAAAGCTTCCAATCAAACCAGACTTCCAGTCAGTATAAAACTGATTAAACAATTTCGTTATCTGTCTCGCTAATTAAACAGATTGTTATCTCATTGTTTATTTTTAGATGTAGGGTATATAACTTTCTTCTCTAGAAAAAATATATTATTTCTAGCTTTTTCAATACAAATACTATACAATTTCGTTTATCTCACTAGAAAATCTGGCGGAGATTGCGTTTAAGGAAATCAACATTCTTGTAAATATTCTTGGATATACAATAGATACAGATATTGTTAATATATCTAAAGTATAGCTTAATATCTTAATTCAAAAGTTCAGCAAGGTATAGAATGTATAATATAGATGAGAGTGGGGAGCTTTATGGGATACCGCATTTGATGTAGCTATATTCTGTAATTGTATTTTCCAACCAAACTCTTACTAAACGATCACTTAAAAAAGCTTAGACTAATTGTAGAAGGGAGCGGGGCCACCCTTGCTGGTGTATACATTCCAGTAACCTGTTCGGCAGGAGTATATCGAACGCGCCTTGTACGTTCAGTGTAACCATTGTGACTTCTTGTTTGCGGGCAAAGGCCTCTTCGATATCGTGTGCAAACGAAGTGACTAGGTCTATTGCTGCGCGCTAGGAATATAGGGCCGATCAAACGACTCTATTTGCAAACATTATACTGGCTTATTTAGGATATATAGAAGGAACTGGGTTTACCCTATAAGGTTTTATTAGCGTATACATCAGCACCTTTCTGTATTTGTAACTCTAGATCTAGCCACATCTTTCATACCCCTAGGGAGGTCCCCTACAAGACGTTAATCACTATAAATAAATAAAATAAATAAATAATATACTCAAAATATTATTTTGATTATAACAATCAATATCGAAAAATAAAAATAGATAAATATTTATCGTACTTTTCTTTTTTTTAATATATAAGATTGATTAAAATTAATTAGAAATTATAGATTTAATAAATATATAGGCTCGCCTATACGGCCCGGTTGAAAATTACTAATAATAATAATAAATATATAAATCTAGAATTTGATAATTATAAAGAATAATTCGGAATTATAAATCTATTATTTAATAATATTATTATAAAATAATTGTTATATTGAATAAAAAGATTTATAGAGAATATAAAGAATTAATTCTATATAATAAAGTTGAAAATATAAATATATCTCGATTTTGGGATGTTGTATCGATCTGTGTATGATAGTAGTAGTAGTAGTAGTAGTAGTAGTAGTAGTATTTATTAATGTTTATCGAGCTGGCTTAAGGCTGACCCTGGGAATCTTTTGAGGGGTATAGGGATGTGTTAAGTTATAGATTTATTTAATATTTCAAAAAGCAATTTATATATATAAGAATCAAGGTTCATTTAAGTAATTCCTTTTTTGCTAATTGAGATAAGGCTAATAGTGTTTTCAAGACTTTAAAAAATCAGATATAGTTTTTAAGAATAAATGAATGTGATATTTTAAAAGTATATATCTATATGAAATATATTGATATCGAAAGAAACTTCTGCTATACTTCTAATTGTTGTTTAAATTAGATAAGGAAGGAATAGAGTTTGAAAAAGAGAGAGAAAAAGAAAAGAGAGAGGAGAATGGGTATTTTTAGTAGAAATAGATATTAGAATAGAATTGGGTGATTCTGAAGAATTCGATTAGTATTAGTAATTGTAATATTAGAAACAAAAGATAGCTAAAACTTTTCATTATTGATAAAAATAGAAGTAAAAATGGTTGTTTAGATTATTTCCTGAATTGAACTAACAATTTGTAGTATAGTATTAAATGCTCAAGAATCTTTTGATAGTTATAAGAGTATTCCAAATTAGCATTTTGATATTGGAATTTCTTATAATATTATATGAAATCTCTATGTTTTATATATACAATTAGAATATAATATAGTATTTTTCTTGACAAATCTAATTTCGAAGAAAGCTTTATTATATAAATAAGGTTCTATTTGTTGTATATATCTAAAAGAATAGATTATCATTTCTTTTATTAGAATTATCTTATTCGATTATAGAGTTTTTTAACAATAATTCTTATCCTATTGATAGTAGATATTAATGTAGATTCTAGATCCCATATGGGTTTGCAGGTTTTAAGATTAGCGAGTTTATTTCGCTTGGGAGGCTACTGAGGGTATTGAGACCCACTCTTAGGAGAGGGGGATCATGTAAATTAGAGATTATCCCGCAGTTAGCCCAACCGTAATGCCCCCTGGGAGGTTCGCCTATACGGCCCGGTTGAAAATTACTAATAATAATAATAATAATAATTAGCGAGTTTATTAATAGTCTCGTTTTCTTTTATACTTATATATTTAGAGAATTAGTGAATTCTGATATTGAAGATTTATATAGCATTTTGATAGGTATAAAAAGTTTATTAAAAGAAATTGGATATATTGTTATATAGATATTAAATTACTGATATATTATTAATATAAAGTTATAAATATTATTTGTTAAGTAAAAGAATTCTCAAAATATATTTGAGATCTATATAGACTCTGATTGTCTTTGAATTAAAGATATATAAAATATTATTAATCAAATTTGAATTAGTAATTATTTACTTTTTGTTTTAATATATTATATATCTATATTATATAAGCCTTTTTTTATTAATAATTTATTTAAAGCTATTTCAAAAGATTACGGTTTTATTAAAAAAGAAATAAAATTACTATTTCTTGAAACTAATAATTATAATTTTCTTATTAATATTTCTTATTGGATTTATTCGATATTCTAAAAAGAAATATAAAGGTTGTAATATGAAGTATATTATATTAAAGAGGATTATCCCTAAATATTAGATTTTGATTTTAGAATTCTGTTGTTAGTTAGTATTCTAGCTCTTAGTGATGAGTAAAGATGTGATTTGGTAGATTATAGAATAGGAGATGTTTATTGATTGAATATATATAACGAAATGAAGTATGGTTTTGTTTAATATAATATTAGTAGATGGGATATCTATATTTCTAAAAAGAGTAATTATCGGGATAGTCTTTCAAATAGAAAATATATTTCTAAATATTAGAATAAGTATTTGTTTTAGTAGGTTAATATATTAGCCTATTTAAAAGAAAATAGTAAGATTATAAATAATATATTGAATACAAAATGATTTTGTTTTATTATTGAACTATATTTTAATTCTATATATAAGAAAGAAAACAATATAGATAATAATAGTTTTATATAAAACTAAAACATCGTATAATATATATCTTATATAAGAAATAGACATATTAATTGCACACATTCTAATCCAATATACTATATTATAACAAATCATACTGAAGGAATCTTACAATACTATGATATCGTCAATGTGTGGTTATAACGACCCTGTTGTGTTACCGAGCGTGTTGAATCGCAACCCAATCATTTTAACAATAACAATAATGATTATATTGATAATTAAAGTGAGTAGAGAGACGATATACAATTTATCTATAAAGTAATAATTAATCAAGTCTATAAGGAGGAATGAAAAGCAATAAGTAATTTTAAAGATTACGAGTACAATCGATATGTATATTAAAATCCTAAATAAGATGGAACTGAGCTATGCTGATACACTAAGGTCTATGTGTATTGATGGTATAATCAAGATTATAAGATAAGCTGGGTGTATATTTTTTATTTATTTATTTATTTTATTTATATTAATTAACATCTGTTTTGAACCTCCCTAAGGGTATTTAGACGTGTTAAGATAAGGAACTATTTGAGCAACGTAATCGTCGCAACCGAATTTAGCAATTTACTTCAATGCCAGGGGCTATTCGCTCCTTTGTAGGTGTGATCCGCTTCTGTTTCCAGAAGGGAATATCTGATTTGAATTGTTTGTTGAATAGAGCTTGATTCTTGAGTGGATAGGTTTGTTATAGACTTCGATCCTTATGATAAAAGAAAAGAAGTGAGAGTGGATTGCTATTTGTTTAGTCAAGCAGTAGGGCTCTTGTATTATATATTGGGTTTATGGTTTTTAGAGGTGTAATATATTTGAATAATCAATTGAATAATGAGTTTATAAGGGATGGGTAGTAAGTTTTGTTAAAAAGATTATTGTTTTCTAAGAATCCTTTAATAATTAGAATAGATCTAAGTGTAGAACTCTGAGTTGGTAATTAATTGAGTGAGCTTGCTAGGTGTGTATAAGAGTTTCTTGATATATATGATCACTTGCTTATTAGATTGCATTTCTATAGGGGCAAGGGATAGTCTGAATGCTTTAGATGTTTATAATGCATTTAACGAAATGATATAATTCCTTAATATTGCTATATGAGCAGTCCAGTTTGTTATTTGATAACCAAATCACTAATGGTAAACGGCATAGTCGCCGTCGTCTGTTTTCATAGCTATTAGTCGATATAAGACTGCTCTTGGTAGAGTTAGTTTCTTTAGCTCCTTTGTATTGTATCTAGAAGATTACTTCTTATAGCTAATGGAGAGAAAGGAGTTTATTTCTTTTCATTAGGTAGATTTTATATATAAATATTTCTGATAAACAATTATTCAGATCCCACTGATTATTAATAACTTATCGATTGCCTAGTCCATAAGCCTAATTGTATTTACATTTACTAAGCAATCTGTTTCCTTATTATCTTCAATCTCTATATATCCAGGTGATCAACTTTATCCTGATATCGAATTATTTTTATTGCTTTGTAATACTTGTAAAAAGCCTATTATATTGTAAACAATGTATTTCTGCGTATACTCCAAATAATCGATATACTATCAATATATATTTAGATCCGGTTTGTTTAAGGGATCTTCAAGTATAATAATTAGATACTCTAATTCATGTTATACTTTATCACTTCTATATCGATATATGTAAATCGTTTTGGATTTGCTTAAATTCGAAGGCTATTTGAATGCTATTGTGATATATTGTATATCCATAGTCAATACAATATTTGTAATCAATAGTTTATTCTAATCTATTAAAGAAAATTATATAATCTTCAAATAAGAGTTAATCGCTATTACTTTTTAAAGGCTTGAGCTATTTCTTCTTTGATTAATCCTTTTATTAAATCCATTCTGTAGTTAATCAAGAAATGTAAGCAAATAGCTTCAAGCATTGTGTTTCTGAAATGAGATAGCTGAGCCGCTGGATCTTATAAAAAGTCCTCTTGTTATACCTGCTTCTTATCCACAGTTTCATATTACTAATTTTAAATGATTTATTAGTAAATATTGATTATCAATCGTTTTTAATTGGAATATAAATCGCAGCTTGGTATGTTCTAGCGCAACTATCTCTGATGGCAGGCTTACTTTTTTGATAAGAGCTGCGATCAGTATTGTCTTGTATATTGGGATTGCTTTTCTTATAGCAGTATTGATTATTTTATTGATATAATAGAGATAATCTTTTATGTCTATACTTATACTTGGATCGCTTTGGCTTAGGCCAGGCTTATATTTACCAGCGTATCATACTTCTATGCCGAATAGTGCTACTGAGAGAATACAGGTGATTATTGCTTTTCTTAGAGAGGAAGCTGGTGGCCTATATATAATGCAAGCGATCGATTTGATATGCAAGGCTACTTTTATAGCTTTCGCTATATGTGTTTTGATGTGTTATAAAAACAAAAGCTAGCAATCGAAGAAGATGCCCAATCACCTAGAATAGACTGAGCGCTTTCATTTGTTGCAATTAGTACTGGAGTAATTATCAGATCTGGATTTACTACTAAAGGTGGATTAGTGATATTATATTATTTGGTAATATGAAATAATTCGAATTTCTCAAGGGCGAATAGGATTTCTGGTTCTCCTTGCTTTATTTGATAATTTGCTGTACTCGTTATTGTAGGATCCTGAGTATTTGTAGAGATGATGCTATAGAAGAGTGATAGATCGTAATATCATTTTGTATAGCTGAAACGGGAAATTTTTGTATCTCGATTAAGGAGCTTAGCAAGATAGAGTAATATAGAGTATAGATAATAGTAAGGATCCTTAAGGGATATGTATATTATTAGATATTCTTTAATTGTAATACCTTTGAATCTCATTCTGACTTTTTTGTTTGTAAGAAATGAGTTTATACAATTTGAGTAGTGAAGTTGGCTATTTTTGTTAATTATTCGATTTAAGAGTTAATGCTTTAAGAGAGTATCAAAAGCTCCTTGTATATCTATAATACAATCGAAATCACATTACTAATTGCTAATATGAGCTTTGTATTGTAAGTGAAGGTAGCTGCTAGATTTATTCCTAATCTTCTAGAGAGCGCTCTATAGTGTTGTAGGCTGATTACTTTAATCTTAAAGCTATTCAAAATATTTGGCTAGCTATATATTGTTCGAAACTCTTTTGATACAGGAGATTAGAGTTATTGGTTACTATGATTGCAGTAATGTTTTGTTTTTCTTGTTTACTTTAGGAATCATTACTATTCCATTAATTTTCATTCTTTTGAATAGTAGTTTAGAGCTAAGTATAATACAAATATCTCCCGGATTAGTGATTTGATACTCAGTCAGTATACCTTAAGGAGATATATAATAGCTTGATTTACTTCTAGTATAATATACAAAGCTTCTATGATATACTTTTCTATCTTTTTAGCTAAGATTGTTTCTTTTTCAGAAAAGGGTCCTTTTATATATTTGATTGTATAATGGATTATTTAAAAGATTATTATTCGCCTTAAATCGATCTAGAATCGCTATAAATAGAGTGTCCGCTTTCTTTCTTATATCGCAAATCTTCTTATTCACCGATTATTAGAGAGGGGGATTTCGCATTACTTTTGGGGATTAACTTATACTATTCTATAATTCGATAGAATTCTTTATTGTCCTTGATCTTATTTAGATGTATAGCCCAATAGAATCTCTTAGCTTATTGTACTACTTTTTGTAAAAAGTGTATAGTATGAGTCTTTCTTTTCAAATCTGTTTCCCTTTGTATTTCTATATATACTCAATAAGCTTCTCTATACTTATTTATTCATTATAGCAAGGCTTTCCCTATCTTTTAATCGATTTTACTAATTACTCGAATCGATTTGTCTAGCGTTTTTGCAAGCTCATTAATATAGATCTCAATCTCAATTGTGGTTTGGATATTTATATTACTGAGATGAGCTAGCTGATTAACCATCAATCCATTCAATCTCGGCAGATCCGCCTTCTTTATCCGGTAATGATATTGGTCCCACTCTATTATTCCGCAGTTCGCTAGATTGATAACCTGAGTAATATAATCAGATTCACAATGAAGTTTTTTCAGCATCTCTGTGTAAGCAAATAATATATTAGAGAAGATTAGATCTAGTATATACCCTTTTATATAAATAGATATATCTAGGATACCTATAAACTCTATACCTTGTTTGTTTACTTATATTACGAGCTGCGCCCCTTAATTAGCTGCGATCACCCCCGGTTCCCATAGCTTATACTTTGCATTAAAGTCCCCTTCTATAATTGTATGCTTATTTGAAATTAAGTGTATAATATAATTAATAATATCTAAAGTATATAAAGCTTTATAGATATTTAGGATCGAGTATCCATTGATTTGTATTTAGAGTAGATCTCTGTTTTCAAGTCAATCTATTTACTCTACTTTCAAATGCATACCTTTTTATATATATATTATAATCCAAGGGCTTTTATTCATTTTTTCTTCAAGTTTCCCTAAAGGTTTCAGTTATTGATTGGCTGATATCGATTATATACATTATGATTTTGCATAATTGAATTTCCAGTATAGTCTTGGCTCCTATAAACAGATTATATTCAACTAAGCTTTAGCTACTAGCTATAATAATATAATATGATTTGTATATCCCTAGCCTACATTCGCCCAAGTAATAGTAAAACCTTTATTCCTTTGAGTATACTTATTAATTGTATTATTTATAAAAAGAATTTAGATATAATATCTATTATTATAGTAATCTCTATATTATTTATTTTCAAATCTATTAAAGTGAAGGCTTTTTTTGTTAAGACTTTTATATTAAGATTCCACTAATTTTGGCTACAAGCTGGATATATGCATAATACAATTAATATGATTGACAAACTTATACTAAGTCTATACGGATATTTACTGAGATGTTTATTTTCATATATTATAATCCTTGTCTCTGGAATGATTGGGGTTTTTGTAATTGTTATTTTAGAAGATAAAAGTGATTTAGAAATATAATCCACTTTATCTGCATTTGCTTTATACAATATCTTATAATCTTTTTTACTAATAGCTCTGATTACGACTAATTCTTTTGTGGTTAAAACGATTTGTTGTTTAGTATAAACCCTAGAAGGCAGCTGGGTAATTGGAATAGCTAGTGTGGAAAAGCTTATAACAATTAGTATATTGAGTTGCCTTTAATAGATTATTAATATATAAATACATTCTTAGACTTAATATTTAGTTTATTATACTAGTGGCATGCGGTACCCCTCAGGGGTCCCCACTATCACCTATACTCTATATGCTCTATCTTGCTGAGCTCCTCATTGAGATACGAAATTCCGTTTCGACTATAACAAGATAATATCGCGATCTATTACTTTTCCAAGTAATCTCTCTATAAATACTAGGATCCTGTAACGATAAATATAACAGATCATCAGATAGAATAAAGAGAACAGAATCCTATTTGCCCCTGAGAAGTTCGAACTACTTCATATTACCAGGACAATATAATACCACTAATCTACTATTGGTAGTGATCCATATCTGATAATCACTCCAATATCGATTACAACGAATGAAAGCACTCAGCCTATTCTGAGATAACTAGGCATCTTCTTCAATATGACTAATTCTCGTTTTTACAATATATCAAAACATATATAGCGAAAAGCTATAAAAGTAGCTTTGTATATCAAAATCGATCGCCTGTACTATATATAGACCGCTAGCTTCCTCTCTAAGAAAAGCAATGATTACCTGTATTCTCCCAGTAGTATTATTCGGCATGGAAGTATAATACACTAATAAACATAAGCCTAATCTAGGCCAAAGCAATCTAAGTATAAGTGTAGGTATAAAAGGTTATTTTATTATATCAATAGAATAATCAATATTACTACAAAAAAAGCAATCCCAATATATAGACTATACCGATTATAGCTTTTATCAAAGAAGCAGACCTACTATCAGAGATAATCATATTAGAATATATCAAACTGTAATTCGCATTCTGTTTAAAACAATTAATAATCAATACTTATTAGTAAATCATTTGAAGCTAGTAATACAAAAACATAAACAAAAAGCAAACACAATAAAAAAAACCTCTTACAAAAATCCAGCGGCTCAGCCATCTCATTCCAGAAACACAATGTTCGAAGTTACTCTGCCTATACTTCTCAAGTATTGTAGAATGGATTTAACAAAAAAGATTAATTAAAAAAGAACTAATTCAAATCTTTAAAAAATAATAACGATAATTTCTATCCAACGACTATACACTCTTCTTTACACGAATCAGACAAATTATTGATTACAATATTATATTAGCTATAGATATACAATATATCGTAATGGCATTTAAATAGCCTCCGGATTTAAGTAGATCCAAAGCGATTTATATATATTCGATGTAAAAGCAATAGGAGTATAACGTGGATTAAAGTATCTAATCATTATATTTGAAGATTCCTTGAACAGCCGGATCTGGATATGTATTGACAGTATATCAGTTATCTGGGGTATATACAGAAACATACTATCCACAATACAATAGGCTTTCCACAAATATCACAAAACAATAAAACAATTCGATATCAGAATAAAATAATCACCTGGATATATAAAAATCGAAAATAATAAGAAAACAGATCGTTTAACAAATATAGGCGTAATTAAACCTATAGACCAAACAATCAACAAGCTACCAACAATCAGTGGGGTTTGAATAATCGTCCGTCAGAAACGCCTACATACAAAATCTACCTAGTGAGAAGAGATAAACTCCTCTCTCTCCACTAACTACAAGGAATAGTCTTCTAGATACAATACAAAGGAACCAAAGGAACTAACTCTACCAAGAGCAATCTTATATCGATTGATAGCTATAAAAACAGACCACAACGACTACACCACTTACCATCAGCAATTTGGTCATCAAAACAATAAGCTGGATTGTTTATACAGCAGTACTAAGGAACCATATTACTTCTTTAAATACATTATAAACAACCTAAAGCATTCAGACTGACCCCTTGCCCCTATAGAAATGTAATCTAACAAGCAAGCGATTATATATATCAAGAAACTCTTACACACATCTAACAAACTTATTCAATTGATTACCGACTCAGAATTCTATATTCAAATCTATCCTAACTACTAAAGGACTCTTAGAAAACAACAATCTTTTCAACAAAGCTTGTTGCCCATCCCTTATAAACTTATTACTCAACTGATTACTTGAATATATTACACCCTAAAAACCATAAACCCAATATATAATACAAAAGCCTTATTGCTTAGTTAAACAAATAATAATCTACTCTCACTTCTTTTCCTTTATTATAAAGATCAAAGCCCACAACAAGCCTATCCATTCAAAAATCAAGCTTTGCCTTAATAACAATCTGGATCAGATATTCCCTTCTGAAAACAGAAATAGATTGCACCCACAGAAAAGCGAATAGCCCCTAGCATTGAAATTAAATTGTTAAATTCGATTATAACAATCACACCACTCAAATAGTTTCTTATCTTAGCATGTCTAAATACCCTTAGGAAGATCCAAAACAGATGTTAATTAATATAAATAAAAAAATAAAAAATTTAGTTTATTATATATCGAGCATCTTAGGGTTTTATTATAGATAAAGGGATTATAGTACTCTAGGTAGTTAATATTGTAAAATTGAATTTCCCGGGGTTTGTCTAGAAGAATCAAATAGGAACTGTTATTGAATAGTCGGAATTGTAGTATTACAGTATTAAAGCTAATAATCCAGATGGCTTTTTTAATAATTAGATTAATCTTGTTATATGCTAATTTATAATTGATTAACTACTTGCCAATTTGAACTGTAATCTTCTTTTTAATAAGCTTAATAGATATAGAAGTAGAAGTACCTTTAATATAATAGAAATCATATGGTATTTATATTTTATTTATTTATTTATTTATATTAATTAACGTCTGTTTTAGACCTCCCTAAGGGTATTTAGATATACTAAGATAAGGAACTATTTGAGCGATATAATCGTTGCAATCGAATTTAGCAATTTAATTTCAATGTTAAGGGTTATTCGTTTTTCTACAGGTACAATCCGTTTCTATTTCTAGAAGAAAACATTTAATCCGGATTGTTATTGAGGCAGAGCTTGGTTTTCAGATGGATAGACTTATTATAGGCTTCGATTTTTATGGTAGAGGAGAAGAAGCGAGAATGGATTGCTATTTGTTTAGCCGAGTAATAGAACTCTTGTATTATATATTAGGTTTATGGTTTTTTAGGGTATAATGTATTCAAGTAATCAATTAAGTAATGAGTTTATAAAGAATAGGCAATAAGCTTTATTGAAAGATTATTACTTTTTAAAAGTCCTTTAGTAATTAGAATAAATCTGAATGTAGAACTCTGAGTTGATAATTAGCTGAATAAGCTTGCTAGATATATATAAGAGTTTTTTGATATATATAATCACCTACTTGTTAGATTACATTTCTATAAAGACAAAAGGCCAATCTAAACACTTTAGGTTGTTTATAATACATTTAAAGAAATGATATAATTCCTTAATACTGCTATATAAACAATCTAGCTTGTTGTTTTGATAACCAAATCACTAATAGTAAGTAGTGTAATCGCTGTAATCTGTTTTCATAACTATCAATTGATATAAGACTGCTCTTGATAGAATTAATTCCTTTGACTCCTTTATATTATATCTAGAAGACCATTTCTTATAGCTAGCGAAGAAAAAGAAATTCATCTCTTTTCACCAGGTAGATTCTGCATGTAGACACTTCTAACAAACAATCGTTCGGACCCCACTGATTGTTGATAGCTTGTCGATTGCCTGATCCATAGGCCCAATTGCACCTGCATTTGCTAAGCGATCTGCTTCCTCATTGCCTTCGATCTCCATATATCCAGATAACCACTTTATCCTAACATCGAGTTGTTTATTGCTTTATAACACTTATAAAAGACCCATTGTATTATAAGCAGTACATTTCCGCATATATTCCAGATAACCGATATACTATCAATACACATTCAGATCCGGCTATTCAAGGAATCTTTAAGCATAATAATTAGATACTCTAATTCACGTTATACTCCTATTGCTTCTATATCGAATATATATAAATCGCTTCGAATCTGTTTAAATCCGAAAACTATTTAAATATTATTACGATATATTATATATCCATAGTTAATACAATATTTGCAATCAATAATTTATTCTAATCTATCAAAGAAAATCATATAGTCTTCGAATAGAAATTGTTATTATCACTCTTTAAAGACTTGAACTGCTTTTTTTTTGATTAATCCTTCCATTGAATCTGTTCTATAGTTATTCGAGAAGTACAAGCGGAGTAACTTCGAGTATTGTATCTCTAGGATGAGATGGCTGAGTTGCTGGATTCTTATAAGAGGCCCTCTTGCTATATCTACTCCTTGTTTATGTTTTTGTATTACTAACTTCAAATAATTTACTAGCAAGTATTAATTGTCAATCGTTTTTAAATGAAATGCAAATTATAGCTTGATATATTCTAACATAACTATCCCCGATAGCAGGCCCGTTTCTTTAATAAAAGCTGCGATCGGTGTAATCTTGTATACTAAAATCGCTCCTCTTGCAACAATATTGATTACTCTATTGATACAACAGAAATAACCTTTTATACCTATACTTATACTTAAATCACTTTGGTCTAGGTTAGGCTTATATTTACCAGCATATTATATTTCCGTGCCGAATAGTATTATTAGAAGAACATAGATAATCACTGCTTTTCTTAAAGAAAAAACTAGCAATCTATATATAATACAAACGATCAATCTGATATATAAAACTACTTTTATAGCTTTTGCTGTACATATTTTGACATATTATAAGAACAAAAGCCGGCGATCGAAGAAGATACCCAGCCATCTCAAAGTAGGCTGAGCGCTTCCACTCATTGCAATCGGTACTGGAGTGATTATCAGATCTAGATTTACTATCAATAATAGATTAGTAATATTATATTGTCTGGTAATATGAAGTAGTTCGAACTTCTCAAAAGCAAATAGGATTCTGTTCTCCTTACCCCATCTAATGATCTGCCGTACTTGTCGTTGCAGGATCCTAGCATTCGTAAAGAAATGCTTGAAAGAGTAGTAGATTGCGATATCATCTGTATAGCCGAAATGGAATTTCGTATCTCGATTAAGGAGCTCAGCAAGATAGAGTATATAGAGTATAGGTGATAGTGGGGACCCCTGAGGGGTACCGCTATGGTATTTATAGGATTATATATATAAACCATTTTTCTAATTTATATATACTTATTGCATAAAGGGTTTTAAGTACCCATTCGATATTTTCTGTTTTCATAATCTTTTTCTAACTAATACCAAAACTGTACCTTAATATCCAGCCTATATTATTTCTCTAAAAAAAGGAGATCTCTACTAATATGATCCCAATAACTACCTTTTTTATTCTAAGTTTTAATAGAAAGAGATTAGTCTCTAAAAGTAAAGCTTTCCCATCAACTATTATAAGAATCGTTTTCTCGATTTGATTATTCTTTCTTTTAAGTTTGTATACTCCCAAGCATTTAGTATTCATACTTCCACTAAAAGCAAAGCGTATTGTATTAGTAGAGCTTATGATAGGGCTTGCTGCCTTAGGCCTCATCTGAGTTTTCAGTGCATCAATATAGGTTTTCTGCGTATTGCTTTTTGGCTATAATTATTCTGTTACAGGCTTTCTTCTTTAATCAAGGGTAGTTTTCGTTATTCCTAGTAGAGCAGAAATAATTATGCTTTTAAACTTTGCAATAAGTTTACATTGTTGATCTTGGAATCCTTATGCAAGCTTATCTGCTAGCATCATAAATATTTCGATTACCTTCTGTCTCTCCTCCTCTATTTTATCAATCCTTTCGAATCGTTTCTTGATTACACCAAGAGCAGAGCCTATAAGTGATCTTATAATTGATAAGAACTGTATACCAGCCCCTAAGATATTAATAACTATTTGAAGAAAAAGCGCCCCCTGAGTTGAGAAACCACTTGGCACACCAGGAGTGTGCATTGTTATTGATGTGATGGGAGCCTCCTGTGAGTACAAGGTTTAATAGGATTAAGCCTGCCGGGGTAGGGGAAATAAATAAGGAGTATATTGTGTGTCGTTGATAGTAACTTATATGAACTGGGTTTATATAGAGAATCTCTATATTAATTATAAAAGTAATCTCAAAGGGAATTGTTAAATCCTATACTGATGCACTCAAGACTGGGGGGGTGTCTTAAATATCGAAGGGTATTAAGGCGAGTATATCCAAAACGATGGAAACGATATAGGAGTGCGAATAATAGAAGCGAAACAGCTGTATAATCCTTATAAAAATAGGAAATAGGCAATAGATAATTGCTAATAACTCTTTCAAACTACAATTGAAGATTATAAAAGCAGTTTCTGGATTAAGGTTGAACTAATTTCCTTGCTTTATTACAATAAGATAAGATAAACCCTAGGATACAAGACACCAAAGAAATACAAGAATTTCTTATAAAACAAAAATCATATATAGCTAATCATTATACTTGATGTGAATAATACTCAAGCCACAGAAATCTAATATAATTATATTATACCTCAGATCCCTTACAATACATTAAACACATTCATAACACTTCCAGATATAATTATTTGAGAAAAGATTAAGGTATAAATAGAAAAGGAATTAATATAATATAGAGTCTCTAAATACAGAATAAATCCTTTTACAGAAAGGACTAATTGGATTGTTAGTTTCAAGAAACAATAAAACCATTCTGGCTATTTAATATCAGTGAATACTCGAAGCCTCTTGATAAATCGCAATGCCCTTAACTACAACAGTATTCCAACGGATACTAGCTATACTATAACCCATATATATATTATTACTTGATTCACTATTCTAAGTATAGCGAATTGATTACTAAATATATCAATAGAAAAATCCATAAATAATACCAAAACGATATTCAATATACAGAATACCTAGAACCCTTCCGATTCATATACAGCAACTGCCCAGCAGCACTACAATCAGTCAATAAAAAACTAATTAGGCTCATCTATTAATAGATAAGAAAAGTCAGGATTACTAGTTAAAAGGAGATACAGAAAGTATACAAGAAAAAAACACCTATTCCAATACTAGTCAAACAACCTCAAGTAGTTATTCTCAGACCCTTTATATTGGGGGCCTGCATTACTATTTACAAGAATGAATAACAACTAATAAACTAATTACTTAAACAGACTCGATCAAGGGAGGGCCCTTCCAACAGTCCGATTCATATCCCAAACTATAACCCTTCGCACCATATTAACAAAAGGATAAACTATAATATAACAATTATAACTGAAAAAGCCTTCTTATCTCCCGATTTTGAAATAAACAAGGGGAGTGAGTCAAATACTGATAAAGCTGCCATTACCCCTATATAAATCGCATAACCAATATAAACTCAATAGGAGGAAGGGGGTTACAATTGTATAGACAAATATAAATATGGATATTCTAATTATATTACTCTTCTATAGATTACTAAAAAGGCTGATATGGATATTATCTGTATTCAAAAACCCCGACTATATAATAACTCGGCAATTCAAAATCATGCTGTATATAACTAATACCAGCCGATCGACACCTGGGGAGCGGCTGATAGCCCTAAGCATAAGCCACAAGTGATCACCTATATACGAAAAGGAGGCAACTTGAAGATTAAACAAATAAAATAGACTGGAAATAGGAATCTACTTTGAATCAATATTAATAAATACTCGATCCTTAATATCTATCATATTTCATTTGATTTACTAATAATAGAATACATACTCAGACTAAAGATCGCTCTAGGGACTGGTACAGTTATCGGAGATGACTTCAATACTAAGTATGATCTATAGAAACTCGGAATAGCAATTACTAATCAAGATAACACACTTGTATAATAGGCTGCCGAATAGAGAATGAAATATATCGGAACTCCTGGTGCCCCTACGTATACAAGGGGACACGTTCTGGACCTAACCTTTTCCAACCTGACTACCACCATAATAATAATCGATAATAATCTGTACAACAACTCCGATCACGCCATTCAAATTACTACCATTTCGGATAAAGGAACCTCTGAATACAAGCAAGCATATATCCGGATACGCGATTCAGATTTACCCTGTCTGATAGGCATAATAGCCAATCGCTTAGCAAACCTCCAGAACCCGAATCTCCGGTCCTATTTACGATATCGATAGACTGATTGCTAAACTCATAAGCACACTGAGTGCCTCTATAGTAACTATAGGATAGAAAGATTACAAACCCTATTGATTATCCCTATAATAGATTGATAAGTATAAAGAGGTATATCAAATATATATACAAATCAGGAGAACTAGAACTACTAATAGAATAACAACTATCCAGCAGGATTTATAAAGGGTTATATAAATATCAAAACGAGCCTATAGATTAAGTACTTGGACGATATATAGAACGATCAGGAACTATACAAAGTCATAAACTAGTATAAACTAATTCTAAAAGCAGACCTTAAGGCCCCTTCTCTGGTAATCGAAGATCAGGAGATTACTGATATTAGGGAAAAAGTCGAAGTACTCTTTACAATGGTACTCGATCACTTCAAACATCAAACGATCTACAATACAACTCTTTATAGGAATAGGGCTGTCAGACGATCTTACTATGAAAAAGAACAATTATCATAAAGAAAGTAGAAAAATATATAATAAAAGTTAAAAGTATATCACTCGAAGTCGATTAAGCAATTATTTGTTTTTTTAAGATATATTAACTTAATACAAAGAATATAATATATAAGATTTTCGCAATCTGCTTCAGGCTTAATTATTATCCTAATAAATGGAAATTCGTTGAAGTAATTATATTGTTCAAAATTGATAAGAAGAATAGAATATCCCCAAGATCGTAGAGACTGATTGTATTGATATTGTATATTGGAAAAGGATTAGAAAGGTATATCGTCAGTCAAATTGTATGAATGGTTATAAGATACAATATTATCAGCCCTTAACATTGTGGAGTATTATTGAAAAGAGCTAGTATTGATCTTATAATTGTCTTTATTTATAATGCCGAGCTTGTTTTAGCAATTGGCAAAGTAATTATATTAATAATAATGGATGTACAAGGTGTCTATAATATATTTCTTAAAAGACAGTTCCTATAATATATGAAAAAGCAGGGTTAATTTATAGTATTCTTGTGATTTGTTGATTCATTCCTGATTGAGAGATATATATATATAAGGCTTGAGGGGATCATAATATAGGATTTCCTGATTATATGTGGTACCCTTCAGGGATCGCTACTTTCCCCTATTCTATATACCCTCTATCTTACTAAGCTTCTCAATCAAGATAAAGCATAGTACTTCGAATATATTAATAATATAGCTATATATTATATATCTAAGAATCTATTTACGAATATATATATACTCTGCTAAACTATTCGATATATTCTATAATAAAAAGATTAGAATAAGGTCTTTTTTGCTTTAGAAAAGTTTGAGCTATTTTATATATCAAAAAAACATGAAATTGCAAATCCAGCTATAAGAATAAGTCGGGACCTAATTATCACACCAATCCCTTTAAGGCTTACTAATGGAGTATAATTAATCTTATATTGGCTTAACGTTTTTTTTGATTAATATCTAATATTTTTACAGTATATTAAAATGTATATTACGAAAGCTATATGTATTATATTCTATATCCGATTAATAGTTTATATAGCTTATAGATTATTTATAGCCTACTTACAAAAAGCGATTATTATCTATATATTCCCTATCGCCCTCTTTAGCTCTGAAATATGATTCAATGGGCTATATAAACAATATTCAAATATAGATCATATTTCGGTTAGTATTAAGATCAAGAAATATATCAATCTAATCAGTAAAACGATTTACAATGTGATATAGGAAGCTTTATTTGTTTACAAGATAACCCCAATAATTATATTCCTTATAAAAGCTGATCTTCTAACTGGAATTGTTATATTAGAATAAGTCAGACTGAGATTTGTATTTCGGCTTTAGATAGTGGATATACAATATCTATTTGTAAATCAATTAAAATTATATATCAGAAAAAAAGAACAAGATATAGATACTCTAAAAGATCCTAATACAAAACTATAAAGAATAGGATAAGCAATTTCTATTACTAAGTATCCCAAACTCTTATAGCCTTATTCTTTTCTGAATATTGTATTAATTTAATAAATGATATAGACAAAGAGGATATCACAAAAGCATTTAAGGAATAGTAGAATTTAATTCCTTAAGAAGATTACTCTATGTTTTCAGATAGATCTAAACAATATAACAAATATAATTATTATATAAAATATAGCTTTGCAATCTATTGTGGTAAGTAATAGATTAATAGCAACTATAATTGTATATACGAATAATTGTATGTTTTTGATATTGAGGCAATCGGCGTATGGCGGGGATTAAAATGTCTTCTGAGTATTATTGATTGTTTCTATCAAGAATAAATATGGTTATGTATTGATAGCATTTCAGTAATCTGGGGAATACGAGGAAATGCTGTTGCCTTCTCTCAATAGGTATACTATAAATACTATCAAGTAATGTAATATTATATGCCTATCGCGCCCCGCTTGATCCGCTGACAATAGAATATATACTCGGACTAGAGATCGCCCTAGGGACTGGTACGATTATCGGAAGTGACTTCAATGCTAAGTATGATTTGTGGGAACCTGGAGTAGTAACTGCTAACCAAGGCGATATGCTTGCACAATGGGCTGCTGAATAGGGAATAGAGTATATCGGGACTCCTGGTGCCCCTATGTATGCGAAGGGACACGTTCTGGATCTGACTTTTTCCAACCTAGCTATTACTATAACGGTAATCGATAACAACCTGTATAGCGGTTCTGATTACACCACTCAAGTCATTACTATCTCGGATAGAGGAACCTCTGAATACGAGCAAACGTATATCCGGATATGCAATTCAGATTTACCCTGCCTGACAGGCATAATGGTTAACCGCTTAGCGAACCTCCAGAATCCGGATCCCCGGTTTATTTACAATGTTGATAGACTGATTGCCAGACTCATAAGTACATTAAGTATCTTTGTAAAAAACTGTGGGGCAGAAAGATCACAAACCCTATCAATCATTCCCGTAATAGATCGATAAATGTAAGGAGGCATACCAAATATATATACAAATCAGGAGAACTGGAACTGCTAACGGAATAGCAATTACCCAGCAGACCTATAGAGGGTCGTGCAAGCATCGAAACGAGCCTATTGAACTAAGTGCCTGGATAATGTACAGAACAATCAGAAACTATACAAAATCATAAACTGGCACAAGCTAACTTCAGAAGCAAGCCTCAAGGCCCTTTCTCTAATAATCGAAGGCTAAGAGATCACTGATACCAGAGAAAAAGCCAAAATATTCTTTATAACGGTACTCAACCGTTTCAAAGTATCAGATAATCTACAGCACAACCCTTTATAGGAATAGAGTAGCTAGATAACCTTACCATAAAAAAGAATAATCATTGTAGAGAAAATGGAAAAACATGTAATAAAAGTTAGGAGTATATCACCCGGAATTGATCAGGTAACTGTTCGTCTCCTCAAGGTGTACTAGCTTAGCACGAAGAATGTAATACATGAGATTTTCACAGCCTGCCTCAGACTCAGCTATTACTCCAACGAATGGAAACTTGCTGAAGTAGTTATGTTGCCCAAGATTGGTAAGAAGGATAGGATATCCCCAAGATCATAAAGGCCGATTGCATTAATATTGTATATCGAAAAAGAACTAGAAAGATATATTGCCAGTCAAATTGCATGGACAGTTATAAGATACAATGTTATCAGTTCTCAGTATTATGAAGCATTGCCGAAAAGAGCTGGTATTGATCTTACAATTGCCTTTATTTATAATACTAAGCTTGTATTGGTAGCTGGCAAAGTAGTTATATTAATAACAATAAATATATAAGGTACTTATAATATATTTCTTAAAAGACGGCTTCTACAATATATAAAAAAGCAAAATTGGCCTATAGTGCTCTTACAATTTGTTGATTCATTCCTGATTGAGAGATATATATATATAAAGCTTAAGGAGATCACAACACAGGACTTTCCGGTTATATGCAGCACCTCCCAGGGATCGCCACTCTCCCCAATCCTGTATACCCTCTACCTTGCTAAACTTCTCAATCAAGATAAGCACAATGCTTCGGATATACTGACAATATAGTTATATATTATATATCTAAGGATCTATTCATAAATACATATATGCTCTGTTGAACCGTTCGACATATCCTACAATAGAGAAATCAGAATAAAGTCTTTTTCATTCCAAAAAAGTTTAAGCTTCTTTATATATCGAGAAAGCATAAAACTGCAAACCCGATTATAAGGATAAATTGGAATCTAATTATTATACCAACTTCTTTAGGACTTATTAACAAAGCACAATCAACCTTATATTGACTTAATATTTTCTTCGATTAGCACCTAATATTCTTATAGTATATCAAAATGTATATCGCGAAAGCTATACGCGTTATATCCTATATTCGATTAATAGTTTATACAGCTTATAGACTATTTACAGCCTATCTGCGAAAAGCAATCATTACCTATATACTCCCCATTATTCTTTTTAGCTCCAAAATATAGTTCGATGGGCTATACAAATAATACCCAAATGTAGGTTATATTCCAATCGATACCGGAATCAAAAACATATCGATCTAATCAGCAAAACGATTCACAATACAATACAGAGAGCTTTACCTATCTACAAAACAATCCCGATAATCATACTCTTTGTAAAAGCTGATCTTCTAACTGGAATTGTTGTATTAAAGCAAGCCAAATTGAGGTTTGCATTTCGGCTTCAGATAATGGATATACAACACCTATTTGTAAACTGATTGAAGCTATATATCAGGAAAAGAGGATAAGGTATAGGTATACTGAAAGATTCTATTATCAGATTGCAGAGAATGGGATAAGCAATCCTTGCGACCGAACACCCTAGACTCTTATAGCTACACTTCTCCCCTGAGTACTGCATTGATTCAACTAATGATATAAGCAAAGAGGATACTGCGGAAGCGTTTAAAGACTAGTGGAACCTAATTTCCCAAGAAGATTACTCTATGTTCTCAGATAGATTCGAACAATACAATGAATGCGGTCACCGCATAGGATATGGTTTTGTGATCTACCGCGATAAGCAACAGGTTGACAGCAACTACGGCTGTATACACGAACAGTCACATATCTTTGATGCCGAGGCGATCGGCGTGTGGCGGGGATTGGAGTGCTTCCTGAACACTATCAAATGTTCTTATTAAAGCCGAATATGACTATGTATTGATAGTACCTTAGTGATTTGGGGAATACAAGGGAGTACTACTGATTCCTCCCAATGGGCCTATCATAAATGCCATTAAGCAATGCAACATTACAATGTTACAGTCAAGTGATCCCCTGGGCATACTGAGATAGAGGGCAACGAGACAGCCGATCGTTTTGCCGATCAGGGTACAACTGGACCACTTGATCCTGGCTCATTGTGCCTCCCTATTATCAACAACTCTCGCTCTATTCTACATGCCAAATATCGATACTCAAAAAATAAGTGGTAGAATATAAAAGAAACCTGATCTCCGAAATATATAATGCATAGAAGCCAGCATATAACACCTCGGAGCTGGGGAGCCTCAAGCTTTCCCGCGAAGTACTACACAGACTTATAGCGATACGAATCGGATATAATAACTTTATAGCCTATCACACCAGATTCAACCACAAAAATAGTAAAAACATTTGTACATATAGGATCGAGAAAAACTTATTATACTTTTTTCAATATCCAATCAATAATCAAATGCATGGTAACTGGCTGCTTGTACCAAACCGATTACAATCCGAATAGGATGCGATAACATATGTCAATCGCATCCTACAATCACAACACAGTTTTACTAACCTTTTCACTAAATCCAAATTCTACACTAAAATATACCCAAACTATATATAATCATATAAATACCAACCTACTCCAATACCCCGAAAACAAGCTCTTCACCCCAATCAACCTAAAACCCACACCAACCAGCTATAAACATTCTGAGCACTCTCCCGATTGATAGCGGTCAACCTGATTATCCGCCGACACCCGAACGATATACAAAACAAGGCCTTCTAGAACAGAATTACAAACCCTTAGACAGAATAGCCGCAGGATCGCTATAAGCGATACTGAGTGGGGGAACACCAAAGGCAACAAGCCCCTGATTAGCTAACATTACACTACTATGAGCGGCTGGAACACTAGCGGCCTATAGGCCCGCTTTTTAGTACATCTAGAATACCCCTTGGGAGGTCAGATATTAGATGTTAATCACTATAAATAAATAAATAAATAAATAATGTAATATTATGATATTATAATTAAATAGTTCCCTGGGTATACTGAGATTGAGGGCAACGAGACAGCCGATTGCCTTGCTAATCAGAGCATAACTAGGCCGCTTGACCCTAGCCTATTTTACCTTTTTATAATCAGCAGCTCTTGCTCTATTCTATATACCAAATATCGGTGCTTCGAGAGTAGATAGTAGAAGGAAAAAAGAGGTCTGATCTCCGAAACATATGATATATGGAAACCGATATATAATATCTCGGAACTGGGAAGCCTCAAGCTTTCTTGCGGGGTATTATACAAACTTATAGCGATACGGATCGGATATGGTGACTTTGTAGTTTATCATATTAGATTCAATCACGAAAATAATATAAATATTTGTATATATAGAATTGAGAAAAGTCTATTATACTTTTTTCAATATTTAATCAATAATCAAACATATAGCAATTAACTACTTATATCAAATCGATTTCGATTCGAATAGAATATGATAGTATATATTAATTGTATTTTGCGAATATAATATAGCTTTATTGATTTTCTTATTAAATCCGAATTCTATATTAGGATATACTCAAACTATACGAAACTATGCGAATTTCAATTTACTTTAATATCTTGAGGATAAGCTTTTTATCCTAATCAATCTAAAACCTATATCAATCAGCTATAAACACTCCGAGCACTTTTCCGATTAACAATAATCGATCTGATTATTCACCAATATTCGGATAGTATATGAAACAAGGTCCTTTAAAATAGAATTACAAACCCTTAGACAAAACAATTATAAAATCGCTATAAGCAATACTAAATAAAAAAACACTAGAGGCAACAAGCCCCTAATTAGCTAACATTACATTACTATGAGCGGCTGGAACGCTAGCGGCCTGTAGGCCCACTCCTTAATACGTCTAGAATACCCCTTAGGAGGTCAGATATTAGATGTTAATTACTATAAATAAATAAATAAATAAATATAAAACTAAAACTAAAGAACTATTGATTATCTTTATAAAACTATAAATATAATATACTATTATTTAAGCTTTAATAGCCCTTATAATAATATATCTTTTAAAAATAAGTTTTTTGTTAAATCAAACTTCAAGTTATTATAAAATAGATTATACTTTATTTTCGATTATAATATTTATTTATTTATTTATTTATAGTGATTAATATTTAATATCTGATCTCCCAAGAAGTATTCTAGATATACTAAGGAGTGGGCCTATAGGCCGCTAGTGTTCCAGCCACTCATAATAATATAATATTAACTAATCAGAGGCTTATTGCCTTTAGTATTCCTCTACTCAATACTGCTTATAGTAATTCTATAGCTGTTCTGTCTAAGGATTTGTGGTTCTATTTTAGAGGGTCTTGTTTCGTATATCATCCAGATATCAGCAAATAATCAAATCGATTGCTATCAATCGGGAAAGTGTTTGAAGTATTTATAGTTAATCAATATGAGTTTTAGATTGATTAAAATAAAGAGTTTATCCTCAAAATATTGAAGTAGATTGGAATTCGTATAGTTTTATATAGTTTAAGTATATTTTAATATAGAACTCGGATTTAGTAAGAAGGTCAGTAAAGCTATATTATATTCGCAAAATACAATTAATATATATTATTATATTTTATTCAGATCAAAGTCGATTTGATATAAATAGTTAATCGCTACATATCTGATTATTAATTAAACATTGAAAGAAATGCAATAGACTTTTCTTAATCCTATATATATAAATATTCATACTATTTTTATAATTGAATCTAATATAATAAACTATAAAGTTATTATATTTAATTTGTATTACTATAAATCTGTATAGTGCTTTACAAAAAAGCTTGAGGTTTTCTAATTTTGAGATATTATATATTGATTTCTATATATTATATATTTCAAAGATCAGGTCTCTTTTTTCCTTTTATTATTTGTTCTCGAAATACCGATATTTGATATATAGGATAGAGTAGGAGCTGCTGATTATAGAGAGGCAGGATGGGTTAGGATTAAGCAGTTCAGTTGTATCCTGATTAGCAAGGCGATCGGTTGCTTTGTTACTCTCAATCTCAATATACCCAAGGGATTATTTGATTATAATATTATAATATTGTATTGCTTGATAATACTTGTAATATATTTATTGAAAGGAGGCAGTAGCACTTTCTTGTATTCCCTAGATTACTGAAATGCTATTAATATATAATCATATTTATTCCTGATAGAAACAATTAATGATATTCAGAAGACATTTTAGTTCTTGCTATATGCTGATTGCCTTAATATTAAAAATATGCGATTGTTTGTATATATGGCTATAGCTGTTATCAATCTATTACTTATCGTAATAGATTGTAAAGCTATATCTTATATAATAATTATATTCATTATATTGTTCAAACCTATCTAAAAATACAAAATAATCTTCTTGGGGGATTAAATCCTATTATTCTTTGAATACTTTTATAGTATTCTCTTTATCTATATTATTCATTAGATTAATATAATACTCAGAAAAGAAATAAGGCTATAAAAGTCTGGAGCACTCAGTAACAAAAATTACCCATTCTATTCTTTATAGTTTTGTATTAGAGCTTTTCAGAATATTTATATTTTATTCTTTCTTTCTAATATATAGCTTCAATCGATTTACAAATAGATATTATATATCCATTATCTGAAGTCGAAACACAAACCTCAGTCTAGCTTGCTTTAATATAACAATTCTAATTAGGAGATCAGCTTTTATAAGGAATATGGTTATTAAGGTTGTTTTATAAACAGATAAAGCTCTCTATATTACATTGTAAATCGTTTTGCTAATTAGATCGATATGTTTCTTAATCCCGATGCTGACCGGAATATGGCCTGTATTTGGGTATTGTTTGTATAGCCTATCAAACTATACTTTGGAGTTAAAAAGAGTAACAGGGAGTATATAAATAATGATTGCTTTTTATAAGTAGACTACAAATAGTCTGTAAGTTGTATAAGCTATTGATTGAATATGAAATGTAATATATATAGCTTTCACAATGTGTATTTTGATATACTATAGAAATATTAGATGCTAATTAAAAAAAATACTAAGCTAATATAAGATTGGTTATACTTTATTAATAAGCTTTAGAGAGATTGATATAATAACTAAATCCCGACTTATTTTTATAGCTAGATTTGCAATTTTATATTTCCTTGATATATAAAATAGTTCAAACTTTTCTAAAGCAAAAAAGATCTTATTCTAATCTTTTTATTATAGAATATATCGAATAGTTTGGCGGAGTATATATATATTCATGAATAGATTTTTAAATATATAATATATAGCTATATTGTTAATATATCCAAAGCGCTATATTCTATTTTGATTGAAAAGCTCAGTAAGATAAAGAGTATACAGAATAAGGGAAAATAGCAATCCCTGAAGAGTACTATATATAATCGGGAAATCCTGTATTGTAATCCCCTCAAGCCTTATATGTATATATCTTTTAGTCAGGAATAAATTAATGAATTGTAAGAGTGTTATAGGTCAATCCTGCTTTTTTATATATTATAAAAGCTATTTTTTTAAGAATATATTATAAATATTTTATATATTTATTATTATTAATATAATCACTTTATTAGCTATTAAAGCAAGCTTGGTATTATAGATAAAGGCAACTGTGAGATTAATACCGATTCTTTTTAGCAATATTTTGTAATACTGAGGGCTGATAATATTATATCTTATAACTATCTATACAATTTGATTGGTAATATACTTTTCTAGTTTTTTTCTAATATACAATATCAATATAATCAGTCTTTATAATCTTAAGGATATTCTATTCTTTTTATTAATTTTAAATAATATAATTACTTCAATAAGTTTCTATTTGTTAGGATAATAATTGAGCTTGAGATAGGTTATAAAAATTTTTATATATTATACTCTTTATATTAGGCTAATATACTTTGAGAAGGCAAACAGTTACCCAATTAATTCTGAGTAATATACTTCTGACTTTTATTATATATTTTTCTATTTTCTTTACAATAATTATTCTTTTCCATAATAAGATTGTCTAGTAGCTCTATTCTTATAAAGAATTATATTGTAAATCATTTGATGCTTTAAAGCAGTTTGAATATTATTATAAAGAGTACTTCAGCTTTTTCCCTGATATTAATGATCTCCTGGTGTTGGGATAGGGATCATGTGACTGACCGCGCTAGCGCATGCGCTAGCGCCCCCGCACTATAGCATATACATTCATAGCCTTTAGCTTTTAGAACCTCAAGCAATATTACAATAGTGTGAATCATTAGTATTATATTATTTCACTATTCTTATGGTGATACCAACATTGATCAGTGATATTATAGATCAGGAGTCTGGCATCTTAATTTCAAATGCAATGTGGGTTTGTGATTAAGGTTGGTATTTCTTTGAAGAGGTATAAGCTCTTGTATCAAAGCAACATGGTTTGATATCTGCCCTTATATAAATAAGAACCATCAACAACATAGCAGCAGTTCTTGCATTCAGTATTAATCCAATATGGTTTAATACTGACAAACCGAATTTAGTTAGTAATGTGGTGATGACCCTCATAATCAACCTTAGTCTATATTTTATTCTTCGAGGCAATGTGCGTTGAAGAGTACGAACCAGTAGCTACCAGCTCGAGCCAAGCAAATATACACTTTCTACGAAAAAGCAATAAGTTTGCCAAATTTTGGTAAAGTTATATTTCAATACCTCACCTCATTTCCTACCTGCTATCCATCGATATAACAGGATCATACAAAAACGATTTTATAAAGTACAAACTAAAATACAAAAATAAAAGATTAATTAAGAAATAACCAGATTATCTTATCGATTTTACTGAAGCGAATATAAAGGAGATTAGAGATTTCTGTAGATACAAGCTATACGAATATCAGTAAAAGAGCTATTTCGATAACGAATTATAATCAGATTATTTTCAAGTATTCAAATATTTTATATCAGAGCATTTTCAAGCTCTCGGCATGCATTTGCTATACAAGCTTCGGTATGAGCTATGCTTATGTAGCTTGTTTGTTGCAAAGCATTGTATTTGTATAATACAATCTGTTTACAAAACTTTAGTTGATACAATTCGATCACTATACAAAGTGTGGATAAACAAAGAGATCACTGATGTACTTGAAGATAAAGAGTTTTCATTCCGATCTATAAGCATATTGGACAGAATAGTATTAGAACCCTTTCTTTTCGAAATATCTATTCAACAAATCAATTCAGAACCCCCTTTTTCCGAAAATTCACTATTACCGGAACCCCCTCTTTCCGAAAATCCAGTATTACTATCGAAACCCCCTCTTTCCGAAAATCCAGTACCACTATTAGATAGTAGTTTATCAGATAATAAGGATGGTTCGAATAAAGGTAAAGAAAAAGAAAATAAAGATAAAGGAAGAGGTTTTTCACAAAAAGGATGTAATGGAAATGAGAATAGCAGCGGAAAAGGAGATATAGAAGGAAGTATAAAAGGAGGTGGAGAACAAATATGCTCTTTAACTTGTTTTTGCCTAGTTATTATGATATGGGAATTGGTTTATTTGAATAATAAAGATAGAGAAAACGGTTTTCCATAAATAAGAATAGATTGATTGGAATAAGGATTATATAAAAGATGGTTTTATAGAGAGAGAGAGGGAGAGGGAGAAAAAGAGAGAGAAAGAGAGAGTATATATGAAGGGATTAGTAGTACAGATGGTTTCACAAAGAGAGGGATTAGCTAGAAAGAATACAACCCAACAACTTTAGAGAGTCGCCAGTGTTGGGATAGGGATCATGTGACTGACCGTGCTAGCGTATATACTAACGCCCCTGTACTATAGCATATACGTTCGTAGCCTTTAGCTTTTAGAACCTCAAGCAATATTACAACAGTGTGAATCATTAGTACTATATTACTTCACCATCCCCATGGTGATACCAACACCTGGCCTTTGATTACTAGAGGAGAAGCCTTAAGATCTGCTTTTGAGATTAGCTTGTATTAGTTTATAACTTTATATAATTCCTGATTATTCTGTATATCATTTAAGCATTTAGTCTAATAGACTCGTTTCGATATTTGTATAACCCTTTATAGATTCTATTGAACAATTGTTATTCTATTAGTAATTCCAATTCTCCTAGCTTATATATATGTTCAGTATATCTCCTTACACTTGTTGGTTTATTACGTGGATAATCGATAGGGTTTGCAGTCTTTCTGCTCTATAACTATTATAGAGATACTTAATATACTTGTGAGTTTAGCGATTAGTCTATCAATATTGTAGATAGACTAGAGATCCAGATTCTGGAGATTTACTAAGCGGTTGATTATTATACCTGTTAGATAGAATAAATCTGAATCGTATATCTAGATATATGCTTGCTTATATTTAGAGATTCCTTTATTCAAGATAATAATAACTTAAATAACATAATCGGAGCCGCTGTATAGATTGTCATCAATTATTATTATGATAATAATCAGATTAGAAAAGATCAGGTTCAGAATATATCTCCTTGTATATATAGGGGTACTAGAAGTCCCAATATATTCTATTCCCTGTTCAATAGCTTATTATATAAGTGTATTATTTTGATTAACAATTGTTATTCCAAATTCCCATAAATCATACTTAATATTAAAATCATTTCTGATAATTATATCAATCCTTAAAGTGATTTTTAGTTTGAATATATATTCTATTATTAATAAATTAAGCAGAATATAATAGATATTGAGGATTGAGTATCTATTAATATTAATTCAAAGTAGATCTCTATTTTCGATTTATTTTATTTGTTTGATCTTCAAATTGTCTCCTTTTTGTATATAGATAATTACTTATAGTCTATATTCAAAGCTATTAGCTATTCCTTAGATATCAATCAACTAGTATTGATTATATATAGTATAATTTTGGATTGCCGAGTTATTGTATAATCGGGGTTCTTGGATATAGATAATATCCATATTAGTTTCTTCAACAATCTATAAGAAAGTAATATAATTAGAGTATTCGTATCCTACATTCGCCTATACAATTGTAAGCCCCCTTTCCTTTATTGAATTCATACTAATTATATAACTTATATAAAGATAGTGATAGTGTCACGGGATCACTTCTGGGAGTATTCAGAAGCTTTACCGCTGAGCTAAACGCCCAAAAGACTAGGAGGTAGAACTGGAAGTTCTACCTTACTCTCACATATATAGCAGGACAGGACAGGACAGAAAGGGCTTAGTGTCACCCCGTGACAGATAGCTTTATTGACATTGACTTATTCTCTTTACTCATTTCAGAATCAAAAGGTGAAAAGGCTTTTTTAACTATAATTGTTATATTATAGTTTATCCTTTTATTAATACAATATAAGAATTACAATCCAAAATGTGAATCGGATTATTAAAGGAGCCCTCCTCTAATCGAATCTATTTGAATAATCGGTTTACTAGTTATTATTCGTTTTTGTAAATAATAATATAGGTTTCGGTATAAGAAATCTGGGAATAATTATTTGAAGTTGTTTGGCTAGTATTGGAATAAGTACCTTTCTCTTATATACTTTCTGAATCTCTTTTTAATTAGTAGTTCTGATTTCTTTTATTTGTTAATAAATAAGTTTAATCAGTTTTTTATTAATTGATTGTAATGCTGCTGGGTAATTACTATATACGGATCAAAAGGGTTCTAGGTATTCTGTATATTGAGTATTGTTTTGGTATGCTTATAGATCTTTTTGTTGATGTATTTAGTAGTCAATTTTGCTGTATTAGAGTAGCAAGTTGGCAGTAATATATATATGGATTACAGTATAGCTAGTATCTATTAGAATGATGTTGTAATTGAGGGTATTATAACCTATAAAGAGGCTTCGAGTATTTACTGATATTAAATAGCCGGAATGGTTTTACTATCTTTTTAAAACTAATAATCTAGTGGCTTTTCCTATGAAAGGATTTATTCTGTATTTAGAAACTTTGTATTGTATTAGTTTTTTTTCTGTTTATACTTTAATCTCTTCTCGAATAATCGTGTCTGAAAGTGTTATAAGTGTGCTTAGTATATTGTAAGGGACTTGAGGTATAATATAATTGTACTAGGTCTTTGTGACTTGAGTATCATTCGCATTAAGCGTAGTGATCAACTGTATATAATTTTCATTTTGCAAGAGATTTTTGTATTCCTTTAATATCTTATATCCCAAAATCCATCCTGTTCTGTTGTGATAGAGCGAGGGGATCAGTTCGAGTTTTAATCTAGAAATTGCTTTTATAATCTTTAGTCACAATTCGAAAAGGTTATTGACGATTATCTATTGTTTACTTCCTATTTTTATAAGGATTATACAGCTATTTCGCTTCCGTTGTTTGTACTTCTATATCGTTTTTGTTGTTTTGAACATACTTGTTTTAATACCCTTCAATACTTGAGACGCCTTTCCAGTCTTGAGTATATCAGTATAGGATTTAGCAGTTCCCTTTGGGGTTGCTTTTGTGATTAGTGTAGAGGTTCTCTATATAGACTTAGCTTGTTTTATAGTCTTGATTATACTATCGATATATATAGATCTTAGTGTATCGGTATAGCTTAGTTTCGTTTTGCTCAGGGTTTTAATATATATATCGATTACACTCGCGATCTTTAGGATTACTTATTGCTTTTTATTCTCCTTATAGAATTGATTGGTTATTACTTTGTAGATAGATTATATATTATTATCTTTATTTACTTCAGTTATTGATATAATCGTTGTCGTTGTTGTTGGAGCGATTGGTCACGACCCGATACACTCGGCAGCGCGACAGGTCGTTCACAACCGCACATTGACGGTATCATGGCTATGGTAAGATTCCTTTAGTATAATTTGTTATAATATAGTATGTTTAAGTCTATTACCAGTTTCTGTTTTTATAATTAAACTGTAAATGCTCAAAACCTGGCGATTATAATAATCAAGATAATATTAAGCTTTTTATTAATAATATTAGAGGAAGTATAATCTCCTTTTTTTTAATAAAGTAAATCATTTAAGTTTTTTAAAAATAAAAGCAATTTTGTTATTATTACTTTATTCAAGGATCTTTCTATATTAGTTGTTAAAACAAGAATATTAAAATCCAGAACTGGAAAGCTTGATATAAGTAAAGATTATTAGTATATTCAAAGTATAGTTTCATATCTTATAAAATAAATTCAGTTAAATATAATATATATAAAACTAAAAGAAAAAGAACCTTAAAATATTCTATACTCAATTCTGTAATTGAATATAATCGAGTTCTTTAGATATATTTGAATGGACTAATTGATAAGGAAGGATTCGATTAATCTTAAAAAGACTAAAGGCTAGTCTTAACTAATTTTTTTTTAATAGTTTTCATTTCAAGAATATATCAAAAACATTTTAAATATTTATAATAATTATAATAACCTTTAGTTTTTAGATAAAAGTAGTTTCTATATTATAAATAAAGTATGCTATTAGATTTATAATAATTCTTTTAAAAAGAGTTTTATTATATTATAAACTAAGGATATTATTAATTAATATAATTTATATTAGATAATGAATTACAATTCTCTTTAGGCTTTTTTTGAGATATAAAAGATAAATACAATTAATTATTAAAAACAAATAAAGGATTTGTTTTTCTTATTAACCTTAAATAGTATAACTACTTTAACAGACTTTTAGATTTACAAAAAGAAACTAAATATTAGATATTAATTATAAAGCCTATAGAAAGTATAATCGATTATTAACTAATAAACTTTGAATATTCGCATTATAATATAATCTATATCTAGCGAAATACTAGAAATCCTAATAATATTATATTCGATCTTTTTTATTAAAACAAATTAGGATTACTCTGAAATACCCAATCCATTCCAGTTTTCAAAAAAATTGTATTCAAGATTATCAAAGGTATCAAAACAATTGAGGATCTTTTTATATAAAGCCTTAGTTTTCTCTATAATATCTTCAATAAGGTTTTTATTAATATATAATAAAAATGATTTCAAATTAAACTTAGTTTATACTAATTGATAACCTTATAAAAGTTCTTATTGTCTTTAATTTTATTTATAATATTCTTTTAATAATTATATTTTGCTTATCAAATTATACTATAAAAGGTTTAGGTTATTTGGAAAATATCCTTATCTAAAGTATTATATCCACAAAGATAATCCTAATATGCCTTTTTATATTTGGGGATTTACTATAATATAGTTTTATTGTTTCTTTTATTAGGCTTATTGATTATATAAATAGTAAAGTCTATTATTATAATAAAGTTAGTTATATATATCTCAATTATTATTTCATTCGTAAAGAAGAAGAGGTTAGAAAGGCAGGCTATACCAATGTATATTAGATTAAAGAGTTTGTTTAATTCTATTTTTAGAATCCTATAATAATATTATGACAAAAAGACCATTGTCCTCCGCAAGGAGCCTGGCTGGTTCAGTGGTAGAGTGATCGGGTCACTCTCCTACTGTTCTACGACTTATGGCTATAGCGATCTGATCCACATGGATCCACCCTATATGCCGCCTCATAGGCCACCTTAGTGTGGACCTCCTGACACAGCTCCACTGAGCTCCGACAATCTACCGCTAACCCTAATAGAGCTTTTCTATTATGGGCCGCAAAAGCGATCGATCGAATGCTGAGGGGGAACTGATCCCCCCTCCAGCCGCCACCACTGCGCCTATGCGCCATTCCGCTACTCAGCGGAACCATCGTTCCGGCTGCTCCTCTCGAGCGGCCCAATAGCCGAATCCTCCGCTCCTCTGGAGCACCATCACACACACACCCGCTTCTTTGAAGCGGCACACCTATACACACCGCTCCTGTCCATAAAACATGGTTCTATGACAGAAGTAATTGTACAATCAGAGCGCTCCTCTCCATGAGCAGAAGGAAGCGCTAGGAATATGGGGCCAATCAAAAAACGGCCCTATTTGCGATCATTACACTGGCTTGTTTAGGATATATAGAAGGAACTGGGTTTACCCTGTGAGGTTTTACTAGCGTGCGCATCAGCGCCTTTCTGTATTTGTAACTCTAGATCTAGCCACGTCTTTCATACCCCTCGGGAGGTCCTCTACAAGACGTTAATCACTATAAATAAATAAATAAATATAATAATATTATTCTAATAGGATTGTATTCTATTTCAAAATAATACTGATTTTTATTTCATAATCCAAGCTACTATATATATCATTCCTAACAATAATACTGATAAAAAGGATATTCGAGAAGGTGAGATCAATAATATAGCTAGCTCTGTATATAAGCTTGTCAGGGATACTAATGAAATCTATATTATTGTTACTGGACTAATATACTAAATCCGAATTTCTGTATTTGGATCATATCTTTAATTCAAATATATAATGCTGAATATTGAAGTTGCCCTTTATTAGATATTGAGATAATAAAATAAGATAGGAAATGTAATTTATTGTTTTATTATTATTTAGTTAATAATACAGATTGAGTATAATGTTTTTATTTATATTAATCCAAAAAAGATTCTTATTATATATAAAGTAGTATTATTATATATATAAATTGATGCTTTTATATATATATATATTTATTTATTTATTTATAGTGATTAATATCTAATATCTAACCTCCCAAGGGGTATTCTAGATATACTAAGGAGCGGGCCTATGGGCTACTAGCATTCCAGCCGCTCATAATAGTATAATATTAGTTAATCAGGGACTTATTGCCTCTGATATTTCCCTGTTCAATATTATTCATAGCGATCCTGCGACTGTTTTGTTTAAAGGTTTGTGGTTTTGTTCTAAAGAGCCTTGTTTTGTATATCATTTAAATATCGGTGGATAATCGGGTTAACTACTATCAATTGAAAAAGCATTCAGGGTGCTTATGGCTGATTAATGTGAATTTTAGATTGATTAAAATGAAAAGCTTGTCTTTAAGATATTAAAACAGATTGATTGATATCTATATAATTATATATAATTTGGATATATTCTAATATAGAATTTAGATTTAATAAAAAGATTAGTAAAGTTATATTGTAATTGCAGAATGTAATTGATATATACTATTGTATTCTATTCAGATTATAATCGATTTAATATAAACAACTAATTGCTATATATCTAATTATTGATTGAATATCGAAAAAAGTATAATAGACTTTTCTCGATCTTATATATACAAATGTTTATACTATTTTCATAATTAAATTTGATATAATAAACTACAAAATCACTATATCCGATTTGTATTACTATAAATCTATATAATATTCTATAGAGAAGCTTAAAGTTCCCCAGCTCCGAGATGTTATATACTGGTTTCTATATATCATATATTTCGAAAATCAGGTCTTTTTTCATATTTTATTATTTACTCTCTGAATACCAATATTTAGCATATAAAACAGAGTAAGAGTTGCTGATAATAAAAAGGCATAATAGACTAAAATCAAGTAATCCAGTTGTATTCTAATCGATAAAACGATTAGCTGCCTTATTACTCTCTATCTCAATATACCTAGAAAACCACTTAACTACAACATTATAGTATTACATTACTTAATAATATTTATAATAAATCTATTAAAAGGAATCAGTAATGCTTCTTTGTATTCCTTAGATCATTGAGGTATTATCAATACATAGCTATATTCGGCCTTGATAAGAATATTTGATAGTATTCAGAAGGCATTCCAATCCCTGTTATACACTGATCGCCTCGATATCAAAGATATATAACTATTCGTATACATAACTATAGCCGCTATTGATCTATTGCTTATCATAATAAATTGCAAAACTGTATCCTATACAATAATCGCATTCATTATATTGTTCAGATTCATCTAAAAATATAAAGTAATCTTCTTGGGAAATTAGATTTCATTAATCTTTAAACATTTCTGTAACATCCTCTTTGCTCATACCATTAATTGAATTAGTATAATACTCAAGGGAAAAGTGTAGCTGTAGAAGTCTGGGGTATTCGATTGCAGGAATTGCTTGTTCCATTCTCTGTAATCTGATAATAAGATCTTTCAATATGCTTATGCTTTATTCTCTTTTCCTAATATATAGCTTTAATCGATTTATAAATAAATATTATATATCTATTATCTGAAGCTGAAATATAAACCTTAACCTGACTTATTCTAGTATAATAATTTTAGTTGGAAGATTAGTTTTTATAAGGAGTACGATTATCAAAATCGTTTTATAAACAGATAAAGCTTTCTGTACTGTATTGTGAATTGTCTTATTGATTAGGTCAATGTGTTTTTTGATCCCAATACCAATTAAAATATAGTCTATATTTGGATATTGTTTGTATAGCTTATTGAACCATATTTCGAAGCTGAAGAGGGCAACGGGGAGTATACAGATAATAATCGCTTTTTGCAGGCAGACTGCAGATGGTCTGTAGGCTGTATGAGCTATTGATCGGATGTAGAATGCAATGCACATAGTTTTTGTAATGCGCGTTTTGATATACTATAAGAATATTAAATACTAATCGAAAAAGATATCAAGTTAGTATAAGATTGATTATATTTTGTTGATAAATCTTAAAGAGGTTGATATAATAACTAGATCCTGATTTATTCTTATAGTCAGATTTATAGTTTTATACTTTCTCGATATATAAAGAAGCTCAAACTTTTTCGAAACAAAAAAGACTTTATTCTGATTTCCCTATTATAGAATATATCAAACAATTCGGTGGAGTATATATATATTTATAGATAAATCCTTAGATATATAATATATAGCTATATCGTTAGTATATCCAAAACGCTATACTTTATTTTAATTGAGAAGCTTAGTAAGATAAAGGATATATAGGATTAGGGAGAATAGTAATCTTTAAGGGGTGCTGTATGTAATCGGAAAGTCCTGTATTATAATCCCCTCAAGCCTTACACACATACATCTCTTAGTCAGGAATGAATTAATAAATTGCAAGAGTACTATAGGCTAATTCTGTTTTTTTATATATTATAAAAGCTGTTTTTTAAGGAATATATTATAGGCGCTTTGTATATCCATTATTACCAATATGATTACTTTGCCAGTTGTTAAAGCAAGCTCAGTATTATAGGTGAAGGCAGTTGTGAGATCAATACCGGCTCTTTTCGGTAACGCTCCACAGTGCTGAGGGCTGATAACGTTGTATCTCATAGCCGTCTATGCAATTTGACTGGCGATATACCTTTCTAGTCCTTTTCCGATATACGATATCAATGCAATCGGCCTCCATGATCTTGGGGACATTCTATCCTTCTTACCAACCTTGGGCAGCATGACTACTTCAGCGAGTTTCCACTCGTTGGGGTAGTAGCTGAGCCTGAGGCAGGCTGCGAACTTTTATATATATATATATATTATAATTTAAGAATAATCTAATTCTTTAGAATTTATAAGATTCTAGAAATCTATTTAAATATAATAGTTATAGCTTAAGTGATTTTGTATTTAATATTGATAGCTATTCAGGATTCCTGAATATAAATAATATTAATTTACTAGAAATCTGAAACTACAAGAATTGTTGTATATATAAAAATGTTTCTATTAATATTAACTCAATAAATTTAAAGATTATATTATTAAATTAATTGAATATAGATTTTATTACAAAGCTTATAATGTTATATTAATATTAATAGATTGTATTTTCAGAATTGAGTATATTAAGCTTATTGAGATTTTATATATAACAAAGAATATCTTTATTTTTTTTCTATTTGATTTTGATTATAATCTAAAACTCTTATTTCAAAAAAACAATAGATATTTAGATCAAAACTACAAAAGCTTGTATCTAATTCCGGATTGAAGTTAAACTAATAATAAAAAAGGATTCAATTTATTTGTATTAGATAAAAATAATATTATATTTATATTTATTAAAGAATTCTACAATTACAAAAGCATTAGGTATTTCTGTTTTGAAGATTTCAATAAATATATTGACCACTTTGTATTGAACCTCTTTCACCTGTTGAATAACCTTTAATTTGTTTTTGATAAAAAGTATTATAATATTATTCTTGTATTGAAAAACAATAAGGTATTTGTTATATCCAATTAATGTTTACTAGTTTCTTATATATATTTATTCAATAGTTGCAATGGATACAAAGAGGAAATCAGATATATCTGATAGAAGAACAATATCCTTAGCAATCTGAATTATATCAGGCTATAATATATTTCTTTTCAATAAGCCTAAAAGGGCTATTAATATTGAAAAGAATGAAAAGGCAGATCGTTTTAATAAATAAGATAATTCAAATAATTCTGCTAGAATATCTGTTGATTCTATAACTGAAGGATTTGATAATAACTAGGTATTTTTTTGTTTATATAAAGACTTTATTAAGAATAAAGATTTTATCTATTATAATTATTTTATTGTTTAGATTTATAAAGAAAATAAGGATTTCTATAATTGTATAATTATACTAGATCTCTGGGATAACTAGGGATATAGCATTTAGTATTTATAATACTGTTTATCGATTATACTTATTATAAAATAGATTACAAATATTATTAAATATAAGAGTAATAATCTAGTTTATAATTATAAACAAGATTATTGGAATATTAGTTAAAAAGAGATTTTTAATGATTTTTACTAATTGTTATTGAAAAGTAAAAACAGAAGGTCAATTAAATAAAACAGGAGATTTATATTTAATAAGTAATTTCTAGTTTTAATATTAAATATAATTTAAGATAAACCTTTTTTCTAATATAAAACCATAAAAGGTTTTTTTCGGATTATATACTTTAGGTTTAATAGATATATTATTTTTAATATCATTTATACTATTAGATTTAATTACTTTTATAAAAATATTAAGGCTAATAATGAATGCAATATAGATAAAGAATTAAATACGAATATCAAAAGATATAATAGAGGTATAATGTTGATAAAGATCATAATAATTATAAAATTAATTACAAAACTAGTAAATTACTTTACAAAGATTATATTAGATATATTTGTATATTTATTTATTATTTATTTATATTGATTAACGTCTAATATCTGACCTTCCAAGGGGTATTCTAGATGTACTAAAGAGTGGGCCTATGGGCTGCTAGTGTTCCAGCTGCTCATAATAGTATAATGTTAGCTAATTAGGGGCTTGTTGTCTTTGGTGTTTCTTTGTTCAGTATTGCTTATGGCGATTCTGCAATTGTTCTGTCTAAGGGTTTGTGGTTTTGTTTTAGAGGGTCTTATTTCGTATACCATCCGAATATCGGCAAATGATCAGGTCGATTGTTGTCGATCGGGAGAGCGCTTGGAGTGCTTATAGCTGGTTGATGCGGGTTTTAGATTGATTAGGGTGGAGAGTTTATCCTCAGAGTATTAAAGCAGATTGGAATTCGTATAGTTTCGTATAATTTGAATATATCCTAATATAGAATCCGGATCTAGCAAGAAGGTTAGTAAAGCTATATTTGTATTTGTAGGATATAATTGATATATACTATTACATTCTATTCGAATCGAAATCGATTTAGTATAAGCAACCAATTGTTGTATATCTGATTATTAATTAAATATTGAAAAAATGTAATGGGCTTTTCTCAATTCTATATATACAAGTGTTCGTGCTATTTTCGTGATTGAATCTAATATGATAAATTACAAAATCACTATATTCAATCCATATTGCTATAAGTCTATATAGTACTCTACGAGGAAGCTTGAGGCTTCCTGATTTCGAGATATTATATATTGGTTTTTATATATTATATATTTCAGAGATTAGGCCTCTTTTTCCTTTTATTATTTGCTTTCGGGGTGCTGATATTTGATATATAGAATAGAGCGGGAGCTGCTAACTGTAGGGAGGCAGGATGGGCCAGGGTTAAGCGGCCTAACTGTGCTCTAATCAGCGAAGTGATCGACTATCTTGTTGCCCTTAATCTTAATATGCCTAAGGGACTATTTGATTATAATATTATAGTGTTGCATTGCTTAATAGTATTTATAATATACCCATTGAAAGGAGACAGCAGTGTTTCCTTGTATTCCCTAGATTATTAAAATGCTATTAATGTATAACTATATTTGTCTCTAGTAAAAGTGATTAATAATATTCAAAAGATATTCTAATCCCTGCCATACGCCGATTGCCTTAATATTAAAAACATGTGATTGTTTGTATATACAGTTGTAGTCGCTATCGATCTGTTATTTGTCATAATAGATTACAAAGTTATACCCTATGTGATAACTATATTTGTTATATTATTCAGATTTGTCTGAAAATACAGAATAATCTTTTTGAGGAATTAAATCCTATTATTTCTTAAATATTTTTGCGGCATTCTCTTTATCTATATTATTCGTTGGATCGGTATGATACTCAGGAGAGAAATGAGGCCATAAGAGTTTGGAGTGCTTAATAGCAGAGATTGCTTGTTTTATTCTTTATAGTTTTGTATTAAAATCTTTCAGAATATCTATGCCTTATCCTTTCTTCCTAATATACAGCTTCAATTAGTTTATAAATAGATATTGTATATTTACTGTCTAAAGCCAAAATGTAAACCTCAGTTTAACTTGCTCTAATACAACAATTTCAGTTGAGAGATTAGTTTTTACGAGGAGTATGATTATTAAGATTGTTTTATAGATGGGTAAAGCTTTCTATACTGTATTATAAATCGTCTTACTAATTAAATTGATATATTTCTTGATCCTGATACTGATTGGAATATGGCTTGTATTTGGGTATTGTTTGTATAGCCTATCGAACTATATTTCGGAGCTGAAAAGGGTAATGGGGAGTATATAGGTAATGATTGCTTTTTGTAGGTAGGCTATAGATAATCTATGAGTTGTATGAGTTATTGATTAGATATGGAATATAATATATATAGTTTTTGTAATACGCATTTTGATATGCTGTAGGAATATTAAGCATTAATCAAAAAAGACGTCAAGTCAGCATAAGATTGGTTATACTCCATTAATGAATTCTAGAGGGGTTGGTGTGATAATTAGGTTTCGATTTATTTTTATAATCAGATTTGCAATTTCATATTTTCTTGATATATAAAGTAATTCAAACTTTTTGGAATAAAAAAGATCTTATTTGATTTCCCTATTATAGAATGTATTGAATGGTTTGACAGAGTATATATGTATTCGTGGATAGGTTTTTAGATATGTGATATATAGTTATATTGTCAGTATATTTGAAGCATTGTATTCTATTTTAATTGAGAAGCTTAGTAAGGTAGAGGGTATATAGGATAGGGGAGAGTGACAATCCCTAGAGGATATTATATATAATTAGGAAATCCTGTATTGTAATTCTCTCAAGGCTTATACATACACATTTCTCAATTAGGAATGAATCAACGAATCATAAGAGCGCTATAGGCCAATCCTGCTTCTTTATATGTTGTAGGAGCTATTTTTTAAGGAATACATTATAAACACCTTATATATCTATTATTACTATATAACCATTTTGCTAGTTGTTAAAACAAGCTCGGCATTATAGGTAAAGGCAACTGTGAGATTAATACCGGTTCTTTTCGATAATACTTTACAATACTGAAAACTGATAATGTTATATCTCATAGCTGTTCATGCAATTTAACTAGCGATATACCTTTCTAATCCTTTTTCAATATACAATATCAATACAATCGGCCTCTACAATCTCGGGGATATTCTATCCTTCTTATCAATCTTGAATAGTATAACTATTTCAATGAGTTTCTATTTGTTAGGGTAATAGTTGAGCTTGAGGTAGGCTGCGAAAATCTTATGTATTATATTCTTTGTATTAAGCTAGCATACCTTAAAAAGGCGAATGGTTGTTTGATCAACTCCGGGGTAACATACTCCTAACTTTTATTATATGTTTTTCTATTTTTTTTTGTAATGATTGTTTTTTTCTATAATAAGATTATCTAGCAGTTCTATTTTTATAGAGGATTGTGCTGTAGATTATTCGATATTTTGAAATGGTCGAGTACTGTTATAAAGAGTATTTTGGCTTTTTCCCTGGTATCAGTGATTTCCTAGTCTTCGATTATCAGAAGAGGGGCCTTAAGGCTTACTTCTGAGGTCAGCTTATACTAATTTATAACTTTATATAGTTTCTAATCGTTCTGTACATTATTCAAATGCTTAGTTCAATAGATTTGTTTTGATACTTATACAACCCTCTATAGGTTCTACTGAACAATTGCCATTTTGTTAGTAATTCCAGTTTTCCTGGTTTATGTATATGTTCAATGTACCTTCTTATACTTATCGATTTATTATAGAAATAATCGATAGGGTTTGCGGCCTTTCTACTTTATAGCTATTACAGAGGCGCTCAATGCACTTATGAGTTTGGTGATTAGTTTGTTGATATTATAGGTAGACCGAAAGTCTGGGTTCTGGAGGTTTGCTAAGCGATTAGTTATTATACTTATTAGATAGGGTAAATCTGAATCGTATATTTGGATGTACGCTTGTTTGTATTCAAAGGTTCCTTTATTCAAAATAGTAGTAATTTGAGTGATATGATTGGAGCTGTTATGCAGGTTGTTATCGATTACTATTATAACAATAGTTAGATTAAAAAAGGTCAGATCCAGAATATATCCCCTTGTATGTATAGGGACACCAGGAGTTCTGATATATTCTATTCCCTATTCGGTAATCTATTATACAAATATATTATCTTGATTAATAGTTATTACTCTGGATTCTTATAGATTATACTTAATATTAAAGTTATTTTCAATAATTATACTAATCCCTAAAGCAATCTCTAATTTGAGTATATATTCTATTATCAGTAGATCAAATAGAATATGGTAGATATTGAGAATCGAGTATCTGTTAATATTAATCCAAAATAGATCTTTACTTCTGGTTTGTTTTATTTGTCTGATCTTTAAGTTGCCTCCTTTTTGTATATAGATAATCACTTGTAGCCTATACTCAGGGCTATCAGTTATTCTTCAGATATTGATCGGCTGGTATCGGTTATATATAGTATGATTTTGAGTTATTGAGTTATTATATAATTGGGGTTTTTGGATACAGATAATATTCATATCAGCCTTTCCAATAATCTATAGAAGGATAATATAATTGGAGTGTTTGTGTTTTATATTTGCTTATACAATCGTGAGCTCTCTTTCTCTTGTTGAGTTTGTATTGGTTATATAATTTATATAGGAATAGTAATGGTTTTATTGATATTTAACTTACTCCTTTTTGCTTATTTAAAATCGGAAGGTGAGAAGGCTTTTTCAGTTATAGTTGTTATATTATAGTTTATCTTTTTATTAGTATAGTGTAGAGAATTATAGTCCAGAATATAAATTAAACTGTTTAAAGGGGCCTTCCCTTAATTGAGTTTGTTTGGGTAATCGGTTTATCAATTGCTATTCATTTTTATAGACAGTAATATAGGCTCTCGGTATAAGGGATCTGGGGATAACTACTTGAGATTATTTGGCTGATATTGAAGTAGGTGTTTTTTTCTTATGTATTATCTTTTTATTAGTATAGTGTAGAGAATTATAGTCCAGAATATAAATTAAACTGTTAAAGGGGCCTTCCCTTAATTGAGTTTGTTTGGGTAATCGGTTTATCAATTGCTATTCATTTTTATAGACAGTAATATAGGCTCTCGGTATAAGGGATCTGGGATAACTACTTGAGATTATTTGGCTGATATTGAAGTAGGTGTTTTTTTCTTATGTATTTCCTAAATTTCCTTTAGTTAGTAATCCTAATTTCTTTTATCTATTGGTAAATGAGTCTGATCAGTTTTTCATTGATTAATTGTAATATTGCTAAGCAGTTGTTATGTGTGGATCGGAAGGGTTCTAGGCATTTTGTATATTGAGTATCATTTTGATATTACTTATAGATCTTTTTGTTGGTATGTTTAACAATCAGTTCGCTATATTTAAAGCAGCAAACCAGGTAATAATATATATACAGGTTATAATATAACTAATACTCATTAGAATATTGTTATAATTGAGAGCATTGCGACCTATCAAGGGGCTTCGAGTATTTACTGACATTAAATAGCCGGAATAGTTTTACTATCTTTTTAAAACTAATAATCCAATTAGTCCTCTCTATAAAAGGGTTCACTCTATACTTAGAGACTTTATATTACATTAATTCCTTTCCTACCTATACCTTGATCTTTTCTTGAATGATTGTATCTGGAAATATTATAAGTATGCCTAATATGTTATAAGAAATCTGAGATATAATATAGTTATATCAAGTCTCTGCGACTTGAGTATTATCTATATCAAGTGTAGTAATCAATTGTATACGATTTTCATTTTGTAAAAGATTCTTATATTCCTTTAATGTCTTATATTCTAGAGTCTATCCTATTCTATTATAATGGAGTGAGGGGATTAGTTCGAGTCTTAATCTAGGAACTGCTTTTATAATCTTTAGTCGTAATTCGAAGGGGTTATTAACAATTATCTATTACCCATTTCCTATTTTTATAAGGATTATACAATTGTTTTACTCCTGTCGTTCATACTCCTATATCGTCTCCATCGTTTTAAGCGTACTCGCCTTAATATCTTTCGGTATTTGAGACGCCCTCCCAGTTTTAAGCGTATCAGTATAGGATTTAGCAATTCCCTTTAGGATTGTTTTTGTAATTAGTATAGGGGTTCTTTATATAAGCCTGGCTGTCTTATAGTCTTGATTATACCATCGATACATACAAACCTCAGTATATCGATGTGGCTTAATTCCGTTTTGCTTAGGGTTTTAATATACACATCGATTACATTTGCGATTTTTAGGATTACTTATTGCTTTCTGTTTTTTTTATAGAATTGATTAGTTATTGCTTTATAAATAAACTATATATCATCATCTTCATTCACTTCAATTATCAATATAATTATCATTATTATCATTAAAGTAATTAGATTACGATCCAATACACTCGGCGATGTGATAGGTTGTTTACAACCGCACATTAACAGTATCATGATATTATAAGATTCCTTTAGTATGATTTGTTATAATATAGTATATTGTATTTTGTTGAGTATTATATAGTGATTGATGTATTTGTATAGAATACTATAAAGATATCAAATAAAGTTGTAAGGCTTGTATTAATTGTGTATTTGTTTTTTATATTGTATTTGAAAATATTAAATTACTTTTTGATAGTATCTAATACACTCGAAATGTTATTTTGATCATAGTAATCAGTTTTGAAAGGGAAAAGTATTTAAATATTCATTTTGCTTTCTTTTTCTTAACTATATAAAATTAATTAAGGTCAATTGAGAATCATAGATTTGAAAAATATATAAATCTAGAATTCAATAATTATAAGAAATAATTTAGAGTTATAAATCCATTATTCAACAATATCACTACAAGAGCAATTGTTGTAATGAATGAAAAGATCTATAAAGGATATAGAAAGTTTAATTCTATATAACAAAATCGAAGTATAAAGATACCTCGATTTTGGGATGTGTGTTGATCTGAGCAACTATGAGTGTGTGTATGATAGTAGAATAGTAGAATAGTAGAATAATAGTATATATTCTAATATCGAAAAATGTCCAAGGCAATTGTGCCTCAGGCACCGCTTACAAATGCACCTCCATCAATCCTTTCAAATCAATCCATTGATTCCATCATTATTATAGGGCCTACACTAAAACTAATTAGAGCGTTCGAAAGCTCTCAATGCTTTAATCTAGTCACTTCTTTTATAATTATTTTATTGATTGATTTAAGGTTGTGTACTGGATTGAAGTGATTTCGTAAGCTTTCGTAAGCTTTGTCCGGCCGGAATAACTAAGCCCCAATTAATTCAAAGTTTCGCACATTACTTATGAACCTATCAGAAGAGAGCTTGAATATACCCGACTACGAATTTGGTATGCTTATAGAGATATATGATTACATAATACAGGAGTTAAAAAAAATATTGAGGTTAGCTTCTACGAATCCATAAGCTTGAAATTAAAATAATTATAAAAAATGATATTTTAGCTCCTAAAAAAATCAATATATTAATATCGAAAAAGTAAGCTTTGATTAATTTGTATAGCATTATAATATTCATAATAATATCAATTAAAGATTTAAATCAAAAATATATTATCATAAAATCAAAAATAAATATTAAATTAATCTTAGATCAAACAATATTAATTATAATATAATACAAGATAATGGATAAGAATAAGTAATTATTATTCAAATTAAAAGAGATATTACTATTTTTATATATTTATCAATACAATATCAATTTTGTAGTGATACTTGTTTACAATAATTCGAAAAAAATAATGTTATTTTATTAATTAATACTATAATTAGAAATCTGTCAAATTTCGAAATTAATAAGATTTATAAAATAATATATAATATAGTATTTATTTATTTATTTATTTATTTATTTTAATTTACATTCAGAGGGCAAGCCGCAGGGGCTCGCCACGATCTCCCAGGGGATACTAGGGATGGACTATGCTAGCGGGGGTGCTGGCATAGCTACGCATTCCGTTCTTCTACAACTATAATACAAACCGAAGGAGAACAGGTTAGGAATGCTATATGCGTTTTTATTGCTTGTCTCCTACTTACAATGTTAATACTATTCAATCTACTTCATATTGGATAACTCAGGTTTACGGCTAACTAGAAGGCTCTATATTATCAGTTTTTGTTTGATGCAATTTGTATACAGCAGTAGAGGGGGAAAAGCGACTCCAAAAGAGGGTGCAGTCTTGATTGGCCAATATGAAAGTGGGAGATCAGAGGATCTCCGGAGAAACTAAGCATGGTTGCTCGAAGTGATTAGTAATCGTTAGAAAGATTACAAAATCTATTAGAATCTTCAGAAGAAGAAAAAGATAATTGATTGCATTCTTTATATCTTGTAAAATTGAGCTGGGTTTGTTCGGCCAGTTGTCGAATTGGATGCGAGAGTATCGGCAGAGTATCAGGTACTCAGGCTCTTTGCTGTATCCGCAGGAGTATTCTGAGGTGGTGTTGTTGTGCTGAAAGTGTTGGTGATAGAATACAAAGTCCTTGTATCCGGTTTTAAGCATTATCAGTTGCTGAAGAATAGAGTGAGGGAGAATAAGTTCCTTAGGTTCTTGATTTAATAGTTAAGATACCAGCAACAATATCGGCTGGCGAGAGTAATCTCATTTCATTTCCATTATTTCTATTCAGTTCTTCATCTGAGAGTTCTAGCTATTAAACTTATCCCACTGATAATGGAAAGTAATGAATTATCATTTTCGATATGATTACTGCAAGTGCCCAGATTGGCAAACCAATCGGCCTTCTCGTTTCCAAGGATTCCAATATATCCAGGCGATTATCGGATTGCTATTTACCTATTCCTTATAATCTCATGACAGTACAGAAATATCTATTGGGACAAATCAGAAGTGTTGCTCCTGATATATTAAATGATTGAGGTATTGTTGATATATATAGTGATTTGCTCAGCCAACTCTAGTCAAATAGTGTGCTCCAAACCTTTTAGAATATTCATTATCTCGATATCGAAGATATACAAAAGCGAATTGATCGCCCCATAACCAGATACCACTGGAAATTGTCCCCGGTAGATTGCGTAACCATAGTCGACTATCTTTTGCCCTCGATGATACTGTTTAGTGTTGTCCAAGAAGATTATGATATAACTATCAGATAGACAATTCTATTATTATATAAATTTAAGCACGGCTGCTTCTTTTTTCACACCTCTTATAAAATCGTTGTAGCTTTCTATGGAAAAGTGTAGTGGGGAGAGTATTGGTTTTGATACTTTCGGAATCAATCCGGCTAGTTTTGTAGAGGTTGATATTGTTTGTTTTGTATTGAGATACTTATATTAAATAAATCACTAATAAATAATTTTCGTTCATTTTGTAGAGTCGGAATACAAATCTTATTTATATTTGTTCGAATACTAGCTCGCTAAATAATAATTCAGAGTCTTTCAGAATTATAATAATCGAAATTATATACCAAACAAATAAAACTCCTTTTACTATTAGAATGATTGCTTAATCGACCTTAGTGATATAATTGCCCAGCCTTATACTTATCATTATATTATAGGCAGCTCTCCCTACTTGATTTAGCTTTGTTTGGTTTATATACTATATCTCGGATTTATAGAGGGTAGAGAGAAGGATATAGATGATTATCCCTTTACACAATGCTGCAGCTGGCAGGCCGTGATATGTTTGTACGAGCCCTTTGATGTATCTTGCGACCTTACAGGCTTTCGCTTTTCGTTCTACTATATATCTTTTAAAAGAAAGCTTTCGATCAAATCAGACTCCCAGTCAATATAAAGCTGATTGAATAGTTTCGTTACCCGTCTTACTGATTGAATAGATTATTATTTTATTATTTACCTTCAGGTACAGGGTATATACCTTTTTCCTTCAGAAAAGATATATCATCTCTAGCTTTTCTGATACAAACATTATACGGTTTCATTTACCTCATTGAAAAATCTGGCAGAGATTGTATTTAAGAAGATCAACATTCTTACAAACATTCTTAGATGTATAATAGATATAGATATTATTAGTATACCCAAAGCATAGCTTAATATCTTGATTCAAAAGCTTAGCAAGGTATAGAATATATAGTATAGATGAGAATAGGGAGCCTTGCAAGGTATTGCACTTGATACAGCTATATTCTGTGATTGCATTTTCCAATTGAACTTTTACTAAGCAATCGTTCAGAAAGGCTTAGACTAGTTGCAGAAGGGAGCGGGGCCACTCTTACTAATATATATATTCCAATAATCTATTCGATAGAAGTACATCGAATATGCTTTGTATATTCAATATAATTATTATGACTTCTTGTTTGCGGGTAAAGGCCTCTTCAACATTGTATACAAACAAAGTAACTAGATCCATTACTACTCATTTGGGGAACACTTTATTATATTGAAAGCTAAGTATATCTACTATTATTGTAGTCTATAAGATACATCAAGCAATTATGTATTCCAGATCCTTCGAGATACATAAGAATAGAACTATCGATCGCCAGGATTGTATTAATGATTTGTCTTTCTTTCTAATCTTAAAATCATTATTATCTCTATCCGTCTTCATTTATCTGGGAAATAGCTAAGTTGCAGGTATCTATTAAAGATCCCAGCGATTATCAGTCCAATAGAGTCCCAGCAAGCCTTTAGAAGGCAAACAGTAATCTGATCAGGCTTTAGTAAAATGCTCGAAACTCCTATAATACTCTTTTTCATTTTTTCGAGGGACACTTTTATATTTCATAGGAATTCGTTGAATATACAGCCTAGTTGGAGTAGGTTTGTTATGAGATTGTTGCTGCTATCGAAGTATTCGAAGATCTTCTTTTGTAAAACCCAGGCTTTTTCCGCAATATCTTCAATCGCTATGCTATCGACGATCAGGGGCGGTACTCTAAGGTTAACAGCAAGCTTGTGCTAACCGATTACTTTGTATAGATCTCTATTATAGCTTACCCTATCAATAATCTCATATCAATATTGGCGTTTCGCTTTTCTGATCATAATTATCAATCCCCGCCGCCATTATTCTGTTTGGTCGGTGCCCTCAGCTCTGGCTGTTCTATAGTTTTGATATGCCGTTCTGCATTCGCTCGTCCACCAGGGGGCAGAGCGTCCGGAGGCACCTTTCTCCTTATATATAATATAGTAGAAGTTATAGATTTGGTAATTAGGGGTTTAATATATCTAATTGTATTTCTTAGTTATTTTATTCTAAAATAAAGTAAAATAGTATAGTATATAGAGATTACTATATATAGGGATATTATTTCAATATAAACACTATTAGAGTTGACAAAAAGACCATTGTCCTCCGCAAGGAGCCCGGCTGGTTTAGTGGTAAAGTGATCGGGCTACTCTCTTACTGTTTTACGATTTAAGGCTATAGTGACGAAATCTTTGTATATATGGGCTAATTCTTATTTTTGGGATCCACATGGATTTACTCTATATGCTGCCTTATAGGCCACCTTAGTGTGGACCTTATAATATAGCTTTTTTGAGCTTCGATAATCTATTGTTAATCCTAATAGAGCTTCTTTATTATAAGCTGTAAAAGCAATCGATCAAATGCTGAGGAGGAACTAATGATTTCCCTTCCAGTTATTACTATTGTATTTATACGCCATTCCGCTATCAAGCAGAACCACCGTTCCGATTGCTTCTTTTGAATAGTCTAATAGCTGAACCCTCCATTCCTTTAGAATATCATTATACATATATTTGCTTCTTTGAAACAGCATACCTATACACACTACTTTTATCTATAAAATATGGTTCTATAATAGAAGTAATTGTATAATCAGAGTGCTCCTTTCTATAAGCAGAAGGAAGTGCTAGGAATATAGGGCCAATCAAATAGTTCTATTTGCGATCATTATATTGGCTTATTTAGGATATATAGAAGGAACTAGATTTACCCTATAAGGTTTTATTAGCATACACATCAGCGCCTTTTTGTATTTGTAACTCTAGATCTAGCCACATCTTTCATACCCCTCGGGAGGTCCTCCACAAGACGTTAATCACTATAAATAAATAAATAAAAATAAACACTATTAGATTTACTAATAGTTTTTTTTAGAAATATTATAAAAAGATATAGGTTTTATTAAATTATTAAAAGATAGATAATTAATAATAAAACTATATTTTAAATGAAAAAAGAATTATAGATATAAATCAAAAATCTATTTTCTAAGTTTCAAAAATCAAGAAATAATAGAAGAAGATTTTAATCAACTAATACTACAAAATCATTTTGAAAAAACAAAGTTTCTAATTCTTTTTATTACTCTAGTATTTATCATATGATAAATCTTATTTATAGAAAAAATATATTTATTTATTTATTTTATTTATAGTGATTAACGTCTAATATCTGACCTCCCAAGGGGTATTCTAGACATACTAAGGAGCGGGCCTACAAGCCGCTAGCGTTCCAGCCGCTTATAGTAGTATAATATTAGCTAATCAGAGGTTTGTTGCCTCTAATATTCCCCCGCTCAGTATTGCTTATAGCGGTTCTGTGGCTGTTTTATCTAAAGGTTTGTGGTTCTATTTCAAAGAGTCTTGTTTTGTATGTCATCTAGGTGTTGATAGATAATCAGGTCGATCGCTATCGATCGGAAGAGTGCTCGGAGTATTTATGGCTGTTCAATGTAAGTCTTAGGTTGATTGGAGTAAAGAGTTCATTCTCGGGATATTGAAACAGATTGAAATTCGTGTAATTTCGTATAATTTGAGCATATTCTAATATAGAATCTGGATCTAGCGAGAAGGTTAGTAAAGCTATATTGTATTCGCAGGATACGATTGATATATACTATCGCATCCCATTCGAATCGAAATCGATTTGATACAAACAGCCAATCATCATACATTTGATTATTAATTGAACATTAAAAGAAATACAGTAGGCTTTTCTCAATTCTATATATACAAATATTCGTGCTATTTTCGTAATTGAATTTGATATAATAGATTACAAAATCACTGTATCCGGTCTGCATCGCTATAAGTCTGTATAGTACCCCGCAAGGGAGCTTGAGGCTTTCCGGCTCCGAGATATTATATACCGGTTTCCATGTATTGTATGTTTCAAAGATCAAGCCCCTTTTTTCCTTCCACCATCTGTTCTTGGAATACCGATATTTGGCATATAGAACAAAGCAGGAGCTACTGATTGTAGAAAGGCAGGATAGGCCAGGATCAAGCAGTTCAGCTGTGCTCTAATCAGCAAAACAATCGGCTGCCTTGTTACCCTCAATCTCAATATATTTAAGGGATTATTTGATTACAATATTATAATGTTATATCGCTTAATGGTATTTGTAATATACCCATTGAAAGAAGACAGCAGTGTTTTCTTATATTTCCCAGATTACTGAGGTGCTATCAATATATAACTATATTCATCCCTAATAGGAGCAATCAATAATACTCAGGAAGCATTCTAGTCCCTGTTATACGCCGATTGCCTTAGTATCAAAAACATGCGATTATTTGTATACACAGCTATAGCCAGTATCAATCTATTATTTGCCGTGATAGATTATAAAGTTATACTCTATATGGTGATTATATTTGTTGTATTGTTTAAATCTATTTGAAAATACAGAATAGTCTTTTTAAGGGATTAAATCCCATTATTCCTTGAATGCTTTTGCAATATCCTCTTTGTTTATATCATTCATTGGATTAATATAGTATTTGGGAGAGAAATGAAGCTGTAAGAGTTTGGAGCATTCAATAGCAGAGATTGCCTATCCTATTCTTTGTAGTTTTATATTAGAACCTTTCAGAATATCTATACCTCGTTCTCTCTTCCTAATACACAGCTTCAATCAGTTTACAAGTAAATATTATATATTCACTATCTGAAATTGAAATGCAAATCTCAATCTGGCTTGCTTTAATACAACAATTCTAACTAGGAAACTAGCTTTTACAAGGAGTGTAATTGTCGGGGTTGTTTTATAAATGAGTAAAGCTCCCTGTATTGCATTGTAAATTGTTTTGCTGACTAAATCGATATATTTCTTAATCCCAATACCAACCAGAACATAACCTGCATTTGAGTATTATTTGTATAGCCTATCAAATCATACTTCGAAACTATAAAGAGTAACAGAAAGTATACAAATAATAATCGCTTTTCGCAAGCAGGCTGTAAATAGTTTATAGGCTGTATAAGTTATTAATCAGATGTGGGATACAATATATATAGTTTTCGTGATGTGCGTTTTGATATACTATAGGAATATTAAGTATTAATCAAAAAAGATATCAAGCTAGTATAAGATTGGTTATATTCTATTAGTAAGCTCTAAAGGGATCAGTATGATAACTAGATCCCGATTTATCCTTATAATCAGATTTGTAATTTCATATTTCCTCGATATATAAAGTAGCTCAAACTTTTCCAAAGCGAAAAAGACTTTATTCTGATTTCCTTATCGTAGAATACATCGAACGATTCGGCAGAGCATATATGTATTTATGAATAGATCCTTAGATGTATAATATATAGCTATATTGTTAGTATATCCGAAATACTATACTCTATCTTGATTAAGAAGCTTAGTAAGATAGAGGGTATACAGGATAAAGGAGAATAGCAATTCCTGAAGAGTACCGCATACAACCAGAAAATCCTATATTGTAATCCCCTCAAGCCTTACACGTATACATCTCCTAATCAGAAATGAATCAACAAGTCACAAGAACACTATAAGCCAACCCTATTTCTTTATACATTGTAGAAGCCGTCTTTTAAGGAATACATTATAAACACTTTGAATATTCATTATTATTAGTATAACCACTTTGCCAGCTATTAAAACAAGCTTAGTATTATAAATGAAGGTAGCTATGAAATCAATACTAGCTCTTTTCAACAATACTCTGCAATACTAAAGGCTGATAACATTATATCTCATAGCTATCCATGCAATTTGACTAGCGATATATCTTTCTAATCCTTTTTCAATATACGATATTAATATAATCAGCCTCCACGATTTTGGGAATATCCTATTCTTCTTATCAACCTTAGATAATATAACTATTTCAGTAAGTTTCCACTCGTTAGGGTAATAGCTGAGCCTGAGGCAGACTGCGAAAATCTTATATATTATACTCTTCGTATTAGACCAGTATGCCTTGAGGAAACGAATGGTTGCCCAATTGATTCTGGATGATGTGCTTCTAACTCTTATTATATATTTTTCTATTTCCTCCGTAGTGATTGTTCTTTTCCATAATAAGGTTATCTGATAGCTCTGTTTTTGTAAAGGGTCATACTATAAATCATCCGATGTTTTGAAGCGGTCGAGTATTATTGTAAAGAGTGTTTTGGCTTTTTTCCTGATATCAGTGATTTCCTGATCTTCGATTATTAGAAGAAGGGCCTTGAGGCCTGCTTCTGGGATCAACTTGTACCAATTCATAACTTTGTATAATTCCTGATCGTTCTGTATATTATCCAAACGCTTAATCCAATAGACTCGTTTCGATACTCGCACAACCCTTTGTAGATCCTGCTAGGTAATTGCCATTCCGTTAACAATTCCAGTTCTCCTGACTTATGTGTATATTCAGTATGCCTCCTTACACTCATCGATCCACTACAAGGATAATCGATAGGGTTTACAGCCTTTCTGCCCTACAACTACTATAAAGGTATTCAGTACGTTTGTAAGTCTGGCGATTAGTCTATCGATATTGTAAATAGATCGGAGATCCGGGTTCTGGAGATTCGCTAAACGGTTAGCCATTATACCTGCCAGGCAGAATAAATCTGAATTGTGTATCCAGATATACACTTGTTTATATTCAAAGGTTTCTCTATCCGAGATAGTAGTAATTTGAGTAATATAATTGGAACCACTATGTAAATTGTTATCGATTATTGTTATAATAATAATCAGATTGGAAAAGGTCAGATTCAGAATGTATCCCCTCGTATGCATAGAGGCACCAGGAGTCCCGATATATTCTATTTCCTGTTCGGTAGCTTATTATACAAGTATATCACCTTGGTTGGCAATTGCTACTCCGGGTTCCCACAGATTATACTTAACATTAAAATTACCTCCGATAACTATACCAATCCTTGGAGCGATTTCTAGTCCAAGTATATATTCTATTATCAGCGGATCGAGCGGAGTGCAATAGGCATTAAGGATCGAGTACCCGTTAATATTGATCCAAAGTAGATCCCTGCTTCCGGTCTACCTCATTTATTTGACCTTCAAGTTGTCTCCTTTTCGTATATAGGTAATCACTCGTAGCCCATACTCAGAGCCATCAGCCATTCCTTAGATATCGATCGACTAGTATCGATTATATACAATATGATTTTGGATTGCCGAGTTATCGTATAGTCGGGGTTCTTGGATACAGATGATATCCATATCAGCCTTTTCAGTAATCTATAGGAAGGTAATATGATTGAAGTGTCCGCACCCCACATTCGCCTATACAATCGTGAGCCCCCTTCCCTTTGTTGAGTTTATACTGATTATACAATTCATATAAAGGTAATAATAGTTTTGTTGGCGTTTGACTTACTCCTTTTGTTTATTTCAAAGTTAAAAGGTAAGAAGGCTTTTTCAGCTATAACTATTATATTATAGTTTACCCCTTTGTTAATATAGCATAAAAGATTATGGTTTAGAGTATGAATCGGATTATTAAAGGGGCCCTCCCCTAATCAAGCTCATTTAGATGATTGGTTTACTAATTGCTATTTGTTTTTGTAGGCAATAATACAGGCTCCTAATATAAAGGATCTAAGGATAACCACTTGAGACTGTTTGACTGGTGTTGGAGCAGGTATCTTTCTCTTACATATTTCCTAAATCTTCTTTCGGTTAATAATCCTGACTTCTCTTACTTGTCAATGGGTAAGCCTAATCAGTTTTCCATTGACTAATTATAATACCACTGGGCAGTTGCTGTGTACAAATCGGAAAAGTTCTAGGCATTCTGTATATTGAGCATTGTTTTGATATTACTTATAAATCTTTTTATTAATGTATTTAGCAATCAGTTCACTATATCTAGAGCAGCGAGCTGGGCGATAATATATATACAGATTACAATATAGCTAGCACCCATTGGAGTGTTGTTGTGGTTGAGAATATTGCGATTTGTTAAGGGACTTCGAGTATTTATTAATATTAAATAGCCGGAATGGTTTTACTATCTTCTTGAAACTAATAATCCAATTAGCCCTTTTTATAAAAAAGTTCACCCTATACTTAAAGATTCTATATTATATTAATTCCTTTTCTATCTACATCTTGATCTCTTCTCGAATAATTGTATCTGGGAGTATTATAAATATATTCAGTATATTATAAGGGATCTGAGGCACAATATAGTTGTACCAGGTCTTTATAGCTTAAGCATTATTTATACCAAATATAATGATCAGCTGTATACAATTTTCGTTTTATAAGAGATTCTTATATTCCTTTAGCATCTTGCATCCCAAAATCCATTTCATTTTATTATAATAAAGCGAGGGGATCAGTTCAAGCCTTAATCCAGGAACTGCTTTTATAATCTTTAATCACAATTCGAAAGAGTTATTGGCGATTATCTATTACCCACTTCCCATCTTTATAAAGATTATATAGCTGTTTCGCTCTTATCGTTCGTACTCCTGTATCGTCTCCGTCGTTTTGGGTATACTCGCTTTAGCGCCCTTTGGTGTTTGAGGCACCCCCCCAATCTTGAGTATATTAATATAGAATTTAGTAGTTCCCTTTAAGGTTACTCTTATAATTGATATAGGAATTCTTTGTATAAACCCAGCTTGTTTTATAGTCTTAATCATGCCATCGATGCATACAGACCTCAACATATCAGCGTGGCTCAGTTCCATCTTGCTCAGGGTTTTAATATATATATCGATTGTACTTGCAATCTTTAAGGTTACTTATCGCTTTCCGTTCTCCTTATAGAATTAATCGGTTATTACTTTATAAATAAACCATGTATCGCCATCTCCACTCACTTCAATTGTCAATATAATCATTGTCATTATCATTAAAGCGATTAGATCGCAATCCGATATATTCAGCAGTACGACAGGTCGCTCACGACCACACATTGACAGTATCATAATGTTGTAAGATTCCTTCAATATGATTTGTTATGATCGTCGTATTACTCAATGCTAGGTATCGATGTAATAAGTATTCTAATGTTATATTATAGTATAGTATAATAAATAGATGTAGAAAAAATATATATATATAATAATTAATATATACAATTTCAATGGAATAATTATGATCAATATATATTTGATATCTTTATAAAAAGATATTCTATAAATCATTTATAATTATAAATATACTATAATAATAAACGACATCTTATTTTTCTTTTAATAACAAATTTATTTAATATTAAAAAAATACTTTATAATCATTATATATTTAAATATTATATTTCTAATTATTTATTAATAAAATTTAAGAATTGTTGAATATAAATTCAATACTAAATATACTTGATTCTCAATAATCTTAAGGATTTTGTAAAAGTTATATTAATAATATAACAATTGTTAATAAAACTTTATAAAAATATTTGGAATATTTGAAATATTTGTATTATCTTTTTTTGTGATTGATTGAATATAATATTGTTATTAAAGATTCCAAATACTTTATTAAATATTTTCTTATGTTAATACTAAATTGAAAATACAATAATTTATCCCTTTCCTTTATTTATTTTATCAATCGAACACTACACGAGCTCATAACAACCATATCTACGAATATCCCGAAATCATATTATACAATACATACCAGCGTGATCGCTGTAGCACTCCAAGTTGCCTAGCTCGAAAATACTATCGTAACAGAATCAAAGAGGGCCAGAGAGTTAGCTATCACCTACAGAGATAACGGGCTCCCTAATCAATCTTGATGACTGTTTTTCAATCATTACTTCGAAGAGAGTACAAACTAGCAACAAAAACGTTGATCCCCTTTCAAGTTTGTTTGAAAGTAGTTAGAATATTATTGAAACAATTATAAAGATAGGTTATTCAGAAGAAGATTGTTATACAACAAAAACATATTGTAGATAAGGCTCTAGTACTCATTAGCTTCAAGATAATCCTTATACAGTTTACAGTGCAATTTGCAAAATAGGATTTGAGCTGATTAGCAGGAAAACTGGTATATAGAGTATAATAGTTTATTATAGATGATACAAAAGGAATCTACAATTCGAAGTCAGCAATAAAAAGCATAAAGCCAACTATACAGACGTATACGAGGATACTTCGAATCTCCAAAACCGCAACCACTACTCTTTCTAGCTCAATTATAAAAATAGGGGCTGTAAACAAATCCAAGCGAGTGATTAGTGGAACATCAGATTAGAATATACAAACAAAAAACTCTTCCTCCAACTCAACGAACGAATCAAGATAGAGTCGTCCTTATGGGGGATCAGACAGATGTTAGTAAAAAACAGTCCAGAGATTACTACTTTAGGGACTAAAGCTATTACAACAATAACATTCACTTAAACTGAGTGAGCAATTATAGTTTCCCAGAAGCCTGTATAGTTCTTTTTGCAAACAAGCAATAGACTATAGTAGCTATTAAAGCTATAAATCTTGTAATTAATAAGCTATAGTATACATATATAGCACCAGGGATTCCAATAATCATTATCGATCTCCTAGAAATACCCACAAAGATTGGGGAAAAACAAATAAGGAAAGAAATCTGGTATCAGACGGGATTATATCCAGTACGGATAGCGAGATTCAAACTCGGAGTAAATGAACAGAATCGGATTATCTGGATACTATTTTTCCAGGAATAGCCATCCCGTTGTAATCTATTCAACAAGATCCAAATATTCCCAGTAAGTAAAAAACGAGCTTTGGAAAGATACAATCCAAAATATCAGTAATACTATAAAAACTGGAAATATAAAAGAAAAACGGTATACAGAAAATGCACACACCTGTTATTTATTTATAAACCAATTGGGAATTATAATCATCCAATATAATACATAGAATACTACAAACCCTTCCCAACGGATTATAACAATTACCCCCATCAAGCCTCAGTGGATGAACAGCAAGACGGTATACCCGGATCGAAAGCAGATTCAGATTATCCAATGAGCAGAGAAGATCAGTATTATTATTGCCTCAATACTAACAATAATAGTTCAAATTGTCAGAAATAGACAGCAAGTTACGCATAAGGAGTGATATATTGAAATATGTATATCGGATCTATATATTCAGAAAGTCCGAAGAAAGAGTTTTATAATGATATACACATACCACACACATACTATATATATAATTTCCAACATCCCCCCTATAATAGGAATCTGCTATCTAAATCACATAAACTCTTTATATTTATTTATTTATTTATATTAATTTACATCCGGGGGGCAAGCCACAGGGGCTCGCCACGACCTCCCAGGGGGTACTAGGGATGGACTAAACTAACAATTCTATATACATACAATTGCCGGCATAGCCAAGCGTTCCGTTCTTCTACGGCTGTGATGCTAGTGGCGAGCGGGCGGCCGCGCTACAAGCGCTTTCGCCGCTTTACTCCACTCCAACTTGCAAGTTCAAACTGTCCAACTCACTTTATACTGAGTAGTCTAGAAATTGTTCGGGGCCTTTGTAAAAAGACAAGGGTTGTCAGCCGGTAAGGGCTGGAGTGATTATAGACTGGTAAAGGCTGGAGTGATCAAACTATTGAAAACCGAGGTGATTGTAGGCTGCTATAAGCAAGCAATCATTATTGTCAAGAAAAGGAAATATGTTATACCCGCTCGAGTGCGAGTGGAACCACTTTTTGATGGGGAGGTAGAGTAGCGGTGGAGCGGAAAGCTCCTCCATGTCGGGGCTAGAGGATCAGGAAAAGGGCACAACGCCCTTCTTTGATCGTATGCAGATGATGAGCTGTGGTTTCGTAGATGACTAGGCTTCGAAAAGACAGATATCGATCGAGATATGACTCTGAGCAGAAGTGGGCACCAATCACTTTACCACTGAGCCAGCCACTCCTTATGGAGAACAATGGTCTTTTTGTTTAAACTCTTTATATATATATATATTTATAAAAGCCTCATTAACTCCTATAACAATATCAATATTCTAGAATTGCCTATAATATCTACATCTCCAATAAAGTTCGATAGCCCTATGATTTAATATTTTATTACAGTATAAGAGTACTCTTTATCTGAATTCTGTTTTCTTTATCTATATCAGATCGGATCCAATCCATTTAGTAGTTTGAATATCAATCTGCTTTTATAAAATCCTCTTTGTATATATACCAACGAATTGCTTCGGATTCGTTATTTTCGGATTGTAGAATCACCTTTTTAGTATGATAAACGATCCAAATCCAATCTCATATAAACAAACTTCCAGCTTATCTATTATCTTACATGGTTTTCTTAAAATGATTAATTTGGTTAATTTAGTTAATTTATAATAAATTAACCAATTCGATCAATTTAAACCAATTTTTAATAAATTCGATAGATCTAATAAATATAATGAATCTAATTATTATTATTATTATTATTATTATTATTATTATTAGTAATTTTCAACCGGGCCGTATAGGCGAGCCTCCCAGGGGGCATTACGGTTGGGCTAACTGCAGGATGATCTTCTAATTTATATAATCCCCCTTTCCTAGGGATGGGGTCTCAATACCCTCAGTAGCCTTCCAAGCGATGGCTAACGCATTTGCGCTTTTGTCTTTAATCCTCTAAGCACCTCCGTATACACTTTCCGATCTCCTATATAGTATTTATTTGAAAGCTGCTTTATTCTGTAAGAATAGCTTTTATATATATTCTATTACAACATAGTATACCGCGTGTTTCAATTTTCTTCCACATAGCTTTTCTAGATCTATTCCCTTCTACTCCCTATTTATATTTGTCTAAATCAATCGATCCTTTCCTTCTTTCCTTTTATTCTTTTAATAGTATTTTAGGGTATATATTTCTATAGAAGTCTGTTATAATAATAAATTTAGTGAATTTGGTTGGTATATGTATTAGCTGTTTCAATAATTGTTTTTTGAGCTATTTGATTGTAGAATAGATATTTAGGCTTGATATTTGGGGGTCAGGTTTTATAGGTTGTAAGAACTTTGTGGTAATATATAATATGCTTGGGGGATTTGAATACTTTGTATAAGCAATGGATTGTTGCTTTTTTATATTTAAATTATTAATAATAACTTTTGAAATCACTATATGCTAAGCAGATTGCTAATATACAATAGAAAGTTACTTATGAGAATTTTAGTTTCTTAGAATATTTGTTTATACTCTTTGGATTCCATTTCTGGTATTATTTAAAAGTATTAATATCTATTTGATTTATTATACTTATACTGCTAATTCCATAATGGTTTTTGCTATAAAGTGGATACCGCTTGTTATAGATCGATTTATATATTCTAAGGCTGATTTTCTTATTCCTTTATTAGCAAGTATATCTGCTTGCTTATTCTCTTCGATCTTTGTATAGTCTAGCAACTATTTGATCTGGATCAGGTGTGTTTGCATTAGTTTGTAGTATTTAAGGAAGGCCTATTGTAATATAATAAAGGCTATACTTTTTATTCTTTATATCATTAATATACTATTAATATATATACAGATTTCCATCCGTTTTATACTAATAATATTTCTAATTGCTGCTTGGAGGTCTCGGTATATTCTAATCGCTTTTGTATTGAATATATAAGAGTTGTAATACAATTTATTGTTTTCTTTATATATTACCATCTGTTCTCTATATACAATATATCCATATTCTATTTGTCTATTATTTTTATCAATCTGTTTCGATTTATTAGAGAATATAATGATCTGATTGTATATGTATTTGTTCCATCATTCTTGGAATTACTCTACTGCTACCTTTTTCGTAAAGCCTCTAGTGGGATCCGTTTAACACCCTGATATATAATGGGGCCCTGCTAAAATCGTCTCCTTGATTTGGGGAAGGCATTGATTAATCACCTGGATCTTTATTCTGACTGACTGTAATTGGCCTTCCCTGTTATTAGAAAAGTAGGTAGCTCTTATCCCTTAATAATAAAAAGAGTGTTTTGAATCAATAATTTGAGTACAGAGAGCTACTCTTCATTTTACCTATTCTAGTACTACTTCTACTAATAGAAGAGCACTATCCCTTATCATTACTATATTCGGGGTCGTTCGTTAGACTAGAAGGATTCCTCTGATTGCTATTCGTAGGACCTTATTGATAACTAGAATCGCTTCTTCTAATCGGGCATTTATTATCATTAATATCCCATCTCGATATTATTCAGTGGTTTTTGTTTGTTTTATATATTATATTTCTGCTCTATAGAATAGAGCTAGATATAAGTAAGTGATTATTACTTTCTATAAAGATATTATTAAAAGTCCGTTTGTAATTCAAACTAGTCCTTTGATATAGTAAACCAATTTCCAATCTTTGACTGTTTGCGTTTCGATATATTGTTTGAATATAAGCTTGTAATCAAACTATATGTCTAATTATTATAAAGCTGATCCTAATACAATCAGAGTGATGATATAGTCACGGTTTATTTCGTATATCAAATTGATGAAGTGCTTGTACTGTATTATATGGATTATCTTTATTTTTTCGAGTGCAAAGATTATTTTGTTTCTAGTTTCTTAACGGAATATGCTTTTCACATTTTTTGCTAGTATTGCAACATTTTGTTAAACATTTATCGATAATTGGTATAGATAAATATCATCTATATATCCGAATCGAAATTTAGAATCTTGTTAGAATAATTTTGCAAGATAAAGTATATACAGAACTAGCGAAAAGGGTAAGCCTTATGGAATACTGTATTCCATTATACTATAGTTAGTTATTACTTCATTAAATCTAATCTTGAGTTGCCTTTAGATTAAAAAGAAGTCAATCAAAGCAATCAGGTTTTATAGGAACCTTTATCCCCTTATTTGTCTCAGAAGTCTATTTTTAAATAGAGCATCGAATACTCCTTATACATTCAATATAACCATTATGATCTTGTAGCCTTTATTGAGTACTATTTCTGTATTATAAATAAACGATATTATCAAATCCATAGCCAATCGTTTCGGAAGAGCTCCGCAATATTGTGGGCTGAGTATTTCTTGTATTAGGACTATCCACACTAGACGTCTTGCTATGATCCTTTCAAGGCCCTTCTAATGAATCTAATAAACCTAATGAAATTATTGAAATAAATATATTTGGTGATTTTTATTAATTTGATCAATTTGGTCAATTTGATCAATTTAATCAATTTAATTTAAATCAACCAAATCAATCAAGATGACTATTTTGACCAAATACAATTATTGACTCTCTTTAACACATTCATATTCAGCATTCTAAATCTAATCCTAAACCTTTTTTATAAATTATAAAACTAAAGTATATAAACTGTTTTATAAAAATATTAACTATCTATTCAATTCCTGGAATTTATATAATATATAATCTTTTAGTGTTAATTATATCTTTTCGAATATAATACTATCGAATATTGATATGCTTTGTTTTATTATAAAACTTATTCTTTTATATCCAATCAACTCTATTAATATTATTGCAATATAAAGTTAGAATAAAAAACTCTTCCTTAAAGCATTCTCCTAAGTCTTTTACTAGCTTTTCTATTTAAACTAATTCTTTTGCATCCTTATTTGTTGCTATAATCTTAGCTTCCATTATACAAAGAGATATCGATTTTTATTTTATTGAAAACTATACTATAACTCCTCCATATCTGATGAGAGCTATTCTTTGAACAGATTTCCTGTTGACTGCAGATCCCCAAGTTGAATTTATATAAACTCGATATTTGTATATAAATATATTTAATTGATTTGAATAGATTATACTTATTGAATATATACCAGTAAAATATTGAAACAAATATTTCGCAAACACTAAATGACTTTCCCCTAATACATACATAACACAAGTAAGCTGGCCAATAATATATATTATATTAGATTAAATGTAGTTCGAGAAATAAATAATATTACCAACAATTTAAAGATATAGTATTGTATTATCTTAACAAAGGAATTCATTTTTGTTTGTATCTTGTATAATTGTACCAAGAAATAAAGACAAATCTTTTGTATCGATAAAATCGATCCCAAATCTTTGCAAAATCTTTTTTATATAATTCAATTGATATATCTTAAGTAATTGATTTTGTTAATGTTGTTTTATTTGAATATCTAGAAATATATTGGTTTTGTTTAAGTCTTTGTATTTCCATTGACTTCTGATTGTCTTTTTTATTGAATTCATATTGGTGTGATTTCCTATTATTAGCAGATCATCTACATATAGTAGGATATACATTCCCTTTTCTATAAAAAGATTCGGATTTGCTATTGATTCTTTAAGTTCAATCTCTTTAAAAAAATTTCGAATTACAATCCATCAAACTCTTAATATTTGTTTTAGGCTATAAAGTGATTTTTTTAGTTTGAAGTATAGTTTGCTTTTGAATTTGATTTTAGAGAAGATTTCTTTGAAAAATTCTGGTATTTTTATAAGGATTTCTGTATTTATTAACTCACTATTCAAGAAAGTAATATCAATATTCATATTATCAATCTCTAGATTTTCTGCTGCAACTTTTGTTAATAAAATATATAATATCGAGTATCTTGTTATATTAGCGAAAATCTTTTAATAATCTATTTCATATTCTTGAAGATACTCCTTAATTACTAATCTTACTTTTCTTCTAGTTAACTTGTTAAAACAATCTAATTTATTTTTCAAAATATATTTACTATTTAATAACTTTCGGCCTGTAGATACAGCTTCATTCAGTTCTTCTAAGGCAAAGTATCACAACACCTAATATAATCATTCTATTTATTAGCTTAATAAATAACAGAGCCACGGAATATAGATTTATAGATAAAACCCTTATATCCAAATTTGATATCTCTATATGTCAATTCATTTCTGTACGAGCTTATAATAACCATATCTACGGATATCCCGAAATCATATTATATAATATATACCAGCGCGATCGCTATAGCGCTCCGAGCTGCTTGGCTCGAGAATGCTGTTGCAGTAGAATCAGAGAGGGCCGGCGAACCAGCTGTTACCTACAGGGACAACGGGCTCCCCAATCAATCTCGATGACCGTTTTTCAATTATTGTTTTGAAGAGAGTACAGATTAGCAATAAAAGTGTTAATCCCCTTTTAAGCTTATTTAAGAGTGGTTAGAATATTATTGAAATAATTATAAAGACAGCTATTCAGAAAAAAATCGATATACAACGGAAGTGTATTGTAGATAAGATTTTAATACTCATTAGCTTCGAGATAATCCTTATACAGTTCGCAATGCAATTTGTGGAACAGGATTTGAGCCGATTAACAAGAGAACTAATATATAGAATATTAATAGTTATTATAGATAATACAAAAAGAACTTTTAATTTGAAGCTAGTAATAGAAAACATAAAGTTAATTATACAAATGTATACGGGGATACTTCGAATCCCCAAAACCGTGATTGCTACTCCCTCCAGCTCAATTATAGAAACAAGAGCTGCAAACAGGCCTAAGCGGGTGATCAATAAAGCATTAAGATTAGAATGCATAGACAAAAGACTTTTCCTCCAATTCGATAAACGAATCAAAATGGAGTCGTCCTTATAGAGAATTAGACAGATACTAATAAAAGCGATTCTAGAAATTGTTATTTTAGGGGCTAGAGCTATTGCAACAGTAACATCCATCTGAATTGGGTGGACAGTCATAGCTTCCCCAGAAGCCTGTATAGTCCTTTTTGCAAACAAGTAATAAGCTATAGTAGTTATTAAAGCTATAAATCTTATGATTAGTAAACCATAATATATATATATAACATCAGGGGTCCCAATAATCATTATTGATCTTTTAAAAATACTCATAGAAATTAGAGAAAAACAAATAAGAGAAGAAATCTGGTATTAAACGGAACTATATTTAGTATAGATAGCGAGATCCAAGCTCAAAGCAAATAAGCAAAATCAGATCACCTGGATATTATTCTTTCAGAAATAGCTACCTTATTATAACCTATTTAACGAGATCCGAATGTTTCTAGTAAATAAAAAACGAGCCTTGAGAAAACATAACCTAGGGTATCAGTAATACTATAAAAACTGGAAATACAAAAAAAAAGCGGTATATAGAAAGTGCGTATATCTGCTATCTATTCATAAGCCAACCGGGAATTATAATTACTTAATACAATATACAGAATACTGCAGGCTCTTCCTAATGGACCATAACAATTGCCCCATCAAGCCCCAGCAGATAAACAACAAGATAATATATTTGGATTGAAAGCAGATCCAGATTATCCAATGAGTAGAGAAGATTAGTACTATTATTGTCTTAGTATTAATAGTAATAATTCAAATATTGATAATAATACAAGAAAGGAAAAGGAAATCTAGAATGGATGCAGTCTCCCGATACGAAGATGACAGCAACTCGAAAAGCGATACTAAAAGAGAGTAAGTGAATAATATCTTGGAAAGCTCAACGAATAAAGAGCGGAATGCACAAAGTCAATATATTATCTATAATAGAACAGCAAAAATTAATAAGAATCTCAATCTTGAAATTTTGAATAATTAGGCTATAACTAGAGGATATAATATAATAATAAAAGATCTATATAAATAAATCGAATCCACTATTTATTACCTGGATAAATATACAGAAAAGCCTCGTACCGCATATAGCAGTATTATAGTGAGTGTTTGAGGAAAAGATTAATATAATATGTATACAAAAGCCCTGGGTATTTAATACATATATTCAAATATATAATGGATACTAATGTCTATTCTTAATGACCTCCTGAAAGAAAAGTGGGATGTGCGAGGAAGAACAGGAACGCCCACGAATAATAACATATATCAAAACTGAAACTAGATTACAAATACTACAATTAGTAGGAGAGGAGTATAAAGATTATATATAACTTTCTATAAATGGAATTAAATTACTAAATCTATATAGAAAACTGAATACCTTAAGAGTTCTAGAAATGATTCTTGATCTAATATCAATTGGGGACACAATCATTGGGGGAGACTTCAATGCTTACCATATACTATTCGAGCCAGATATGAATACAGTGTATGGTAGTAATCGGCTTGTGGAATGGTTTAGTGATAGAGGCTTTAAGTTTACGAACATTCCGGGTCAAGCGATATACAGAGTAGGACATGTGATCGATCTAGTTTTTTTCAATATTCTAGAAATATATACAGAAGTAAGGGCTGATATACAATACGGATTTGATTACAATACCCTCCTTATTATTATACAAAGAGCAAGCTTAGCATCGAGATCCCAATATGTGTATTGTATTAGAAAAAAAGATCTATTTCTATTTTAAAAAATAATATTAGCTAATATAGTGGGAATCAAATGGGAGGTATAGATAGCAGTTACAAGTATAGTTTTGGATCAAGTTGTTAAAAACATGTAGAAGATATTACAATAGATAATCAAAACAATAGAAAGACTGGATCGGAAGATAGGAAAATTAGTTTTCTGGTGGACATCTGATTGTATAATCGTTTAAGATGTATATCTCCAGAGCTGTATAATCAATAGCGATTACTCTATAGAATACAGAGTATTCTTATTATACATACAACAGATCAAAGAGAGTACTAAAGGAAATTCCTTAATAAAATGAAATTAGATCGAGACCTATATAGAATAATCGAATAATACAATCTAAGCTCTATATATCACTCTTTACTGATTATAGTAAACAAATGTATTGTTATGTTGAATAAAGAAAAGGCTGAGTTACTATACTCAGAGATTCTGTAGCACTTCAAAGTTACCGATAATCTTCCGAACTCCGGATACAATCAAAATAGGGAAAAACTATTCTGGGGGAAGTCCATTTCTATAAAGAAAGTGGAATGTAATATTATAGGGATCTCAAGTATATTCCCGGGGACAGACCGGATCACAGTGAGACTACTAAAGGCTATCTGGACGGAAATAGGCCCAGTTCTATATACCATTTTCAACAAGTATCTATAGCTTAATCATTTCCCTATAATATGAAAGCAAGTAGAGGTAGTTATGCTACCAAAAGTGGGGAAGACAGACCGAATGTCCCATGATTATAGCGGCCTATCACCCTCCTCTCCTATATTAGAAAGGGCCTGGAAAGGATTATAGCAAGACATCTAGTGTGGATAGCTCTAATATAAGAAATACTCAGCCCACAATACTGTGATACCTTTTCGAAACAATCAGCTATAGACTTAATAACATCGTTCGTTTATGATACAAAAGTAGCACTCAACAAAGACCACAAGATTATAATGGTTATACTAGATATATAAAAAGCATTCAATATTCTACTTAAAAACAGACTTCTGAAACGAATAAAGGAACAAGGATTCCCACAAAACCTGATCGCTCTGATCGATTCCTTTTTAATCTAAAGGCAACTTAAGGTTAGATTTAACAAAGCAATAACTAACTACAATACAATAGAATGCGATACCCCATAAGGCTCACCCCTTTTGTTAATCTTGTATATGTTTTATTTCGCAAAACTACTCTAGTAAGACTTTAAACTCCGATTCGAGTATGTAAATGATATTTATTTATATTGATTATCGACAAGTGTTTAATAAAACATCGTAATACTAGCAAAAGATATGAAAAGTATATTTCACTAAGAAGCTAGGAATAAAATAATCTTTGCATTTGAAAAAATAGAGATAATCCATATAATACGGCACAAGCATTCCATCAACCCAACATACGAAATAAATCGCGATTGCACCATCTCTCCAATTGCATTAGAATCGACTTTATAATGGTTAGGTATGTGGTTTGATTACAAGCTTATATTCAAATAGTATATCGAAACGCGAGTAGCTAAAGACCGGAAATTGGCTCATTATATTTAAGGGCTAGCCCGGATTACAAACGGATCCTTAGTAGTATTCTTATAGAAAGCAATGATCATTTGCTTATACCCAGCCCTATTCTATGGGGTAGAGGTATAATATACAGAATAAACAAAAATCATTGGATAGTATCGAAATAGAATATTAGTAGTAATAAACGCCCGATTAAAAAAAGCGATTTTAGTTATCAACAAGATTCTACGAATAGTGATCAGAGGAATCCTCCCAGTCTGGCGAACAACTCTGAATATAGTGATAATGAGGGATAGTGCTTTCCTATCAGTAAAAGTAGTACTAGAACAAATAAAATGGAGAGCAGCCCTCCATGCCCAAACTATTGATTCAAAACACCCTTTTTATCACTGAGGGATAAGAGTCACCTACTCCTCCGGCAGTAGGGAAGGCTAATTGCAGTCAGCCAGAATAAAGGTTCAGGTGATTAGTCAGTGCCTTCCCCGAATCAAGGAGATGACTTTAGTAGGGCCCCACTATATATTAGGGTATCGAACGGATCCCATTAGAGGCCTTACAAAAGAGGTAGTGGCAGAGCAATTTCAGGAATAATGAAACAAACGCACACACAATCAGATCACCATATTCTCTGATAAATCAGAACAGACCAACAAGAATAATAGACAAATAGAATATGGATATATTATATATAGAGAACAGATAGTAGTATACAAAGGAAACAGTAGATTGTATTATAACTCTTATATATTCGACACGGAAGCAATCGGGGCATACCAAGGCCTCCAAGCAGTAATCAGAAATATCACCAGCATAAAACAAATGAAAATCTGTATGTGCATCGATAGCATATCAATGATATAAGGAATAAGAAGTATAGCCTTTATCATATCGCAATAGGCTTTCCTCAAATATCACAAACTGATATAAACACACTCAATCCAGATCAAATGATCGCCAGGCCATATAGAGATCGAAGGGAATAAGCATGTGGATGCATTTGCTGATAAAGGAACAAGAAAATCAACCTCAAAGTATGCAAATCGATTTATAGTAAGCAATATCCGTTTTATAACAAAAACTGCTATAAAATCAGTAGTATAGGTGTGGTGGATTAAATAGAAACCAATACTCTCCAAACAATATCAGAAATGGAATCTAAGGAGTACAAATAAATGTCCTAATGAATTAAAACTCTTATGAGCTATTCTTTACTGTATACTAGCAATCCGTTCAGCACACAGTGATTTCGAAAACTATTACTGATGATTTAAATACGAGGAAGCAACAATCTATTGTTTATGTAGTATATACAAATCCTTCGAGTATATTGTGCATTACCGCAAAGTCCTTGTGATTTACAAAACCTAGCCCCCAGATATCAGGCCTAAATATCTATCTTACAATTGGGCGGCTTAAAAACGATTATTGAAACAGTTAATGTACATATTAGCCAAGTTCGTTAAATTTATTGCTATAACAGATTTCTACAGGAGTATATGTTCTAGAATGTTATTAGAAAAATAGGAAAAGGAAATGGAAATGGATTGATCAATCTGGGTGAATACAAATACAGAATAGGAGGCAATCGATATAACAAGGCTATAAAGAACAAAATCGATATATACAATACTCTACGCTACACTAGAATATATACAAAAGCTACCCTTACAGGATAAAGCAGCTCTCAATCAAAATATTATATAAAAGATTGGAAAGCGCGTATGGAGGTGTTTAGAGGATCAGAAACAAAAGCGCAAGCGCGTTAGCTATTGCTTGGGAGGCTACTGAGAGTATTAAGACCTCATTTTTAGGAAAGGGGGATCATGTAAATTAGAGATTATCCCGCAGTTAGCCCAACCGTAATGCCCCTGGGAGGCTCGCCTATACGGCCCGGTTGAAAATTACTAATAATAATAATAATAATAATAATACAGCTTCATTCATAATTTCGAAAATATTATTATCCTTGAAACTCTATAATTCATTTTTGATTGTTTTTATTTATACTTGGGTATTCTTTTGTATAATATCTTCAAGCTTTACTGATTTCTCAAATATTGAATTATAATTACTAATTGAAAGATTTTTAGAGTATGTGAAGGCAGTGTATAATACAATTATATACTGAACAACCTGATTACTAAAAATCTTTTTTAGCTGTTTTTTGTAACTTTTATTCAGAGTATTTCGGATTAGAATAATTATTGGAATAGGCCTAGTTTTTGGAATCTTTATAATTATTTGTACTCTTTGTTTTGAAGATAGAGATATTTGTATATTTTGTGTTGAATATTCAGTTCCCTATAGTTGTTGTTGCTGTAGTATTCGTGAAGGATAGATTCAAGCTTTCTTTTGCTTATTTTGGATCTGAGTTTCCTTTTACTTATTAATGTATACATTTTCTTATATATTTTTTTGTATTGCCAATTATATATTTTTTTTTATAGCTTTTTGCTTATTATATAAATAAGATTTCCTTTTTCTCTCTATCCTGAGCAATTCTGGAATATTCTCTTCTTTGAGTTCTTTAAATGAATATCTATATTTATTAAAATCAGTATCTATTGTTTTAATAATAGTTTTGATATAAAGATTAAAAAGGCAATAGATTTTATTTCTATCTATTCCAATTATAATATACTCTCCTTTAAATACTTTAGACTCGAATTTCTTAGTTATTAAGTCTGGTTACTAAAAGTTCCTAGCCTACACTTTACAATCGAATATTCTGAGCTTCTTAAAGTCAGACTGTTTGCTATATATAGCCTCATATAGCATTATTGATATAAAAAGTATTCCTGTCTTTCCAAAAGGTAATACTTTAGTGGGTAATCTGTTTTTCAGATATATAGTATATTTAACAATGAGTTTCTATATATTAGGCTTGATATCTGATTTGCTCAATAGTAATCTCACTATAATACTAATATCTTGAATCTTCTTTTCGACTATTTTATTTATAAAATGCTTTTCAAAAAATGAGGGTTTGAATATCAATTCTCTCTTTTCAATCTCTATTTAAAAGGATATCCCAAATTCACCTTTCCTATTATTTATTCTAATAATAGCAATCTTACAATTAAACTTTTTTTCAATCTGATTGATGAAATTTATTAGTATAGGTATAATAATCTCTATAGATTTATTTTTTATGAATTTAAGCTAAGTTTCTCTTATTATATTATCAACAATTGCAATAAAGTATTTGTTTCTATTTTCAAAAGATTCTTGAATTCTTGATAGATTTATATGCAAGTATTATAATTTTGTAGATGTATAGATAACTATATGTTTATTGAAATGCTTATTTATTCTCTCTGCAAAATAAAGCTTACAAGCTTTTCGATTAGTATTTTTTTTTCTTTTAGTGTAGTGTAATTCATTTGAAGCTTTCTTTAGCTTGTCCATCTAGTCATAATTGAGATAACCTAAACATCGATATATAATCTCAGCTTTATTATTATTCACATCAATCTCTTCTATTTCTGAATCTATATCCATTATATATACTTATTGAATAAATGATTATCAAACAATATAATTATTATTAATGTATCTTGCAGCCATTTCTAGCTAACCATTTTTCCAGTATAACACTAAACTTCCTTTGAAGATAACTTTTCGATTTGTTTTGGTAAATATTCCAACTAAAATGAATTGATTATTCCGAAAATCTTTAACATATTAAATATCTCTCAATATAGAGTTTCTAATAATAACTGTTCTGTATGTAATACTTATAGAATATATATTATTCACAATTTTGACTCTTCGTGAAATACTCCATTATACAATATTAAAGAGATTTTTAATAAAATCAATAAAGTAATAAGAGACTTTCGAATCAAGAATTCATATATCATTTTGGATTTTGGCATATATTACAATATTAGGATATAGAGAACCAGTATATTCGTCTGCTATAGCTATTTGTGCAAAACCATTATTCTTAGTATTTTTATTTGAATGCTAGGCTTCTCTGACTTTATTATACTCCCAATAAGCATCTTATCAGTATCCTTTCTTCTTACAGAATTTACAAGTATAAGATCCAGTCTTGATAGCTTTGCTAGAACTTGGCGAAATATTGTTGTCTTTTTCAGATATATATTTTCTTCCATTCCCATAATATTCTCCATATTCTTTTCATTCCTTCCTCGAATTCTTTTATTACCTCTTCCTCTTATATTTCCTCATACAGCATTAGTTATTACTGAATGACTTATTATACCTCAAGGAATTCTCTCAGCTTGTTATAAAGTATATAATGCATCTCGTATATTCATATTTGATAATGTAATAAAGTTTCACTATATCTGCCAGATTTCTATATCTAACAATACATTCAAAAGATAAAAGTAAATCTTTATTTCGAATAGAAATTATATTATTATAAATAATTTATATTGATAATCAAGAAATCAATTAAAAAAGAATTGAATCATTTCTATTTTAAAATCGAATTGCTTGTAGATAAATTATTGCCAGAGATTCTGAACATATTGAAGGTTTGTATTATTATTGAATATTAAGAGTTTTGCCCAAATTCTTGTAATGTTTTCTGCATTGATTATATATATAAATTGAAAGTGGTATATAGGAATAATATAGAAATTGATAATAGAGAATATAATTCCTACTTTTCTATTCTATTCAGCGATATCGGCTCGATTGCTTGCTGGTCTTACGCTTCTCCCCGTGCACAGGGATAGTGTAGATGCTGTTATCATAATAGTTCGAATAGCTTTATAGAAGTTTATCCAATTATGACTGTTGAAAGTGATTAGTGTTCCCTATTTTGTTTAAACTGTATCGACAGTGGTCTTGTTTGCTATAATATCAAGAGTAAGGGTAACTGTAAGGGAATAAGAATTTGAAACTCAGGGGATATTTATTTATTTATTTATTTATTTATTTTAATTTACATCCAGGGGGCAAGCCGCAGGGGCTCGCCACAACCTCCCAGGGGGTACTAGGGATGGATTATACTAGCGAGAGTGCTGATATAGCTACGCGTTCCGTTCTTCTACAACTGTAATACAGACCAGAGGAGAAGCGGCTAGAAGTGCTATACACACTCCTACCGCTTGTCTTCTACTTACAATATCGGTACTGTTCAATCCATTTCATACTGGATAGCTCAAGTTTGCGGTTAGCTAAAAGGCCTTATATTGTCAGTTTTTGTTTGGTGCAGTTTATATATAGTGGTGGAGAAGGGAAAGCAATTTCAGAAAGAGGTGCAGCCCCAATTGGTAATATAAAAATAAAAGATCAGAGAATCTCTAGAAAGACTAAACATGATTGCTCAAAGTAATTAATGATTGTTAAAAAGATTGTGAAGTCTATTGGAGTTTTTAGAAGAAGAGAGAAATAATCGATTACACTCTTTATATCTCACAAAATTGAGCCGGGTTTATTCGGCCAATTGTCGAATTGGATGCGAGAGTGTTAACAGAGTATTAGGTGCTCAGGCTCTTTGCTATATCCGCAGGAGCATTTTGAAATAGTGTTGTTATACTGAAAGTGTTAATGATAGAACACAAAGTCCTCATGTCCGGTTCTGAGTACTATCAGTTACTAAAGAATAGGATAAAAAAAAGCAAGTTTCTTAGGTTCCTTGACTTGATAACTGAGATGCCAGTAACGATATTAGTTAGTGAGAATAATCTCATTTTGCTTTTATTATCTCTATTTTGCCCCTTATTTGAGGGTTCTAGCTATTGAGCTTATTCCACTAATAATAGGAAGCAATAAATTGTCGTTTTCAATACAATCACTATAAACACCCAGATCGGCAAGCCGATCGGCCTTTTTGTTTCCAAGGATTCCAGTATATCCAGGTGATTATCGAATCACCACTTGCCTATTCCTCATAATTTCATAACAATACAGAAATACCCATTGGAATGAGTCAGAAACATTACCCCTGATATATCAAATAACTGAGATATTATCAATGCATATAGTGATCTGCTCAGTCGGCTTCAATTGGATAGCATATTCCAAACCTTTTAAAGCACCTACTACCTCAACATCAAAGATGTGCAAAAACAGGTTAATCGCTTTATAACTAGATATCACTAGAAATTGTTTTCGATAGATTACATAGCTATAATCAACTATCTTTTGTTCTTGATAGTACTATTTAATGCTATCCGAAAAGATTATGATATAACTATCAGGCAGACAGTTTCACTATTGTGTGAATTCAAATATAGCTACTTCTTTCTTTATACCTCCTATAGGGTCGTTATGGCTCTCTGTGGAGAAATGTGGCGGGGAGAGTATTGGTCTTGGTGCTTTCGGGATTAATCCGGCTAGTCTGTGGAGATTGGTGTTATTTATTTTGTATTGAAATGCTTATGCTAGACAAATTATTAATGAGTGATTTTCGTTTATCTTGCGGAGTCGGAGCGCGAATCTTATTTATGTTTATTCGAATACTAGCTTACCGGATAATAGTCCAGAGTCTCTCAGAATTACAATGATTGGAATTATACGCCAAGCGGATAAAACTCCTCTTGCTGCTAGAATGATTATTTGATTAACCTTAATAATGTGATTACCTAATCTTGTACTTACTATTGTACTATAAACAGCTTCCCCTATTTGATTTAGCTTTGTTCAATCTGTATACTATACCTCGAATCCATAGAGGACAGAGAGAAGGATACAGGTGATTACCCCCTTACACAGCACCACAGCTGGTAGGTCGTGGTGTGTCTGTACAAGCCCTTTGATATGCCTTGCGACTTTGCAGGCTTTCGCTTTTCGTTTTGTTATATATCTTTTGAAAATAAGCTTTTGATCAAACCAAACTCCTAGCTAGTATAGAACTGATTGAACAATTTCGTTATCTGTCTCGCTAATTGGGCAGATCGTTATCTTATTGTTTATCTTTAGATATAGGGTATATATCTTTCTCCTTTAGGAGAGATATATTATTTCTAGCTTTTCTGATATAAATATTATATGGTTTTGTTTACCCTATTGGAAAATCTGGTAAAGATCGTGTTTGAGAAGATCAATATTCTTATGAATATTCTTGGATGTGTAATAGATGCAGATATCATTAGTATACCCAAAGCATAGCTTAATATCTTGATTCAAAAGCTCAGTAAGATATAGAATGTATAATATAGATAAGAATGGGGAGCCCTGCAGGGTACTGCATTTGATACGGCTGTATTCTGTAGTTATGTTTTCTAGTTGAATTTTTATTAAATGGTTATTTAGAAAGGCTTGGACTAATTACAGAAGGGAGCAGGGCTACCCTTACTGGTGTATGCGTTCCAGTAGCCTGTTCGGCAGGAGTGTATTGAACATATCTTGTATGTTTAGTATAATTATTATAACTTCTTATTTGTAGGTAAAAGCCTTTTCGATATTATATGTAAATAAAGTGATTAGGTTTATTGCTGCTCGTTTGAAAAGCACTCTATTGTGTTAGAGGCTGAATATACCTGTTATTATTGTAATCTATAAGATATATCGAGCGATTATGCATTCCAGATCCTTCGAGATATATAAGAGTAGGGCTATCGGTTGCTAGGATTGTATTGACGATTTGTCTTTCTTTCCGGTCTTAGGGATTATTATCACCTTTGCTTGTCTTTATTTATTTGGGAAATAATTAAGTTGCAAGTATTTATTAAAGATCCCAATAATCACTAATCTAATAAAGTCCTAGTAAGCTTTCAGAAAGCGAATAGTAATCTGGTCGAGCCCCGATAAAGTGCTCGAAACTCTTATAATACTCTTTTTCATTTCTTTAAGGGACATTTTCGTATTCTATAAGAGTTCATTGAGTATATGGTTTAACCAGAGTGAGTCCGTTGTGAAATTGTTATTGCTATTGAAATGCTTGAAAACCTTCTTTTATAAAACCCGGACTTTTTCCACAATATCTTCAATCGCTATACTATCGACAACCAGGGGCAGCGCTTTGAGGTTGACAGCAAGCTTGTGCCAGCCGATCACTTTGTATAGGTCTTTATTGCAGCTTACCTTGTTAATAATCCCATACTAATATTAACATTTCGCTTTTCTGATCGTAATTATCAATCCCCACTATTATTATTCCATCTAGTCAATACCCTCAGCTTTGATTATTCTATAATTTTGATATACTGTTCTGTATTTGCTTATTTATCAGAAAACAAAGCATCCAGAAACACCTTTCTTCTTTCCTACTAAATGAATTGCCGATTCAAATAAAGAATCCAGTATTCCTATTAATTCATTGACTTATTCAGTAGGTATATTTACTAAGCTTGGAAAGTAGGGAACTCCGTTTTTTATGATCCCCTGAAAGACTAAAAAGCCTTTCTCGTTGATTATACAACCAAAGGGCTTAGCAATGGATAAAATAAGATTTAGGATTGTAGTTACCTGTGTTTCGTGGTCAGAGCCGCTTTTCAGATTAATATTAATAATAGTATTAGCAAAAGGAATATTAGAAAAGATCAGATTAATCGTGTAACCTGTTTTGTGGGTAGAGACTCCTAGGGTTCTGATAAAGTCCATTCTATTCGAAATAGATCATTCTGCGAGAAGAGCTCCTTGATCGGCCGAAGCTATGCCAGGCTCGAATAGATTATGCTTGGCATTGAAATCGCTGTCTATTATTATGCGATTGGGGAATACCATAGAGACTACTAGATCCACCATCTCCCTAATACCTAGCTATCAGTATATATTAATAATCTGCATACTATTCACTTCTATCCAAAAAAGATCCTAATATAATTGAATATATTTTTATTGAGTATATAGTTATTTGCTTTTGCATATATATATTATTATTCTTAATCTCTCCCTTTCTCTTTCAGGGCCATCCAGATTGTCCCAGCTATCCGTCGGTGTAAAGAGATTGTACCCTGGATGATTCTGAGTCCGAGTTCCAGGGTATATAAAGGGTTCCTGTATATATAAAACCTCCAAGTCTTATTCGTATACCATTTGCAATATTGTAATATATACTTCTATCTTCTTTTATACATTTACCCAGTCAATCTATATAGATCGGGTAGCGGCTATCTAGTAATTAATGTTATAATATCAAAAGAAATAACTACTTATTCAGATCGATATCGATATCCATATCAGTATATTGTGATAGTATAATATTGAAGAATATCTTTTTATTCAGATTGCCCTTATTTAAACGCTTTCTTTTAAAGCAATAGGAGTCCTCAAACAAACTGTTAGCCAAGGAGGTGTTCTAAGGGGCATATTAGGAGCTGCTCAGATTTTCATACACAATAATGTATTCCCTGTGAATCGAAAGGGGGATCTCTATTATAACATTCCGAGGGGCTATCGCAGTCGAGGCAGATATTTTGTTGACTAATACCTCAGCAATTAAATGAGTTTTTCAACTGTATTTCTTAATCTCGTGAACTTCGGATTTCGTAAAACGCACAACTTTCCTATTGACTCGGTACAGTATTGCAGGATAGTTGTTATACCTAGCCTGGAATAGTTTTATATAGTTTACACATTCAGTCTTGGCCTTATATTTAGACCCAAATGAACCATTGTAATTCGTTTATAGAATATCGCAATTGTTGTATCTTGAGATGCTCTTGTATATCGTTAGATTACAGAAATCCTGATACCCTGGATTATAATGAGTGATACACTACTTAGGCTTAATATACCAAGCTCGTTTAAAGCTATCAAAGAGCCTGAAGGAAAAGACTTCTCTCGATAGGCTAACAATCTAGATCTACTTATAGGAATCAGCTATTCAAATAATAATTCGATAGTCGATCAGGGGAGTATCTGTTTGTATTGACATTTCCTTAATTACTATTTCCTTAATAACAAGTATTCTATCTCCATTTAGATTATCAAGAAAAGTTGGAACCCCCTCTAGTATATAGCAATATTAGATTATAAATCATTCTAGACTATTACAATTCAGAATCTTCTTGATCTTTTCTATATTCTCAGCTTCAAGGAGTTTATTATATATAACATTACTAACAATGCATACTGCCCAACCAATAGCTATAGGAATAATAGTTATTATATCAATTACTTTCAGATTAGAAATAATTTTATCAATTGTTTTTCTTAATATATAGATACTTGAATAGTTTACTATTGATATAGCAATTCCTACTATTAATAGATAGGTATTCACTTTTGTTTTCCAGGGTTTGATTAATCTCTATTTGTTGGCCTGTTCTTGTATATACGCATTCGCATTCGTAGACACGCTCGAGTTTTTCGGGGTCTTTGTGATATCCGTGTAGATGCAGTTTGAATTGTTATTGGTCCTGTTTCTAGTTATAGATTGTATTATATTTTGTGATAACCTAGCTTTGATATTATTTATTACTATATTGTATATTTTTTTGCTGAAGACCGCTTTCTCTGGTATACTATCGGTTTCGAATTGGTGAAACATTGTTTCGAACGCTTCGTAGATCTCGCATTTGAGTCGCACTTGCTCATCGAGAGCATTGAGTTGTACCACAATAGAGGATCCTCTTATTACCTACAGGCTTAATGCAACGACTCTCACAGCTTTTACACTATAGACACTTATACTACTATAATTGAATAGTAAAGGTGAGAGTAGTGATCAGTCACAAGTGAACCAGGGATCGGTCGCGATCGGCGCCCTCGTAGGGGTAGTCGCCATGGCGCTCATGCCGTTGGCGACGACTGTAGCTGTGTCTGATACTAGAGCTTACGTAGTCGGAAGGTGCGGCTTAGTACAATCTAAGCTCGCTGATGTGTTGGTCGTTGTTGAACTGTTCAGGTATGTATGCCTGATGATGATGACAATGGTGATGAACTCAGGGGATATAAAGATATAAAATGAAGCTTATAATAATGCGATGCTTATAACCTGTTAGAAATAGACAGCAAGTTACGCATAAGGAGTGATATATTGAAATATGTATATCGGATCTATATATCCGGGAAGTCCGAAGAAGGAGTTTTATAGTGGTGTGCACGTGCCACACACGTGCTACACATGTGATTTTCAACACAAATACTAATAATAGTGCAAGAAAGGAAAAGGAAATCTAGAATAAATGTAATCTCCCGATATAAAGATAACAGCAACTCAAAAAACGATATTAGAAGAGAACAAGCGAACGATATCTCTAGGAACTCAACGAATGAAAAGCGGGATACGTAAGGTTAATGTATTATCCATAATAGAGCAATAAAAATCAATAAGAATCTCAACCTTGAAGCTTTGAATAATCAGATTATAATTAGGGGATATGATACAATAATAGAAGATCTATATAAATAAATCGAATTCGCTATCTATTGCCTAAATAAATATACAAAAAAGCCTCGTACCGCACACAGCAGCATTACAGCGAGTGTTTAAGAAAAAGATCGATATAATATGTATATAAGAGCCCTGAGTATTTAATATATACATTCAAATATATAATGGATATCAATACCTATTCCCAGTAATCTTCTGAAAAGTGAGCAGGATGTACGAGAAAGGGTAGGAATACTTATGAGTAATAATATATATCAGAATTGAGATTAGATTATAAGTGCTATAATTAATAGGAGAGGAGTATAGAGACTATATATAGCTTTCTATAAGTGGAATTAAACTATTAAATCTATATAAAAAACCGAATATCTTGAAAGTCCTAAAGATAATTCTTGATCTGATACCAACTAAGGATATAATCATTAGAGAAGACTTCAATACTTATTATATACTATTCAAGCCAGGTGTAAATACAGTATATCCAATGCTCTCCAAACAATACCAGAAATGGGACCCAAAGAGCACAAACAAATGCCCTAAGGAACTAGAACTCTCACAAGCAACTCTCTATCGCATGCTAGCAATCCGCTCAGCACATAACGACTTCGAAAACTATCACCAACAATTTAAACATAAGGAAACAATAATCCACTACTCATACAGAACACTCAAATCCCCCAAGCATATTATACATTACCGCAAAGTCCTTGCGACCTATGAAACCTGGCCCCTAGATATCAAGCCCAAATACCCACCCTGCAATCAAACAGCTCAAGAACGATTATTGAAACAGCTAATGCATACACCAGCCAAATTCACTAAATTTATTATTATAATAGATTTCTATAAAAGCATATGCTCTAAAATACTATTAGAAGAATAAAAAGAGAGAAGGAAAAGGATCGATTAATCCAGGCGAATATAAGTAGGGAGTAGGAGGGGATAGATTTAGAAAAGCTATGTAGAAGAAAATTGAAGCATATAGTATATTATACTATAATAGAATATATACAAAAGCTATCTATCACGCTAAAAGTGATATCACCGATAGCATTAAGCTAATTGGGTTTATATAGGCATATTCTCTCGTGACACACCCCCGAGATTGCTGACTAGCTGGTTGTGGGCAGTAATCTCCGTACTAGCCTCATTGAGTCATACGCAGATCTCCTTCTATTTCCATATGATGCCAAATCTAGGTTCTCTTCTGATTGGATACAACTAGTATTAGGTTCTCCCTGGATACATCTAATAGGCTGAGCGGAAAATAGTGGGGCAACAGAGCAGAGTCCTCACATTAGCTCTAATAGGCCAAGATCAGATGACTAATGTGGTTCTGTTGAAATACCCTCTTATAAGTGGGCCCACAGAAAACCACTACAAGAGAGTACGGTAAAGTGAAGAATTATGCCACTGCGCTATAAACGCATACCGGGCTCATAACTATCACGCTAAAAGTGATATCACCGATAGCATTAAGCTAATTGGGTTTATATAGGCATATTCTCTCGTGACACTATCCTTATAGGATAAAGCAGCTTTCAAACAAATACTATATAGAAGATCGGAAAGCGCGCATGGAGGCGTTCAGAGGATCGGAGACAAAGGTGCAAGTGCGCTAGTCATTGCTTGGGAGGCTATTGAGGGTATTGAGACTCCATTTTTAGGAAAGGGGGATCATGTAAACTAGAAGATCATCCCGCAGGTAGCCCAACCGTAATGCCCCCTGGGAGGCTCGCCTATACGGCCCGGTTGAAAATTACTAATAATAATAATAATAATAATAATAAATACAGTATATAATAGCAATCAGCTTACAGAATAGTCTAGTAACAGAAACCTCAAGTTTATAAATATTCCGGATCAAGCAATATACAGAATAGAACATATAATTAATCTAGTCTTTTCCAATATCCTAGAAATATATATAGAAATAAAGGCTGATATGTATTACAAATTCAATTATAATACTCTTTTTATTATTATATAAAAAGTGAGTTTAATATCGAGATCCCAATATATATATTATATTAGAAAAAAAGATCTACCTTTATTTCAAAGAATAATAATAATTAATATAATAAAAATCAAATGGAAGGTATAGACAGCAGTTACAAGTATAGCCCTGAATCGAGCTGTCAAAAACATATAGAAGGTATTATAATAAACAATCAGAATAACAGAAAGACTAGATCAAAAAACAAAAAAATCGGCTTCCTGATAAACACCCGACTGCATAATCGCTCGAGATATATATTTCCAGAGCTGTATAATCAATAGCGATTACTTTATAGAATACAAGATATTCTTATTATATATATAATAAATCAAAAAAGAGTACTAAAGGAAATTCCTTAATAAGATAAAATCAGATCGAGATCTATATAGAATAATCGAATAATATAATCTGAGCTTTATATATTGCTTTCTATTAATTATAATAAGCAAATACACCGTTACAACAAATAAAGAAAAGACCGAGCTACTATATTCAGAGATTCTGTAGCATTTCAAAGCTATTAACAATCTCCCAAACTCTGGATATAATCAAAAAAGGAAAAAAACTATTCTGAAGAAAGTTTATTTCTATAAAGAAAGTGGAATATAATACTATAAAGATCTTGAATATATTCCTGAGAATAGATTAGATTACAATAAGACTATTAAAAAACTATCTAAATAAAAATAGCCTAGTTCTATATACTATTTTCAACAAATATCTATAACTCAATCATTTCCCTATAATATAAAAGCAAATAAAGATAATTATACTATCAAAAGTAGGGAAGACAAACCGAACATCCCTACAATCATGACGGCCTATCACCTTTCTCTCTTATATTAGAAAGAATCTTAAAAGAATTATAATAAGATATTTAGTATGAATAATTTTAATATAAGAAATACTCAGTTTATAATATTATAAAGCTTTTTCAAAACAATTAGCTATAAACTTAATAGCATCGTTTGTTTATAATTATAGAAGTAGTATTCAATAAAGGCTATAAGATCACAATGATTATACTGAATATATAAAAAGCGTTTAATACTTTACTTAAAAACAGATTCCTGAGATAAATAAGAAAACAAGGGTTCCTATAGAATCTGATTATTCTGATCGACTCCTTTCTGTGACGATCCTGTCATATTAGTGGATCGGCTAGGTCCTCACGTGATCCACAATCCTGTATATTACTACTTCTTTCCGAAAAGCTCTTCTAGCTCTTCACCTTAGTATTTTAAATGATGTAATCGTCATATTATATTAAGGTCATATAAATTTTTTAAGCTCTTAATCGCTTCTGCAAAGTTTTTTATTATTAGTCTACTTACTGAATACTTACTGCCTTCCACATTCACTCTTCCAATACGATTATTTGTACAACCTTTAATTAAGATTTCTTTCTAGTTTTGCTTTTGCAAACCTTATTTATCGATAAGCTGATACCTTATTATCACATCATTTAAAGTCTCCTTGCTTTATCAACAATAAATCCGAAGATCCTGAACCTAGTATACAAACTACAGGAACTGATTGATTCGAAGTATTAATATACTTGCACAATCGATGCCGCAATGAAGCAGCTTATTCAATTGATTTGCCAAACAATCTGCATTCCATTAACACTTCCGCTACTTTATCGGCATCACTAATAAGAAATGCATTTCAAGCAGATCTCCTCTCTTTCGCTCATTTTATTTTTCAACAATTCTCGAAACCTTCTCCTATTGATTTCGAAGCCTTTTTTCGCAAAAAACAATGAAACTATTAGAAGATTGGGTGGAAGAGGCCCTCTATATTGACTATGTAGTTACGCGTGTAAGCATATTGATCTCCCCATAGTATTATGAGGGGATCAATATGCCTGTCTATGGTTCGTCTAATCTAGCCCGTTTAGGTAGCTGTATTACTAATCACTACACATGCTTAGCACCGGTAACTTCTATTCCTTTTAACACTCCCCTATAGGAGTTACCACCTTTGATCTCCCTGATCTTCCGTATCTCTACTATCTCAATCCCAGCATGTTTTTGAATCTTTCGAATGCTATTTTCACTAAGGGTTTAGTTATCCCATTTGCTACTATATCCAATATATTGATGTAATTAGTTATCACCTTTTCTTTTTCAATAAGATCCCTAATAAAGTGATAGCATATATCAATATGCTTTGATTGTTATATAAATACAGATTCTTAATTAAAGCAATTACTCCTTGATTATTGTTTAACAATTGAATAGTATCTCTATGTGTAGATATATATTCAGTTTTTCCAAGATCTTTGAGTATTTAAATTAACCATCTCTTTTGCTTAATAAATATTGCTATTAATATATATTCGAACTTAGTATTTGATATCGCTACTGAATTCTGCTTCTTATTAACCTACAATATTGGTCTATTATAGAATATAGCAACTCCCCCAGAAATACTTTTTTGATTATACCGATCACTTGTCTAGTTTGTATCAGTAAAGACTTTTATAATATTTACTGGTAGATTATATTCCTTTGCGATTTGATATTATATTCTCTTGGGTCTGTATTTGAGTTTCTAAATAATTGTAGTTCTCAAATATTGCATTAAGTTCTTTATTTCTATTTTATGGCATTTTGCTAGCTTTGTTATGTATTGTGATAATTGGCTTAATATAAAGGAGATGTCTGGTTTTGTGTATATTATTGAATAAATGAGATTATTTATGGCTTGTTGGTATTCAGTAACATTAATCAGTTTGTTGTCTTCTATAACAGGTTATAGGTATAATAATTAGTAACAAATATCTTCTTAGTATAGTGCTGAGTGTATGAGATTCCGAATTTTGTGAGTATAGTTTCCAGATATCTTTTTGGTTTAATATGAGAGATCTGTTTGCTCGATCTCTTATAATCCTAATACCTAGAATCTTGCTAATCTTCTTAGGTTTTTGGTATTGAAGTATAATGAAAGTGTTATAGAAAACCAATTGAGTTGATCTTTTGAGGTTGAGGAAGTAATTATATTATCGATATACACTAACAAATTGAATTGGCGAGTAGTGTATGTATAGAGATATAAATCAGCGAGACTTTAAGTGAAGCCCTAATTGATCAATTGAGACTTTAGAAATTGACTCTAATCTCGTTCAGCTTGTTTAAGGCTATATAAGCTTCTCAATGCGTATAAGACACATCCATCTAATACCTTGAGTCCCTGAGGTAATGCAAGGTATATCTTTTCCTTGAGATGGGATTCTGTAAAAGCATTCTTTATATCGAAATGCCAACATTTTGAGTTCTCTTTTGTAATGATCGCTAAGAACAAGCAGAGCGTATTGAGTTGCACTATAAGAGCAAAGATTTCGTTATAGTCTTTTCCGAGAATTTGACTAAAACCTTTTGTTATTAATCATACCTTGAACCTTTTGATTTTATTATCCTTTGTTTTTATTATGAATACCCATTTTGTTGAAACAAGGTTCCCTTTTTTCAATAGAATATACTCTTCCCAAATGCTATTTGCAATCAATAAATTAATCTTTTCTTTAATAGCTTGCTTCCATTTTTCTTTATATTTGAGGTCCGAAACCGCTTGATGATATATAATAGGAATGGGAATTCCTAGAATCTGTTCTGCAGGAAAGGCTGTGTCCTCGTCTGTAGGGTTTCCTAAGATTACTTACAGGTTTTCGGATAGTTTTATCTTAATACTCGTATTGATCCTTAATATAAGCAATATAAAGATCATAGCATATTCGATAGCATTTCTATCTAGGTCTACTATAAGCATTACTATTATTGCTCTGATTAGTTTCTGGATATACTCATCTGATCCATCGTTATCTCACTTGTGTTTTCGAAAAGAATATCTTTCAGGAAATATCTATATTTATAAGTATAATCGGGGTTTCGGTTAAGGATTGAGTTATAAATACAGTATCTAATATCTCTGCCTCCATTATTCCTGAAAATAGTATTGGGTCCTTAAATAGATTGATCTCGATGATATTCCTTTTGCTATCTTTATTAAATTCCTAAATATTGTTTATCTTAAATGTACTAAGGATTATTATCTTTAGAGTCTTGGGGATAGTAGTAATCTTGTAATGAATCAGATGGGTATTCTGGTTTCTCTTGCATTTTATAAAGTTTACCTCTAGGTCTCCTATTAGAAACAATATTCTTTATACTTTGAACACCTAATACTGAATTCTTTATTCTCAAATCTAGATCTCCTTCCTTTTTGGATTGTCTATAATTATTCGACTTGCTTATATAGTGTAGCCTAATTCTAATAAATATACTCTAACATATCTATTAGTTGTAGCCGAATATCTTATAAAATACCTTCTCGAGCCATATCTCGTAACTTATTATATCATTAATCCTTTGAGATTATCTTTAGATTGATATATGCATAGCACTTACTTCCCCATATTCTATAATAACTAATATCCAGGATTAATCCTATAAACACTTCAATCGGACTGATCATATTATTATTGATAATCAATCCAGTATTTATTCTGTTTCTGCAGTGTGCATTATATTTAATAGCTTCATCCTAGAATTCTAATAACAATCCGAACTTTTTTAGTATAGTTCTCATATCGGCTTCGGCAATATCAATATTTCTTTTGACAGCTTTATTTTGATGAAATAATACTATAATTGTTAATTCTGATTGGGTCCCAGAATTCCATTCTTTAACAACTTGGATTAGCTTTAATATATTATCAATCCGAGTAGCTACTATCTTATTACCAATATCGAATTCCAATTCGGTTTTCCATTTTTTTAATCTTGATATAGCTTTATCTTTTGTTTTTAGAGTCAAAATCCAATTCACTCTTATCCAGCTATCTATAATCAATAGGAAATAGCGATTTCCTTATAATAATCTTGGAAATAGGCTAATGATATCAAAATGAATAAGCTTTAGTCTTTTGTCTTATAGGAACTGAATTGTTTCGGAATTAGGTTCTTCATCTTAATAAGCATATAAACTTCGTATACAAGAATCTTAAATAGGACTTTGATTAGCTTTCCCAATATAATAACTTTATAAAGATTCCGTATTTTCTCTAAACCAAGATAATTAAATTGTTTATATTATAATAAATAAGTTTCTAGATCCTTTTTGGTTTTATTTAAGGAGATATCTAAAGTAATCTCATTTGGCTCAATATCATTAATAATCTTTATGCTTGATAAAGCAATATCTTTGTATCCTTTTGCAATATCCAAGATTATATAAATTCCTTTATCCATTTTTACTTTAATAATATTTATTTTATTCTTTCGAAAATATATACAATCTGAATTGAACCTGCTCTTGAGTCCAGCTTCACAAATCTTCTTGCCAAAAAGGAGATTAACTTTTAATCCCGGTATATATAATGTTTTTGAAAGTAAAATTATACCCCCATTTTCCAGTTCTATTATAGTAATACCTATCCGATTACAGTACATAACTCCCCTACCAACTTTTATTATCTTTCTCTTTATCTTCTTGATATTTCTAAAAAGAGAAAGTTAATCAGATATATATAAGAAAACACCAGTATCTGTATACCAATAAGAAGGGGTAATCTTACAAACAAGCTTTTTGGATACACAATATTCTTTGTTATCAGATTCTTCTTTGCTTTCTGATAAATCGAGATTAACTAAAAGACTCTTGCCATCTGCAAGGTAAGCTTAATTACTTTTCTTAAAGAATAACATTTTGGTTGTCTTTTTAAATATTGCTTTCCATTACTAGGCTTTATAATATTTGTGGATCAGAATTTGTATAAATGAGAGATCTTTGTAATCGCATAAAAAGTATCCTTCTTATTTATACAGGTGATAAGCAGAGGATTTTATATTATTATTTTATTCTTGCTTTCCAAATAAGCTTGATCCTCTATGTTCTCTTTATCGATCCAGGATTATATACTTTCCACTAGTAATGTGAGCTTGTTTCTATTTCTTTGATACTGAATTCTTTAGCTGTGAGATATTTGATCTTATCTCCGACTGTTAATATGCTTTGAATACTTATAACATTAATCGTTGTTTGGTAATTAATTAATAGACTTCTTGTAAGGACTAAAAAAGAACTTGATCTTTATATAAATCTTTGAATACAGGATTGGCTATACCGAACTTATATCGATATTCCTTAAGCTTATCCCAGGCTTCAATAATGATTATCTTCGATTAATTTGAGGATTTAAAGATAAATGTCTGGATCATTGTCAGGTACAAGTTTGCTGTAATATCACTTGTTCTTGAGTATTTGAATTTCAGGTAATTCTATAATATATATATTGTATCGTATTCATTAGCTAACACTTCATTATCATTATTAAGCAATCTGCATATATATAAAAGTACATTAGCTTTGTCCTTTAAATATATAGTTTTCTTTTCAATATTGAATCTAATACACATTATCATAACACCTTCAGTAATCAAGAAGATCTCAATGCCATCGATCTCCATCCCAAGTTCTCCAATCCTTGCATAATCCTGAAGTGTGAATTCAATTGTATAAAACCAATCCTTTCCTCTCAATTATATTTTTATTTACCGGAACCATCTCTCATAAATCTCTTGGGTAAGAGTTGGGATACACTTAGCTTGCTTCTTGATATCGTCCATTTTGATGTCTATACAGAGAATTTGCAGAGTTTTTCCTTTTTTTTTTTTTTTTTTTTTTTTTTTTTCTCCCCTTTTTTTGTATAGACAATGCTATACAGATTTATGATTGTAAATATATAAGTGTAAATAGCATTGTGTGCTTTTCAACTCCGCGAATTAGTAGTAGTGATCGATCATAATACCGCATACTGATTGTAAGGTAGTGCTGTGCACTTTTCAACTCCACGAGCTGATATAAGGTAGTGCCGCATATTCTTCAGCTCCGCAAGCTGGATGTAATATTGATCACATCAATTCTATCCAGAGGCTATACTAACCAGATCTCATAACCTATTAGAAGATTGGGTGGAAGAGGCCTCTATATTGACTATGTAGTTACGCGTGTAAGCATATTGATCTCTCTATAGTATTATATAAGGGGATCAATATGCCTGTCTATGGTTCGTCTAATCTAGCCCGTTTAGGTAGCTGTATTACTAATCACTACACGTGCTTAGCATCGGTAACTTCTATTCCTTTTAACAGAAACTGCAAAACATATATTTCCGCAAAGCGATTGATAACGTTATGAATCATATTATAGGTAATATTGGAATTAGTATTAGAATTATAAATCAGATATTAGTAGTAGTAGAGAATATAGATCATAATATAGTTGAATTAGAGAATTGTATTTAGAATACTATTAGTACGCTCGAGGACGAGCTTTTCAGAAGGAGGGGGTAGTGTGACAATCCTATCATATTAGTGGATCGGCTAGGTCCTTACGTGATCCACAATCCTGTATATTACCACTTCCTTCCGAAGAGCTCTTCTAGCTCTTCACCTTAGTATTCTAAATGATACAATCGTCACACTTTCTAATCCAAAAATAACTCAGGATTAGACTTAACGAAGCAATAATTAGCTATAATGTAATAGAATACAATATCCTATAAGACTTACCCTTCTTACTAATCCTGTATATACTTTATTTTATAGAGTTACTTTAACAAGACTTTAAACTCTGATTTGAGTATGCAGACAATATCTGTTTATACCAATTATTAGCAAGCATTCAATAAAACATTACAATGCTAGTAAGAGATATGAAAAGCATATTCCGTTAAGGAATTAGAAATAAAATAATCTTTGTATCCGAAAAGATGGAGATGATTTATATAATATGGTATAAAACATTTTATTAATCCGATATACAAAATAAACTATAGTTGTATTATCACTTCGATTGCATTAGGATTGGTTTTATAATAGTTAGGTATGTAGTTTGATTACAAGTTTATATTCAAATAGTATATTAAAATGCGAATAGCTAAAGGCTGAAAATTGGCTTACTATATTAAAGGGTTAGCTCGAATCACAAATGGATCTTTAGTAATATCTTTATAGAAAGTAGTAATCACTTGCTTATATCTAGCTTTATTTTATAGAATAAAGATATAATATATAGAACAAATAAAAACTACTAAATAGTATCAAAATGGGATACTAATAGTAATAAGCGTTGATTAGAAGAAGTGATTTTAATTATTAATAAAATCTTACGAATAGCAATCAGAGGAGTCCTCCCAATCTAGTAAATAATCTCGAATATAATAATAATAAGGGATAGTGCTCTCCTATTAGTAAAAATAGTATTAGAACAGATAAAATGAAGAGCAACTCTTTTATACCCAAATTATTGATCCAAAATACTCTTTTTATTATTGAGGAATAAAAGCCATCTATTTCTCTAACAATAAAAAAGGCTAATTACAGTCAGCTAAAACAAAGGTCCAGATAATCAGCCAGTACCTTCCCCGAATCAAGGAAACAACTTTAGTAGGGTCTTACTATATATTAGAATATCGAATGGATTCTATTAGAGATTTTATGAAAGAGGTAGTAGCAAAGCAGTTCTAGAAATAATGAAATAAGTGTATACATGATCAGATCACTATATTCTCTAATAGATCGGAACAAACCGATAAGGATAATAGGCGAATAGGATATAGATATGTTATATATAGAAAACAAACAATAATATACAAAGGAAACAATGGATTGCATTACAATTCTCATATATTCGATACAGAAGTAATCGGAATATATTGAGGCCTTCAAATAACAATCAGAAATATTATTAGTATAAAATAAATGGAAATCTGTATATATATTGATAGTATATTGGTAATATAGGGAATGAGAGGTATAGCTTTTATTATATTGTAATAGGCCTTTCTTAAATGCTATAAACTAATACAAATATACCTAATCCAAATCAAATGGTTGCTAGGCTATATAGAGATTGAGGGGAATAAGCAAGTAGATGTATTTGTTGATAAAGGGATAAGAAAATCAGTTTTAGAATATGTGTTAGAAGATCATATATGAGTTGGTGGAAAAGCCTTAATATTATTAAGTTCTATATAGAGATACGATATATATATGTGGACTCGACAGAGTCACATGCGGGCTAATCCCGATACAGTATAGCGTGATATGCGGTATAAGCACCTTTTCTAACACTCCTCTATACTGATATTATATATCTGAAGTTATATAGCTTATCGAAAGCTATGGGGCGTTATATCGTAAGTCGGGGCTATAGTTGATTTTAATCAAGCTAAACGGTATGATCTATATTGTATAGGTATATATACAGTGTTTGATCATTTTTATTCGATGAATCTCGAGGGTCGCTAACAAGTGCTTTGGAGCTAGCGAGTTGATTCCAACGGATACTAGAAAGCGCTTTGAGATTGTAGTTATCAAAACCGCTATGAAATCAATGGATCAGATCTCACATACTCTTCCAGGAATCAATATCTTTAATCAATTTTTTAAAGAAAAAACCTCTTCTCTAGGATTACCCAATACCTAGTATAGACACTTCTCTAAGAGCATAGGGATTGTACTGATGGTACAATACCTATTGATCTATAAAGTTTATACCTCTACAGCTTTTCCTTTTTAATAGAAAAGCTGGGATACAATCTCCTATATAATCATTCTGATTATATAGGATCCCTTGATCTTTGCTTTTTTCTACAAGGGTATAGGAGATGTTGTACACCTTTTCTATATAGTGAAACATCAGAGCGCTTTTCTATAGAATGTATCCTATAACTCTTCTTCTCCCTTTTGAATATATTCAAGAGGGGATATAAGATTGATAGTAATACTCTTAATCATTTTGGTCTTGCTAGTCTCTACCATAAGGAGTATAGGAGATGATTCTATTATCTCCTACCTAAATATAGTAATACACGTTCTCCCATTACCATAATCATCCGCTCCTCCTCCATATATAGTTTCGGATCGCCTCCGATTCCCTTTAGAATCTCCAGCTCCCTATACTCAATGCCTTCGGGTCTCTACAGACCCTCTGGCTCTCTATATACTCTCCCTTCCCCTCGATTGCCAGTATAGCCATTGTCAACATAGAAGATCGAAATCAAAATTGTATGAAAATAGTAATCGAAAAGAAAGACAATCGATCTGTGTTTAGTAATATACATTGATCTATTAGAACAGGATATATTACATAAACTATAAATAAATAAAAAAATATCGAAGTCGAAAGAAGATGAGATTGAGAGCTGAAATGTTGTAAAATAGCGGAACTGGTGAGCAAAACAAATTAAATACTATAAAAACTGATATTAAATAAAACAATAATCCAATAATCATTATATTCATCAGATTATAGATATAGATAATCGAAAAACTATTAAAGAAATAGAGGGAATAATAGGAAAATTTCTAAAATAAAGAAAATCTTTATTAAATCAAATAGGTTTTCATAGCTCCTTTATAAACTATATCCAAAGCATTCTCAACTTCAAGGTTTTCTATAGGTAATCCTTAACTATATAAAGTTTAATTGATTTATAAAGCACTATCAATTGTTTATACTGTATTATTATTATTGATATAGAGCTTATAAGAATCGAAACAAAGAAAAGAATCGAAAGATAGGAAATCGAGGGAATTGTATTGTAACTGGGATTCTCGAGTTATCAAAAAAAGATAAGAGTGAGTGGTAGTCGTCTGCTAGAGCTTTATCGCTTTTTTTCAACCCTGTAGATTGAATTACTATAGTACCACGCATCTAAATATTTCGTACAATCTCCACTATCTTCAACCCTATAGATTGGATTATTGTAATACCACACACCTGAATATTTCGTATAATCTCCATTATCTTTAACCCTATAGATTGGATTGCTGTAATACCACGCACCTGAGTATTTATTACAATCTCCACTATCTTCAACTTTACAAACTGGATCGCTTGGTACTGTATACCTGAATATTTATTACAGTCTTCACCGTAATAGTGCTGCGTGCTTTACAATACTACATAGGATACCGGAATCTTACAACAATACTAAAACCAAATTCATTTACCAAGCAAAACCGCGCTCCCCCAATTGCTCAATCGTATTGGGCTAGATGCTATCTGGATGTCTTTAGGATTGAACCATATTTACAAAGACGACAGTCCTCCGGATTTAACAGAATAGCTATTGTCTGTCGTAGCTTTAATCAAGTAATTCCGGAAGACTAATCCTAGCGCCACACGAACCCGGGCTTATAACCTGTTAGAAGATCATATATAAGTTGGTGGAAAAGCCTTAATATTATTAAGTCTACATAGAGATACGATATATATATGTGGACTCGACAGAGTCACATGCGGGCTAATCCCGATACAGCATAGCGTGATATGCGGTAATAAGCACCCTTTTCTAACAATATGTAAATTAATTTATAGTAAGTGGTATTTGTTTTATAACAAAAACTATTATGGAATCGATAATACAAATATAGTAGATCAAACAAATATTAATGCTTTTCAAATAATACTAGAAATGGAATCTAAAGAGTACAAACAAATACCCTAAGGAATTAGAACTCTTATAAACAATTCTTCATTATATATTAATGATCTGCTTAATATATAATGATTTCGAAAGCTATTATTAATGATTTAAATATAAGGAAATAATAATCTATTGTTTATATAAAATATTCAATCCCTTAAGTATATTGTATATTGCTATAAAGTCTTTGCGATTTATAAACCTGATTTTTAGATATTAAGTTTAAATATCTATTTTGTAATTAAGTAGTTCAAAAACGATTATTAAAACAACTAATATATATATCAATCAAATTCGCTAAATTTATTGTTATAATAGACTTTTATAAAAGTATATATTCTAAAACGCTATTAGAAGAATAAAAGGAGAGAAGGAAAGGGATTGATTAATTTAAGCAAATATAAATAAGGAGTAAAAGGAGATAGATCTAGAAAAGCTATATAGAAGAAAATTGAAGTATGTGGTATATCATATTATAATAGAATATATACAAAAACTATTCTTACAGAATAAAGCAGTTTTCAAACAAATATTATATAGAGATCGGAAAGCGTATACAAAGGCGTTCAGAGGATTGGAGACAAAGGTGTAAGTATGCTAGCTATCACTTGGGAGGTTACTGAGGATATTGAGATCCTATTCCTAGGAAAGGGGGATCATATAAACTAAAAGATTATCCTGCAGTTAGCTCAACTGTAATGTCCTCTGAGAGGCTTGTCTATACGGCCCGGTTGAAAATTACTAATAATAATAATAATAATAATAATAATAATAATACACGCTTTTGTTAACTTTCATCAAAATGATTAAATAGAATAACTATTATTGATAGAGTTTGCCTTTAATAATATAATTTCGAAAACTATAGAATATTCTCTATTCTTTATTAACTATAGGTTTAACCTAAGCATTAATATTGAATCAAGCAAGCTTTGCCTACCAGAATAATATTAGCTCAAAAATGCGAATTCTTTAAAGACAATAAAACAGTAGATAGAATAAAGAGAATTCTAGACCAACTCTAAGCACTTACTAAACAGGCTATAAATATATATAAGGAGTATACAAATCGATATCGAACCGACTCGCTTTGATATTATATAAAATAGAAGGTATTTGTTAATACAAAGAATATAAAGATACCTCGAAAAACAAAGAAATTAGATAATAAATAGATTGGACTATATAAAGTCATTAAAGTCTACTTACAATCTTATTTTATTCAAATACTAAAGAATATACAAATCTTCCCTATCTTTCATCATTCTCTACTCTTATCAACATATAACAACAAATAATTCCCAATATAATCCCAGATCAACAAGACGGAAACTATTATTATACAAAATAGAATTCTTGAAAAAAAAGATAGCAAAAAGAAACCAATTTAGAAATAGATATTCGAAGGTATTTTAGATAATTACAATAAGGATAGGTATTATTACTTAGTCAAATGAAGATATTATACCTCAACTTAACAACCAGCCTCAAACCTTAAAAGTAATAAAAAGATTATGGCTCATTATTATTACTTATATTTAAAAAAGCTAGAATTATCGAAATGGATATTGAAATACCCAAAGGCTAAAGCAATTTTGATCCCTTTACAAAAAACTATAAAAGAATTTAGGGAATATAGATATTTATTACAATAAAAGAAAGTATAATTTGCTTAATACACTTTCTCTCAGCTTGTTTAGAACAAACAAATCTCAAAGAGGAGGATACTGTCACGGGTTCATTAGTATAGTATATTAGTGTAGTGGATGCTTAGTTATCTTTACTAATATATAGCAAAGTTACATCATACCACTTTCAATCTCTTTATAGAATATTATATATCCAATCTAGTACCTATCCCTTGCACCGTGATAATAATTTTATAGAAATAAAATCGAAAATAAAAAGACACCTCGATTTTGAGATGTTGTATTAATCTGACATCGCAAACTTATACGTCTTAAAGAGTGGAATGAACTAGGGGTAACCAGTTATTGTTATTACACACTCATAACCTTTGGAACACATGTTTTATTTGCTAAGTTTGAAAGGGATCCAGCAATGCGCAGAGTTCTGCAGACGCCGAGTCAACACGTGAAGCTGAAACTCGTTATGTAAAAGGGTTAATTTCCCCCCAGCGGAGTGCATGTAGAACAAATACTCCAAACAACATTATAGGATTATTATGTTTTTTCGAGAATTGTTCCTTTGTTACAACCAGTAGCTCGGAACGCGGAAAGGCATTTTAATCATTATTTCAAGTGTTTGATCCGATTTGAACCATGAGGCATTTAAAATCACGAGGAAAAGCTGACTGACAATTCAGAGAAGTATATCATGTGGAGAATTTACTCGAGATTTGAGCTATAAATCAGATTTAATATCTCTGTGTTTGCAATGCGAGAATATGTGCAATAAACACAATCCGATTTCCTGCCAACAACGTTGTCAGCATTCGTAGCGTCAAGAATCCATTCAGTATCACGATTTGCCTCGAATAGCTCCCTAGAAATAGCCACGTCATTTGTGAGCCTTTCGGTTTCCCTCAGTGATTCTAAATGTGTCATCAGTAAATATATTATGTTCCGCCCATTCGCGACTATCACTCTTCGTTGACGTGTCCCCGCCATTGCTTGAAGTATCACCACTCTCACCTTTGCCATCCTTCTCACCTGTAGCATGTAACTTCACGCACAGATACTCCGTGTGCCTAGACAAGATGTAATGATCCAGACAACTAGATAAGTCCTGCAAATAAACAGAAATCCAGTACATACTGATTGTTGAAATGTATGTCACATAGTGGGCGCAGCGATGAAAACCAGGTATGAGTGATACCAAAGGAATGAAAAAAAGCAGAATAAGCAAACCTCCATGGAATCAGTAAGTTCTCATATCTGAAAATACCCCGGTAAGCAGCCCACGGGAAAGAAAAGACAAAACGATTGATCCGTTTAGGCAGAGCCCAGCATGAATGTTGTCAGGACTCCTCCCGCCAAAATGTGAATATTTCAAGTCTGCGCACTCTTTCAACGGTCCTATCCGAGTTAACGCGAATAGGCCCAGAGATTCTGGATAGGAGGAAAAGCAGAGATGCCATTCTCCTATACGAATGCCACTTAGCCATGAATACAATACGCACACGGTACAGTTCAAGCGAAACATTCCCTACTCAGTAGAACTCGACCGACACATCAATCAACTTGAGAAGATCTTCATCAAAACTGTTTGTTGAAATTAATAAACCTCGTGCTATACCATTGTTCTCAAGGATCTGATCAAAAGGTCAGCAGAGGGGTGTATTAGATTCACCATTTCACATTCGACGCTCTGTAGCTAAGCCTTATCACGCGAGCAAGCGGAGCCACGTGCTTACGTACGGACTTGGTATATTTCCAAAGGCCCCGCACAAAAGGCTGACAAACAGCCTCGTATTTCAGATAATCGCTCCAACTCACCAAAAATGTTCTGGTCTGCAGATGGTGAAGTTGAACACTTTAGAAATAGATGGATTCAAGAGTTCTTAAGACAAGAAATGAAATATTTCAGGAGGTAACAATCGTCGCTGCTTCTCTCGTTGCAATATTGACGACGTGGAACAGCTCAAACCATACTGCGTTAACTTGAGCCAATTGGCACTGAAGAATGCCGGCGACAGCAGCTCTCTAATATCGTCAACGGAAAACCTTCTTGGCGCATTGCGGCGAAGTTGTGAAAATGAAGCTTTCGACGAGAAGCTGGCAGATTGTATGTTTTTGGAATTTCTGGCATTTCGGTCGAAGAATTACGCAAGAACTGACTATCAGTGTGTTACTAGATGTCTTCTTCCCATTATCCCAGATCCTGCGTTCGAAGCAAAAGTATACGGACAAACTATCGGAGCTCACTCTGAAATGTTTAAGGCTACTACTGGAACAAGGATGGCGAAACCATATTGCGATGGATCTTGCCAAGCAACTCATGATCCTGCTGACGTTGATGATCGGAGGAGTACCGGGACAAGCTCCAATGGAAGCCCCAGAAGAACTCGTTCTTGAAGCTCTGGCTGCCCTTGCAGCTTTATTTGACGACTTGGCGCGTGTTCCAGAGGCATCCGTTACAATCACTGCCGAGACCACCATACCAGCAGTTGGACACTGTATTACATCGATACTCGATGCAATCACGGATGGCCCATCGACAGAGATCCAGTCAGAAGGGTTGAATGCTTTGAAAGCTGCATGGAATTGCATCAAAGATGTACAGGCTCATGCTAGTTTCCTTCCAGGCACAGTCTCAGCCCTCACGAAATGCCTCACCCCCACTACAACATCTCGAAGGTCACAGAAAACTATTGTTATGGCATTAGAAAGTCTACTACTGGTTTTAACCACACTATTGAGCGATGTCAAGACTCGTACTATCAGGGCAAGCAGGAATACAGGGATGGAAGTGGAAAACAAGCGCGAGAATGACATGCTTACGAAATCCTGGCTCACTGCAACCACTTCTCAGATAAAGCTCTCTCTAGCAAATGTCGTAAAGTTGCGTACACACAAATCTAATAGTGTCCGTGTCTCACTCAATCGATTTTGCATCGTTCTATTGGATGAATGCCATGATACATTGGTTGATTCGACTTCTATTCTGGTGGAGACCTGTTTGTCATTAGTTGGCGCAGAAGATCCTCTTGATGCTAGCACAACTTCCATTGTGGACTTGGCTACTATACATTCAAGCATCGGCGAGTCAATCAAAAAAACGTGTTATAACTGGGTGACCAGCTTACCACGAGTGATGCAAATGAGCGATGAGACTGCCAAGGTTTCCGCACTGCACCAACTTGAAGCATCATACAAATTATTGAGCACATTGGATCTGGGCTCTTCTATACTTGACGAAGCACTTTCGAGATCGCTACGAGACGGTCTGTCTAGTGTAATGGAGACCTCTTCTCACCATCGGGCGATGCAAGAGGTTTTGTTAGACCCGAATAGTCAGGATTTGATGATGTTGTCAAGCGAACAGATACTCTTGAGGGATTTCCCTCCCATATTGATGCCGGAAGAAAGTCAAAAGTCTACAAGAATCGCTATTGTAACATTTCTAAGGTCATTGAATGAATCGCAATCACACATGATCATGGCCAGCGAGATGCTCGAGTATGTACGGCAAGCATCTGGTCCAAGTCTATTAGCTGCTTACTGGATCTCATCCCAATTGATACAGTTGGCTGCTTCTCAAAACGAGGAAATGAATGAGTTTTTCGAATCGACACTCCTTGCTTCGGACGACTATCAAGCCACCAACCATGATTTGTATTCTTACTCGATATCAGTTTTGTCCAGTGAAGACCATAATCTCGATTGGCGAGTAAAAGGGATCGCGCTAGAGGTTGTGTCTAATTCGGCCAAGCGATTAAAGAAAGACTTTCGAGCAGAGCTTGTGGATATACTATACCCCGTGTCGCAGCTTTTAGGTTCGACCAGTGCTGATTTAAGAGGGCGCGCAACTATTTGTCTAAACACACTTGCACAAGCTTGCGAATACCCGAGCACCCGAGAACTTATCGTGGAGAACGTCGATTATATGGTGAACGCAATTTCGTTGAGATTGAACACATTTGACATATCACCCCAAGCTCCACAAGTACTAATAATGATGATTCGGTTGACGGGACCATCTCTACTTTTATATCTCGACGATGTGGTATCTTCTATATTTGCCGCTTTGGACAATTTCCATGGCTATCAGGGATTGGTAGAAGGTCTATTTGCCGTGCTCGGAGAGATTGTGGAAACGGGCTCACAATCTCGCCAATTGCGACTACCTGGCGTACCACATGTTGATGTCTTCCAACGTGGAACTCGTGCCATTACGATTGACAGCATCGTTCAGGCAATCGAGAGGCAGCAAGAACGACTCAAGATGCAAGAGAGTATCGGACCAGATGAGTTTCCACGAGAGCCGTGGAAAAGTGCCTCTGCATTATTGGACGACATGAAAGAGGTTGGTGAAAGCAACGAAGATAACAATGTCGAAACAGAAAAGATTCCTGTTACAAAAACCTACACCATGGTCCAGAACATTATCCGCCTCTGTCAGCACTATCTTACAAATCCATCCCCTACATTACGTACGCGATTGCTGGGATTGATACGCACATCCTCCGCTGCTCTACAAAGCGACCAGGAGAACTTCTTACCTCTTGTTAATGATATATGGCCTGTAGTCATAGATCGATTATACGATAAGGAATCACATGTTGCCATCGCAGCTGCAGACTCCATCGCTGCTATCTGCAGAAGTGCTGGAAATTTTCTTAACACGAGAATTGCTGCGCAGTGGCCCCGCTTGATTGTGTTGGCCAGGCAGACCAGGGCTAACATGTTGGCGGAAAAAACTGGAACTGGTGGTCGTGGTATACACTCACAGGCTGCACAGATGTGGGAGAGTGTAGTGAAGCTTTTGATGGCTATAGTGGAATGTACGGGAGTGAACGATGACGCATTCGATGACGTTTTGGATCTTCTGGCAAGAATCATACCGGACAGAAGCGACGTTCGCGATGTGTTATCAGCCGTGAATGCTGATGCAGTATGGTTAGTGTTACAGTCTGGTTTGCGTTGTGAAATTCAAATACCTTCGCTTGATGGCTATATATTTCCGTCTCCGAGACCTCTCATCATAGTTTAATGTAATGTAATGATTGACATAAAACTTACTCATAGTCGCGATCACTATGTCTTGCATTTTCTCACAGATAGATCTCATGGACAATTGGTGAAAGAGTGGAGTATATTTGGTTACTAGCAGTGAGTGGGACTTTTGAGTGATGCTAAGCAAATCTGAAGACAGTAGCAGCCGACCAAAAAAAGATCTATGGAATGTATTCATGAATGAACATAAGCCCGTGATACTTTAACTGGCAAAAAGGCCTAACAATGATACTATTTAAGACAAAACTTCAGAAATAAAATAAAACACTCCGTGCGGGCTTGGTCAAGGCACGCTTTGCCCGTTACTCGGAGTCCTCGTCATCGCTCTCAGCCTCTGCCAACCATTTCAAGAACCCCTCTGCTGACTTGCGAACTTTCTTGCTCACAGCAAGGTCATTGGTATATTTCTTGCTGGCTTTGGTACCCCACTTATTGATGACCTCTTCGCTGAGGAGTTCCTGATCATAGAGGACCATGAGAATGTTTGATGTTTTCTCGTAAAATTCAGAGTTCTTTTGACCGCGGAGGCCAATGAATCTTTCAATTCCACCAAGGAGAGACTTTTCGTGTTTCTCAGAAGTGATCATCTGCAACAAGATTAGTATTCATGGGATAATTAGGATAAAATATTCGTAAGCTTACATTTTTAAGCATGCCTGCTCGCTTTGGAATCTGCTTCACAATGTTGTCATCGAAGAGTGTAAGAGCAAGAATAACGAGAGTGCGATGCTTCGCCTCGATTCCCAGCTCTTTCGCCTTAAGATAAATTTGAAGATCGTCTACCTTACTGACGTCACCTTTCTCCGCAGTCTGTTCTTCAATCCAGTTTGCAAGCTGATCGTAGGTAGAGTTTCCGCCACCTTCTTCATCGTCGTCCTCATCCCCACCAGCGCCACCTAAGACGAGCTTTTGCTTGAGATCATCAGGAAGCTGTTGCTGACGGGCCTTGACAGCTTCTGGGGACATATCTACTGCCCAGTCATCGTCTTTGACTTCGGTAGATTGTTGAAGCTCTTCTGCTTGACGAACAAGCTCATCGTCACTTGGAGCATCGAGTGCCACGTCGCCGGCGCCATTGTTGTCATTGGATCCATTTTCAGATGCGTTCTCGCTACCACTAGCATTTTCGTTGTCCTTGGCTTCGCCCTTGTCTGCTTTGGCTTTACGAGCTGCCTTCTTTTCTGCTTTGTCTTTCTTGCCCTTCTTTGGTTGAGTCTTCAAGATAAAGCCGCTCAACTTAAGTCTAGGGTCGACCATCGAACGCTTGCCGCATGCCTTACAATCCAAGACGATGTTTCCATCTTTGAAGATTACTTCGGTTTCAGGGTTCTTGCACTCTTTGCAGAGCACAAACTTATTGATGAAACCATCCAAGTAATCCTGCAATTTGCTTGCTTCATGAGCACCATTGATGATCCAACGATCATCGGCAGGGTTGGTATTGGTTTGAGCCCCGAGTTCGAAGCCGAAATACTTAATGACATATGCCCCTGGGCGGGCCAATGAATTGGCGATGCTGGTGAGATTGACGATGACGGTTTTGATGCCGTTACCTTTTCCTTCAATTTTGGACTGGATCTTCTCCATCTTGTATCTGTAAAAGTTGTCCTTGACATCGCGGCGGATATTGACGGTAGCCATGATTGTTAATAGGTAGTATTGAGTCGAATTGTATATTTTCGTGAAGGTTAAGGCGTGCAGAAATTGTTTAGATAATGCGATAATCTGAAATATAACATGCAGAAAAGTTGAACTCGTTGAAATGGCGAAGTCGGTTGAGGTTGGTAAAGTTTGGTTGGTGGTTACGGGAACATTCGAATCGTAGAGGATAATACTTAGCCGTTGCTACTGAAGTAAGAACTACAAGGTTTCCGCGGTATGCGAAATGGTTGCAGCTCGAGGGGCGGCTGATGTCTGAGGTCGTTGGCGTTGGGTGTGAGATACATATAACGCAAATGTATCACTGTACGTGCTGATAGCTTTGGGTGAAGAATTCAAGGGAAGAAAATCCTTGTTAGCAAAGATGAAGTATCTGTCAGATACTAAAAGATGCAAGCTGTAGAGATATGAAGTCTGAAGGTTGAATATCCGACAGGTACAAGAGCGAAAAGCAAAAGTGATTGCTTCACGTATTCTTGAACAACTTTGATTTGCGATGTGTGGGATTTGTTTGATTCCGACGATTTGGGATAGATGGGACCGTAGCAGACTGGACCTTTTCAAATGGAATTTATTCTATTGAAAGAATCTCCAATACAAAAGTGTTGTTGTATTGTTGATGGAATTATTGTTTGTTGTGTTGTTTTTGTTTGATAGAAGGCAAAGAAAGAGGAAGGTTGTAGAGGGGGAAAGAAAGTTTGAAAGAATTTCCAAATAAAAGGTTTCGGATATTGATGGTGGAAATGGTAAGCCCTTGTCAACGAGAGAAAAAAAATGGAGCTAGGAAGGAGGAATACAACAGCTACAGCAAGGTATTCCTGACTAGGTGAGGATCAATATAATCAATTATGAACTATTTGGTAAAATTACTATATTGAGTAAATATATTGAAATTTGCGTTTATCAAATGTAACTATATATAATATAGAATTTTACAAATTGATAATATCAAAGCCAACTTCAGTTGTTCGTACGTATAAAAATTATATGGGAGGAAGAACTACACGTGCCGCGTCTAAGCATATGATTCATTGATATGCTTCATGCCTACCTAGTAATATTCATCTCCATCTTTAGCCATCCAAAATTCTTCCTCCTTCCTTCTTCCTGTTATTCCTTCCTTCCCGGGTACTGATATCCGTATTCCTGACTTCGTATTAATTCAAACCTGTCTCTATTCTCCCAAAATGGGCGCCCTCAAAAAAGTTGATTACTCTCTTTACCTTGTGACCGACTCTACACCTGCTATACTTGGTGATAGAAATCTTGTTGATGTGGTAGATGCTGCAGTTCGTGGTGGTGTCACGATTGTGCAATATCGAGACAAATACAGCGATACAGCTGCCCTGGTTGATACTGCGAGGAAGTTACATGCTGTCACACGAAAGTACAACGTTCCACTTTTGATCAATGATCGAATCGATGTTGCTCTTGCAGTTGCGTGTGAAGGTGTCCATATTGGTCAGGATGATATGGGTTAGATCCTCTTTCACGAATAAAGTGATAATGCTATCTTTCCCTCATGTCTCTAACTTTGACCCAGATCTGAAGACGGCAAGAGTACTGCTGGGCAAGGATGCAATTATCGGAGTAACAGTGGCCAATGTCCAAGAAGCTTTGACAGCATCTAAAGATGGTGCAGATTATCTAGGAATTGGCACAATGTTTGCCACACCAACGTAAGAATAGCACGGCAATACGTCTTTGAGTTTCAGATTCGAGAGCTTTAAGAGATCAAGTGGTACCTTTGTTCCAGCACAAATTTACAACGAGTAACCTTATTCAGCGGGAACAGAATCTCAATTCAATCTTCATACCTAATCTATTTGCTTTAAATTAATGAGGAGTATTCTGATGGATTTCGAAATAGGAAAACCAACACCAAGGATATTATTGGAACCGCTGGCACGAAGGAAGTTCTGCATTCTTTGCAACAGGCAGGAAGCCAAGTGCGAACCGTAGCAATAGGTGGCATCAATTCCTCAAATCTACAGCGTGTCCTGTATCAGTCGGCATCAGAGGGCAAGCAGCTTGACGGGGTGGCCATCGTCAGTGCAATCATAGCAGCACAAGATGCCGAAAAGGCTGCCCACGAACTTGCAGAACTTATGCGGACCCCGGCTCCGTTTGCTCTAGCACATTTACCACATGATCAAAAAGTAAAAGACCTTCGCGAAGTTTTATTGCAGGTTCCTGGTATCATAGGAGATGTTGCTAAGAAGATGCCTCTGTCTCATAATATGACAAATCTCGTGGTTCAAAACTTTGCTGCTAATGTGGCTCTGGCAATCGGTGCCAGTCCTATCATGGCAAATTATGGAGAGGAAGCGGCAGATCTTGCGAAACTTGGAGGAGGCTTGGTTATTAACATGGGAACGGTCACTCCCGAAGGTATAAACAATTACTCAAAGGCTCTAAGAGCATACAACAACGCAGGAGGACCAATTGTACTCGATCCAGTGGGCTGCGGAGCTACTGCTGTAAGGCGCTCAGCAGTTAAATCACTTTTAGCAAATGGTTACTTTGATGTCATTAAAGGAAACGAGGGAGAAATCAAGACCGTATCCGGATCACTTATTCAGCAACGAGGTGTTGACAGTGGCTCAAGTACATCGAGTCTCGCGGAGAAAGCTACAATCGTGCGTGATTTAGCATTGAGGGAGCGCAACGTAGTACTGATGACCGGGGCGGTTGATATTTTGAGCGACGGAGTACGTACCTTTGCAATATCCAATGGGCATGAAATCTTGGGCAGAATCACGGGGAGTGGTTGTGTTTTGGGTACTATCATCTCAGCAATGTTGGCAGTCAGTCGTGAAGACAAGCTTCTCGCTGTATTATCAGCATTGCTTCACTACGAGATTGCAGCCGAGATAGCAGCTGTCCGAGAGGATGTGAGAGGTCCAGGTACATTTGTTCCAGCGCTGATTGATGAACTATATGTTATACAAAAGGCAAACTCTCAGAGTGATTTGCGATGGCTTCAAAAAGCGAGAGTTGAAACCATTGTATGGTAACTTTCTATGTATAAAAAATCATTAAGACTGGTGTACCCGCATATGTTCTCGTAAATCTAATGCCCTGTGCTCTTGACTTTCTCAGAGCCACACCAAAAGCCCCTTGATCCGGGACGAAGTGCCAATCGCGCTTCGTTCCCTTAGCTCCACATCCTCGGCTTACATACCCCACCTACCCCAGAAAACGCAATAACACTCCAACAAGTAAACAGATGAAAGTATCATTCTTCATATTGCAAAAATGATAGAACATGTAGGAAAACGTCTGAGTAAGTTCCGTCCCTCACTTCTAGCTTCTCAATACTTACGCAACTCAGTCAGACCTGCCCTCTTGTTCGTTCCCCATTCTCCGACCACTCTTGATCCCCGTTCCCCTTGAATCCCTCCACTAACCCCCCTTTCCAAAAAGTATTTGCGACATTCAAGAAAAGTTTCGCAAAGCGATATGGGAATATGAGAAAGTGTGCGTTTATCCAACTTCCCTAATCTAAAGATCCTATCACTTACTCTCCACCTCAGCATCGCGACAACTCAAAAGTTGATCAAAGCAAGTGATATACTTCATATTCCCATCTATGCCACCACACAGAATCGCGCACGACTGGGTGAAACGTGCGCTGAGCTTAACATCCCCAATGCTGTTGAGCATGCAGACAAAACGGCTTTTAGCATGGTATGTGAACTCTACTATCATCATATATGGACCTTGAAATGAGAGCTTTTGCGTCGATATTGTCCTTCCATGATGTGAAAAGATGTCGTTGGCGACTAACTCATGATCCCAACCCAGTGGATCCCATCGATTTCTCGACATTTCCATTCTGCTACCCCAGCCGAAGTGATTATCGTGGGCATTGAATCGCACATCTGCGTTACACAAACGACATTGGATTTGCTAGCCAATGGGCACAAAGTGAGTGTACTTAATGAGCACAACATAGAGGGGCTAACAATTTGCATAGGTATATGTATTAGCCGACGGTGTGAGTAGCTGCAACCCGCAAGAGATACCTATAGCTCTTGATCGGCTGAGGGCTGCTGGTGCTATCGTGACAACCTCGGAGTCGATCATGTATGAGATTATGGGTGATGCTAGGTATGCACCTTTCTTTATTTCTTCGTAACGTATTATAAATGAAGTCAAGCTAACTCCTCTAGTATTCCCGAGTAAGTGATATGATCTATTCCTCGGCCTGTGATTTGATTATTGGATTTTATTAATATCTCTTCGTAGATTCAAAGCAATTGCTACTCTCGTGAAGGAATCTTCAGCGAGTACAAAGGATATCATGAGCACTCTTCTCAGTAAGATGTGAAAGGGGTATCAAGAGATTGCAAAAATAGCATAAAAAAGTCAAGATGTGATATAATTTTAAATTTAGTTATCTGAGCACTAAGCAGTCAAGTACATAACAATTATTTCGCATCATTTGCTCGCAATACATGCCTATTTAATGAAACATCAGGAGTCTGTGGAAGCGACAGAAACCTTCGGCTTGCTGGAGTTCATCCACGCGAAAGCTGAAGCACCGCCTACAGGATTCGACGATCGCGGAATGGTTGTAATCACTTTAGCACTCTTCTGATCCTCTGAACTTACTCTCTTTTGTTCCCAACGAAGCTGTGCTTTATCAGTCCCATTGGGTTGATCCTTGCGTTTGAGATCAGCCATTGATCTTGAAGGCGCCGGTTCGTAAGATGCACCTGTTCTTGCACCAGACGACGAACGACTAGCAGCTGGATTTGATGGAGACGAAATGGATTTTGATGGTTTTAGCACCTTCATACTTCGACCTCCGCGAACTGCTCTTTGATACCCACTCGTAGAATCACTATTGTGATCAGCATTCAGTGGTGTACTGCCTTGCCGCCATGAACCCCAAGTCCCCATAGGCGTTTCACGTTTGAGCGCATCAGCTGCGTTCATGGACTCGACTTTGTTTGTATCGGCCACGCCTTGGTCCGATTTGTGAAACTTTTCCGAGTCTGAAGTACTGCCACTGTTCTTCATAAAAATCTCAGCTTCCAACATGGGGGGAATACTGTGAACAGGTGATGAAGACGTGGCGGCAGAGCTGGTTTGTGGGTTTGTAACACTTTCAGAATGGTCATCTTTGTCTGTGGGCTTGACATGATCAGCACGTGATCCATCAAGTACATCACCTGCGTTCGTAGGTTCAATCTTGGATCGCTGTTCACTGGGCGTAAAAGGAAGAGCCGTTGCTTTGAGTTCATTTCTTTCAGGTGGGATATTTGCGATGCATAAATTCTTGAAAAGAAGTTCATCTTCCGGTCGCACGAATGGCACAGACAGTTTATTACGATCATCGCCGAAGAGTGTCATGAGGTTTTGCGAGAAGAGTATATCTGCGTTGTGCGCACGTAGAGTATCACTACCAATAAATACACGTATTGATCTTTTGAGATCGGCAAAGGGTCGTTGATTCATGCCAACTACCTCAAAATCTGCTGTGAGAGTCGGTAAATGAGGGCCGGGACTATTGACTCTAGAAGACGATTGCGTTATAATTGCTTCCGGAAGATACACAGGTAGCCTGATAACGTAACGTCCATTTGTTGGATCCTTTTGTATTTGATTTGTTAGGCCAAGCTCTTTTACAAGCGAATAGTCAAGGATAGATTTTTGTGAACCTGTACAAATATCGGCATATAGGAGTGCACTGTGAGAAAAGTTGACCGTAAGCCAGCATCTGATGATTGAAGGTACTGAACCTAGGATAAACAGACCTGGAGGAGGGTCCGGTATTTCCAAGGGCGAATCATCGTCCGGGTTCCCGATCATAAAATTGGTATCCAAGCCTAGGCTACTTGTGCGTCCAGAGGGAACGGAATGAGTGGAGTGGACAGAGTGACCAGCAGAGCTATGCCTCCCATCTGACTTATGCGATGAGGAACGCTCAGTCATAGGATGACTGCCAAATCCACTAGTCGGGCGAGCGGGACCAAACTCCCCTGACGCCCTTGATGCTTGTGCCCAATGTGACCCCTGTAGAGCGCTCACGTCGAAGCGTACACTGTTCGCTCTCGAAGTACCTCTACGCACTGGCTCCTCATCGTTATCTAGATGAAGACTCCCAAGTAGATTTTGCTCTTCTTCGTCATCAAAGTCATCGAACACATCCGTAGGAGAGTTGTGAACAGGACCTATGATTCAATGTGTTAGTATTTCAACCAGCCTTGCGAGGATCAAGTCTAACACATACCTTGTTGAGGAGTACCGCTCAAAATGCCAGGAAATGGCGAATTTGTACCCCAAACGGATTTGAGAGCGGCATCGTCCGCTTGGCGCTTCTCCAGTCTCATGAGGCGGTCGGAATGGTTGATTTGTACGGCTTGTACATGCTTCACGTCCATTTGAACATGATATAGTTCTTCTCGTGAAGCCGGGAACTGTGAATCCATTCCAATCCTTTCCTTGTAACCCCCAGGGAAGTTGTGTTTTCAAGTCTCACACTTGATGGCATGGGAGTAATATTGAATGAAATCGACCAAGGAGGGTCACCGCAACAATGCCGTGCAATTATCCCTAGACGCTCGTAATTTATCGTCTGAAAGGAAAGATTGTTCCAATTGGACTGAGGTATATTACGGAATGTTTAGCACCCGGCCAACCTTGAAAACTTGAAGGTAATCCCAGCTCTTGTATCTTGTGCGTAATGCCAACGAAGTACACAACGGCTCTTTGTGAGCCTCCCCCACGGCATCGGCCGACGATTTGATATTTGAGACACCCTCCTGCCTGCTATGATCGATGAATGCCTAATCTCGCAGGTTTTATTTTGGAACAGAATTGGCTCTGAAATATGGACGAAGGTTCTTTGAATAGTGTTGTGTCCAGCTGTTCTTTGAGAGTCGTGCAAGTATCAAATGAGGAATGCAATGGTGGTCTGCTTCGTTGCAAGTCTGTGCTTCCTGGGGGTATTATTTGATTCGTAAGATGGTGTCGTATAGATTGAGCTGAAGGAGACCGAAGAGCTTTACAGCAATTACGCTTATTGTTTGCCTTTTCGCAGATAATTTGTCGTTTGCTTGTTGTATGTTGTTGTTTTGCCCTTTGAGGAAGATTGGAATCGCAGTGTGGGTACAAGTAAATACTAGATGCGCGGTAAATCGATCCGAGTTTGCCTTTTGAAGATGTCTATAAAAGTAGTAGGTAGTATCACGGCTGATTATTATGAAGTTGGTATATTGTATGTTGTTTATTAAGAAGTCAAATTATCAATCAATAACAAGTTGTTGAGTGGGATTTGGGGTTGGATCAAAGGATGTCATTAATTGCTCTGGCGGTAGTGTAGCTGGTAGGGTCCTTTAATTTGGTTGCGGTAACCCTATTAAAATCACAAGGGTAGCTAACCTTAAGTGGTGTTCATGCATTTTCGGCGTTAAGTGCCCTGACAGTCTATTACATGTTATACAAAGGTGTTGCTTGTGCAATATGAGCTATGTATATTAGGAACTTCTCACTCAAGGCATTTCAAAAATTAAATTTCGACAATCATCTAGTAGGTAGCTAACAATCATCCCGGGTACTGGTTCTATGCCGATTTCGTAGTTGAAGCTTCTGCAATTCTTTTGACTACTAGGTATGCTAAGCTACTTTCGTTGTTACTGTGATTTTTTGAATACTGGAGTACTTTCCCGTGAAACGAATCATCCGGCAATCAATCAATACTTAATAAATAGGTGAGCTGTCTCTATCAGATCTAAGAAATCTGGAAGTTTTCCCTGCATGTATATTTTATCGTAGAAAAGACCACCTACACACCTTTCTATGCATCATGCATGCAATCCGTTTAATGACTGAATTTAGGAGCTACTGTCCACTATTATCATATTGTTAGTATAATCAACACTATATCTTGAGGGAATGATATATAGCCACTTAGGAAACACATCTAGGAACTGAAAGGAAATACAAACGATATACTTACGTGTGGAAATACCCAGCTGGGGCTATCCAAGGGCTCTTCTTTCCACTCTTTTCCAACCAATGGTATAACTTCGTTCAAGAACACTCTATATCCGTCACTGGAAAGATGAAGACCATCGGTGAGGAGTGCCCTCATAGCTTTATCATCCTCAGCACGTTTGGTGCCAATCGTTTCTAGGTTGCCAGTATTATCTGGACTCATCTGTACTGCTTTAACCAAAATAGCCTTCCATAGATCGACCAATACCACATTTTGATCTTTCCATTCATCGGCGATTTCTCTAACTGCAGCTGCATATTTGGCTGTGTGGTCCTGTGACCGCGTGAGAGAAGAATACCCCTTCTGGAGATCTTGTTCCTCAAGCTGAACTTCGTTGATAGGCGGTGGTGTAACTAGTAAAATCGTGGGGCGCTGTGCTATGGAACTCCAATTCTTGAGAAGGATCTCAATGTTTTTCTTGTAATTTTCCAATGGAACATGTTGACCCGTGGGACCATCCGGTAGGCATGCATCATTCGCACCGAACAGGACGAGCTTACAACACATTCTATCAGTATACAGAGAAATGACCTAAGGATAGTCTCGCAGCAATAACGGCGAGGATTGAAGGGGGGTATCTGTGAGTCCTACATGGTAGTTTTTGACGTACCAGATAGGGAACCTTTGCAATGGTTGGATCTGGGACGAGGTCCCGATGAATCTCAAGAGCATTATCGGTATTATACCCGCTCAACCCATGGTTTATTATCTGGAGCCGCCTAGAACAATCTAAAAATGAATTAATGAGTGACCAGAGGGTTCTAGTTTGGAACAGTGAACTCACGTTCTTCAAGACCCGCAGTAAAGGAAAACCCATCCCGCAGATTACTTGAGAATTGAACGATGGAATCGCCCAATAAAATAAATTGGGGGTATCCTCTGAAAGCCATGTCGAATGTGGTACGGTAGAAGTTGACTAATGTTTAAGTGAGGGGTTTTCTTTTTCTATCCCTATTAATTCATAGCCGCCTCGCCTAGGTCCAATTTGTAATAGCGGGAATGCAGTAGTGCAGCAGTGCAGCAATAGGAAGCCGGGGAAGAAAACGCAAAGCGATATGCAGTTCACGAAACAATCTTGAGAAACGGACTGTCTAGTATTCAGTCAGTTGTAGGAATCGAAACAAACCCCAATGGAGATTAAAAGCCTCACATGCACCCTGACAGATCTGTAGTCTCTCCTCAATTGATGTAATGTGCGACGCACGAAGTGGACAATTCTGGATATTTTGTGGAGTTTAGGTACCAGATAGGTAGAACTTTGTAGCTCTCTGAGTTACTAGTGGGATGGGATGGGATGGGACGGGATGGGGTGGATGATGGATGATGGGCTCATGGATTTTGACGCGATATTCGCGGGAGTTGAATTGCGAGATTGCCTACTTTGTACGCTCAGCTACCATGTTCCCCTGTGGATTTCATCCCCACAGATTAGCTCTTTCATCATTCGTATCTCATGGAGTATAGATTTTCCAAAAAGTCATACTGACGACCCAGTAGGGCCCTCTCAGCTAGCTATCGACTATTGGGTGTCTCGGTGTGGACGGAATGGTATGCACACCCAAATCGAACATCCTCTCCTTTTCCGATGTCATGAGCTACACTTCCTTTTTGATGCTGATGCTGATGCTGGTGCCGACGCTGATGTTACTGCCATCTGCTATTCATGATCCATCCTCTCGTAACTATCGGCAGTTCACGAGTCATTTTACTATTGAATGTTTTATAACTCATCATGCTGGTTGGTTGGATTGCCCAAGAGAGGTTATCATCAACTTGCTTTATGGCTTGCGGAATATAAATTGTAGATCATCAGGAATGAATGCTTTCGTATGTTTCACAGCGCTTGTGACTTTCAAGACGGCTTCCAAGAAAACCTGTATTACCTAAGTACTTACTACTACTATGTAGGCATGAAGCTTATCGAGCCTTATCGAGTGCATTGCAAAAGCTATCTTAAGCGCATTAACCGTATCATTTCCCATAATTATTCCAAACTTCAAACTCCAACTCCCACTTCTGCCTTTTGGTTCCGCAATTCCTGATCAGGATGCGTCTGTGACATTGATCTACTCATCTTTTCATGTTTGCTTGTATTTAATGTTTCCCGTCAGACATTTGGCCCAGGAGTTTCTATTCTTGCACATCGCACCTACACCGATTTGATCATTGAATATTACGACATTATCACATCAAAAGCAATCTGCAGCAGGAAAGTCCGACCGCTCAATATTACTATCAATTCCAAACTTCATAACAATAATTCCAGGGTTCAACTAGCCTCGAAGACCCTTGTGTCTCCTCCACATTTCATTTGATGCTTCTTTGATTCCGCATTTGCTGCAATTCCCGATCTCTAAAAGTCAAAGCCACTTCCAACACCAACACTCCAACTTCCTTCTTGAATCCCAAGAAAAATTCTAGTCTTCGTCAAATAGTGGTGTGGGTGATAATATTGAGAGGCGATCTTTTGTACATCTTCAGCTTCTTATTTATCATTTCCTCTTTCCCTTCTTTCGCATTTGCATTTCGCATCTCCCGCTCTTGCATGCGAGCTTTCAAATTCCTGCCGTTGTGTACCGTGTCGTCATTCCAGAACGTCTATCTTCCTGAGATGTGTTAGGTGACACACCGAGACATTTCCGATATGAGACCTTCTAGCAAGAGCCACATTGGCGTCGACTTTACAATGTCGTCGAATGTTCCACCTGAATCGAGGGACTCGTCAGCTCCACCTTCACCTACAGCCATGAGGACTCTTCAAAGATCAACAAGTAATCTTTCCGACGAGCGAACTCCTCTACTCCAAAGTGCGGGGCGTTCTCGTATACGTCTCGGTGGCGCCGCGGAGACCAACCGCCCATATCTACCAAGTCATCATAGTTTCTCTGGCAAGTCTTCAATTTTACCATCATTTATCAACCTTCAGATTTCTCCATCGTACTGAGCATGGGGCTAACTGTTTACCATTAACAGGTAGTTTAAGAGGTAGTCGGCATCATAGCCGTGCAGGATCTTGGGGCCAGCGTTTAGTCACTGCATTAACTTCAGAAAGACATGGACCCAAGGACCAGATGCGAGAATCCAAAAACATGTCGACCACAGACGACAGAGTTTGGTATGATCAATTTACATCAACAGATTGGGTTCATGACAGTATTGCGGATGCATACCGAGTGAAGGGGCTCCGAAGCAGGAAAGATTTTCGAGGTCGAATCAAGGCGTTTTTTGATGGCACACAAGGTTGGATACTAAGTGCCCTAGTTGGATTCGTGACAGCTACGATAGCATATACCGTTGATGTCTCGGAGACTCCCATTTATGACTGGAAAGATGGTTATTGCCATGACGGATTTTTCATGAGTGAAAAGGTTTGTGCAATTTTCGTCATCTCCGTTCATTGTTCGACATGACTTTTGAACTTGCCCACCACAGCTTACAAGTCAAATTCGGCGACATTAATGTGATACGTTTTCTGCTATGAATCACAGGGGAACAAGTAAACTGACTATTGATAGAGATGTTGCCCTGACGGAGACAAATGTGATGCTTGGAAATCTTGGTCCAATTATGTCGAAATACCATTTTTCAGTGAGGAGTTAACGGAGTTCTTTATTTACGTTTTACTTGTAGTCGCATTTGCAACAGCAGCATGTCTTTTGACCTTGACTACCAAAACGGTCGTACCATCAACATATCAACTATCTACGTTGGATGAGAACCTTGGTGCTCTTAGTCGACATGACTCCCAGGCGCCAGTCGATGGTAATACCAGCCCGAAGAACACGCTGGGATCTGAGACGAATGCTCCGATGATCTACTACTCGGCTGCCGGCAGTGGAGTGGCTGAAGTTCGCGTAATTCTTAGCGGTTTCGTTTTGCATGGTTTTCTTGGCTTTAAGACGTTACTCGTCAAAACGCTCGCTCTGATATTGAGTGTAGCATCCGGGCTAAGTTTAGGAAAGGAGGGTCCTTTTGTACACATTGCAACTTGTGTGGGCAATATCGCATGTCGCTTGTTCTCCAAATACGATGACAATGACGGAAAACGCAGAGAAGTATTGTCTGCGGCCGCAGCTGCAGGCGTTGCGGTAGCTTTTGGGGCCCCCATTGGCGGTGTTCTTTTTTCTTTGGAAGAAGTGGCGTACTTTTTCCCAGCTAAAACATTATTTCGAACCTTCTTTTGCTGCATCACAGCTGCACTGACGTTAAAATTTCTCAATCCTTATGGCACCAACAAAATTGTCATGTTCGAAGTTCGCTACTTGACGGACTGGAACTTTTTTGAACTCGCCGCTTTCATCATGGTCGGTGTCCTCGGCGGAATAACCGGTGCAACATTCATCAAGGCATCTAGGTCCTGGGCACAGTCTTTCAGGAAGATTGAGATTATAAAAAAGTGGCCTCTTTTTGAGGTCATGCTTGTTGCTCTACTAACCGGCCTCGTCTCCTATTGGAATCCGTATACTAAGATCCCAGTAGCTAAATTGTTGTTCAACTTGGCTAGCCCTTGCGATACTGATAAATCAGATAGCATGGGCCTTTGTCCCAGTAGCATTGATGAGATTTTTCCCATCATTGGACAGCTAACTATTGCATTTTTCATCAAAGGCCTATTGACGATTATTACATTTGGCATCGTAAGTTCAACTGTTACACCTTCACTCCAACTTATTCATAAGCAAAAACATGATCATCCACTAACACAATGCTACAGAAAGTTCCTGCAGGTATATATGTTCCATCTATGGTTGTAGGCGGCCTACTCGGCAGGATCGTCGGTCATTTGGTGCAATGGCTTGTATTGCAATTTCCCCACGCTTCTATTTTTGAAAGTTGCGCTGCTCATGAGAGTGGAACATCTTGTATCACTCCCGGTGTTTATGCTCTGATTGCTGCCGGTTCTACAATGTGTGGGGTAACCAGATTGTCTGTGACTTTGGCAGTCATTCTCTTTGAATTGACGGGCAGTCTCGATTATGTTTTACCATTTTCCCTCGCAGTTTTGGTCTCAAAATGGACGGCAGATTTCATGGAACCTCTGAGCATATACGTAAGATCATTTAATGATAAGTGTGCGGAGAAAAGACTGACTTTTCCAGGATTTATTGACCAACCTCAACGCTTACCCATTTCTTAATAACAAGCATAAGCCGATATTTACCTCCGATCTTGCAGACATTGTGCCCCGTGTTCGAAGAGAAAGAGTTATTGACATCTCAGTCTCCCCCATGATACCTGCTAGCAGTCTGCGCCAGAAGCTGGAGATTTTGCATCAGGCCGGTGAGGTTGATGGTGGATTGCCAATCATTAGAGACGATGTTCTTGTCGGTCTAATACCGGCCCCCGATTTAGAATTCGCTCTCGATAATCTTGATAATGAGCCAGGTACCTTATGCCTCATGGCGACCATCAGCAACTATGATGACTCTGAAGAAGAAGAGCATGTTGATCCTACTGACTTCACGCCTTACATTGATCCTGTAAGCAAAATTTAACCTCTGTTCATCCTCAAATCCACTGCTGACAAAGAATCAAAACAGGCACCGGTAGCTTTAGATATTCGTTCGCCAATGGATTTGGTCTACGAATGTTTCGTGAAACTCGGCTTGAGATATGTTTGTGTACTGAAAGATGGCCGTTATGCCGGATTGGTAAGATTTATCCAACCTCCACACACTTGTTAACGTGCAAGAGACCTGACCACTTACAGACCCACAAGAAGACTTTTGTCAAGTACATGCGAGAATTGGAAGAAAGAGATGGGCATAATTGATTTTACTGTTGTGTTGCGTTTTAGCGTCGGGAATAGGAATATGCATCAATTGGGTGGCGTCTTGATCTGATTTTGGGGAGTTTGAATATCCAATACCCTGGTGTAATTCATAGAGCATCAGCATCTGGGGTCAATGCCTATTTTACAGGCTGTTTGGGAGGTTGATTCGAAGAAGAGATTATCATAGAGTCTGCCGTACATATTAGACATAATCTTTATCTTCATCATCTTGAATTATCTGCTTTAAGCTCGGCCATGAGTCCGCCTTTATCTCTTTTCTTCGAATCTTCTTGCAACCTCTTCGTGATATATGTAGATATATCCTTGACCTTCTCTAGCGCAATATTCGTACATTGTAACAATTCCACGGCATCGACTGCTATACCACCAAGCTTGGCAATTTGACAAACTTCTCCGTGACGATTCATACTGATCGTGCAACTACCCTCTCTTAACTGTTCCTCCATTAATGTCGTATCAACCAATCTAGTCTGTTCTTGACCCTTTCCATAAAATGAAAATGTCACACAGAGTGGGAAATGTAACAGACTCAAAGGCACAGGTTCTCGCTCTGCTAGAGTGTAGACAGTCACCGTTTCTCCTTCCGTGCTTGTATCTGGTTTTCTAAAGTGTTGTAATGCAGCTATTATAGCAATACAGGACGCATCAATAAGATTCCCGTCGTGTGATAGAATGTGAACATCTGCTCGAACTGACCAGCATTTCTGACCAGCGATGAGACAAAGAGATTCGGTATCGAGGGCTGCAGAACGTCGCAAGGTCTTCTCGAGAAGGCGAGAGAGCAATACTTCTTGCTCGGTCGGACGGTTAGTTTCGAAAGCGGGTGAAGCCATAGGTGAAAGTTCCGTTGTGATGGTGAAGATGCCATCAAAGGGACGGTCCGGGAATGGACTTGTTACTTCAGCTGTAATATTGACGAGAACCCTAGAATTATCAGCATTAATAATGACCCTTGAGAAGATCTCGTTCGAAACAAATATTTAAAAGACGCTTTGAATGTGTATCTCCTGTAATCGCATCTCTTACCTTGTCTTTCCTAACCTCACATCTGCAACACCATATTCATCTCCAAAGTCTAACTCTATAGCTCGAAATTGATCAAAACTTCTTCCATCAATTCTCAAGCTTTCTTTGAGAGCCTTCGAAAAGAACTGCTTTTCATTGATAGAAGGCTCAACTTCTCGAGGCATCTCGAATTACTTATTGACTTGAAAATACACGCTGAATGGTTGCGCGGGTTACATTATTCCCCAAGATTTCTTTTTGCCGGAAACTCTAAGGCGGTGAGCTTTGATTAGACTAGCGTAGCCTTATTTGGCATCTTCAAAATGTAGGTAGTCTATCGCGTCTGGCCTTCACCTTATCTTTTCTCAAACATTGATTTACATTTTCCACAGCAAAAAAGATGACTACCGGTAAGTCCTCTTGGACAATATTGTTATTTTTACTTGGGAATTACTAACGAATCTTCCAGCACATAGACCTACCTTCGACCCAGTAAGTGAAATTACATTGCGAATTGTAGAGAATGTTTCTCATGGAAAATAGGCAGTGGGAAAAGAAGCACAACGAGGCCCGGCCTACCATCAAAGATTACTTCCAGCTCACACACAACTGAAATTCCGGTACAAACCCTCGTCATTTTTGTTTAGGAAACTTGAGATTAATTGAGTTATAGAAAGCCAGGACAGGGAGGCGATGCAGCAGCCGAAGTCAGAGACCTCCGAGCAGAATTATTACAAGCAGAAGCAGCGCATTTCGCTAAAAAGAATGGCGGGTCAAGCGCTGCAATCGAAGATGTACAGTCATCTACAAACACATCTAAAAGACAACTCGAGAATGGCTCCGTGGAGGACGATGAAGACACAGAAGCAAAGAGGCGGCGCATTCTGGAAGAAACTCGAGATATAGATGCCGACTCAGACGATGCTGGAGAGAGTGATAGTAGTGATGATGACAGGTTCGCCGATTAATTACAACCCTCTTGAAAAAAGGCTCACATGGTGTTAGTGACGACGACGAAGACGAGACTGCGGAGCTTCAACGGGAACTTGAAAAGATTAAGCGCGAGCGTGCCGAGAAACGAGAACAAGAGGTCAGATTAAGCTTTTCAAAACTGCCAAATCTACCACTAATTATGATGCTCTAATAGGAACGAGAAAGACTAGCGGCTGAAGAAGCGGAGCGAGAGCATGATATCGCTCTTGGCAACCCATTGTTAAATGCCAAATCTGACTTCAATGTTAAAAGGCGGTATGTTAGGTGTGGACTAGTTTCACATGCTGTATTTACTAACTCAAGATTATTAGATGGGACGATGATGTCATTTTCAAAAATCAAGCTCGTGGAACCGAAGATAAAGGGAAAAAAGAATTCGTCAATGTAAGTTGTACCAGTCATGAAAGTATTATCACAGAATACTGACCCAAATCTAAGGACTTGCTACGATCCGATTTCCATAAGAAGTTTATGAGGTATGTTTGGATGTTTGAATCTCAACCCAGCGGCAATGGTAGCAAGCAATCAAACGAGACTAACGTGTTGTAGCAAATACGTGAGATGATGGAGTCATTGTGCATCACAATGAAGGGGTGCAATCTGGAAATTAATTCTTCCGGACGAGATTCGGATATGTACTATAGAGGGCGAAGGGTTTTGGCGTCATGGTTGCATGGAGTATGGTCGAACGTTCTAGCCAGTACATGAATGAAACTGGATCTTGATCAGCCTCCCCTTTGATCAGTACTCAAGTCATGACTGGCAAGCCTCTTTCTTCCGTTGAGTCCTTTTGAATAAATTCATGGATGTGATTACATCTCACTAGTTACGGATACAGCCAGCAGGAAAGCTTGTTTTTAAGTGACATGTTGATGATTTGTGGCTGGTTAAGTGGACTTTACCCCGCATTTTTTGTATTCTCATTCCACCCATGTTGTTGTTCCAAACTATTTTATTGGTCAGACCAAGTTCTTCGCTTTTATTACCAGCACCGCCACAGACGTAACCTGTTTTGATCCGGTTCGACAATGATGATGCATTCTTCTGGTGTTCTTTCACTCCGACATGGGTAGAGAGATGTAAATTCAGATCGTGATATTGTCTACTAGAGTGAAAACGGGTTACCGATCTTGTTTTCTTGGTACTGTCATTGCTGCATTCGGCTGAAAGCACGTGGCTATTGGAACGATCTATCCTTGTTTTACCATTCCAGTTGATGTCTATCATGTATGCCAACTCTTCCAAGCTCCCAGGGTCTTTCTTTGAGGTAGCCTAGTAGGCATCCGGTACTACCCTTCAATTAGATCATCTTATGACACGTTAGCTCATCGACGAAATGTTATAAGTAACCTTCTAATAACTCTCCGATTTTCTGCGTATCAAACAAACATTCCATCTCACAACTAGCTTCTACATAAAAACTCAGCAACAAAAACAAAGCAATTTGAAAATGTCTACATACAATAACGACGATTCCTACGACACCACTGGCCGCCGCGGTGCCCCTTCTAGCGCTGATGATTCCTTCGCAAATACCACAGGTGGTTTTGGGAACGAGAGCCGCGGCAATACCACCAGCGCCCGAGGCGTTGGAGGCACCGGCACATTTGACGATCAGGATTCTGGAGCATATGGAGGATCTTCTACTCAAGAAAGCCGTGGTTTCAACACCGGAAACTCTGTTAGTTACACTTACAATGTCTTTTTCGACTATTGCTGATATGACATAGGGAGGACTGAGAGACAACGAGTTCGGCTCGAGCAACTCCAAGTATGGAGGAGATCTCGGTGATGACGCTAATAACTTCGGAACTGGTAGAAGTGAGCGAACTTCAGGATTAGGTGACAATGCCTCTTCTGGCTTTGGAAACACTTCAGCCTCCCGCTCTGGCTACGATGAAAACACTTCATCTGGTCTTAAAGAATCGGGAATTGGTGGAGCTTCCTCCGGTTATGGAGATAACACCTCTTCAGGCCTTGGCAACTCTTCTACTTCTCGTTCTGGATATGGAGGAGACGAGTCGACTGGTCTGGATAGTTCAAGATCAGGCTATGGAGACAATACGTCTTCTGGATTTGGTGATAAGACTTCTACTGGCTACGGAGACAGCGCTTCGAGATCAGGCTATGGAAACAACACCTCCTCTGGATATGGCGATAACCCTACCTCTACTCTCGACTCCTCTCGCACCGGATACCGTGAGAACACATCCAGCGGCATCAGTGGAAACACCGACTCATATGATTCTAACAAGACCCGATCTGGTAATACCTACGGTTCTTCTGACAACACTAGCTCGCGCGATTATGACAACACCTCGGGCTCTAACACTGGAAAGACAGGGGATTCTACCATGGGCAAGATCATGGAGAAAGCTGGACATGCGCTTCATAAGGAGAATTTGGTCCAGAAGGGCGAGGCTAAGCGTGCCGCTGCTGGAAGTGATAACTACTAATTTTTGGTCTGGAATGATTGATCAGGAGGGAATGGATAAATTGATATATTATCTTGTATGATAGTTTGTTTTTTTAATTTTAGCAGATATGAATTAATGACTATTTTCTTTTCGCGCATCTTCATTTCCCAATCGCATACATGAATAGCACTTGCATTTCACTTGACACGGTCTATTATCACTCGACAATGATTCTTTTCCTGTATCAAGCTTCTGGGGCTTATTTTTGGAGAATTAATTTGATCCCACAAAGCCCTGCATCTTGACGCGATACGTTACCCAAGAAAACGCATCACCACTGTTATGCATGCATAAGCACATTTATTCACATATGTCATGTAAGATTATGATCTACCTTGCATGAAGAGAATACTTGCATAGATCCTACGTCATCAATTTTGTCGGAGTTCTTTGAGCGTAGAATTTACATGTGATGTGATTTTATAGGATACTTGATTGGAAAGTAGACTTCATGGAATGGGGCAACAAGATATCAGGTAGTTGATCTTTTTCAAAGAGGAATGTTTGAAATCTTGAAATGCATTACCTTGTTAGATAAGTACAAAGTAGTCACGAATATGGCGCGATTTTAATAAGTGTACAGTACTTGGGGGATGCTCGGCTAAGCCCCTTCATTTCATTGGCATCAAGGTTGGAAGTAGTATGGGTATTAACAACTATATTTGAAATAAAGTTAGATGTGTTGATGTCTGAACGTGAAAAGTAATTTCAAACATTGACAAGACCAATAAAATCAAGTCTAGAGGAAAGGAGGCAGTGGATTGATCCATTTTATTCTCTTCCGTCCCAAAATTATTATCATTCAATTTCGCCCCTTGCTACCGTTCCATTAATATAACTATCACCTCATATATCTTCATAGCATCATCAGCATTTTGACTGCCATATCCAAAGTAATCACAGTCTACTTCTAATTTCTCCCAATCCCCCACTCATGTATGGCCCAACATCTTGAGTTTCCCTCCCAAATAGTATCTGGTCTCTACCACCCCGTGTACTCCACCATCCAACACATAAAGCGCTCCTCTCAACGTCCATCTCTCCACTCTCCAAGATTTCCCAGAACCTTACTTTGCATCGTTCTCTCATGTAATTATCTTCGATGGAATTCAAAAGATCGGCTGATATTGGTAGCCATGCCTGTAGAGCATCGAGGGGAAGATTGGGTAATGCATCAAGTAGTGTGAGCATGATGTATGCCTGTTCAGAGAGAGGCGCCTGACTATCTTGTTGGCTGGCGGTGTCTCTTGTATATACCAGATTGTGGTAGTGGGCGATGTAGCGCATGAGTTGCACGGTGATGGAGCATTTTCTAGAAGGGTCTCGGGCTAGCATTGGCCTCCGCGGTCGACAGTGGTGTAGGTAGGCGGAGTAGTAATGTGTATTAAAGACTTAAATGCGTAACGGAATTGTCTAGGCGACAGATTGTTCGGAAAGGAATTGAAGAGAGCATCAACGTAAGTTGGTATGAATCTAGCGGTCAAATTTGTGTTCTGAGGAGCTGATAGTACTGCAAGAACAGCGCTGTGAGCAGCCTCAAAGATTTCCAAGAAGCCAGGATGAGCTGTTGGATTGAGATAAGGGGCTGCCACACTAATGATCAAACTTTCGTTGTCAGGCGGACTAAGAATATTTGTCAAGTGCTCGCAAGTATTAAGATAAAATAGATCATGATTGCGCTGCAAAGGGTTATTTGGAATTTCGCCAGCTTGCGTGGGGTATATAGCTTTGAGAAGCTCTCTTGATTCGAGAGGATAATTAGATAGGATGTCGATAGAAGACAAATTAACGAACACATATGCAGAAAAAGAATTCGAGCCAAGTCGAGACGAAATAAAGTGAATGTTCCCAAGAATGATAAGGGTTTCCGAAGCTCCTATCGGGGCAAGGCGTCTTGTCGATAGGATAGGGTCAAGCATAGTTCTTCCCATAAGACCTTGCAGAATAACAACGGTAGCAAACATAGCGCTCTTCAATACCTGCCACAAGACTGGTGCGGTCATTTGGAGGGTTTCGGGAGTTAGAAAAGTCGCCTCCTCAGATGGATCAATTTCCGATAACTTGTTCCTCTTCCAGCCTTCTAGAAGTCTACCCGAGAACGAAAGAAGATGCTCTCGAATTTCTATCGCAAGTAGAGAGTTAGTCATATTTTCGATTGCATATGCGATAAGCCTCGAAAGTGGCCCCATGGACGACAGTATCGGGCTTGATGCCTGCTTTTGTAGTTGTAGAAAAGAGGAGGATTTGGACGACCAATCGAACTTATCTCCCGGTACTTGTTTGACATCCGCATCGATGTATTGTAAGAAAATACCGTCCTGGTAGCCCTCCAACGCAGTCACCGACCGTACCATTATCATGACTAAACTATCATAATTCAGACCCGCACGCACTCCGTCCGATAACAGGGGGAATGCGTGATTAAGAGCTAACACAATAGATTCTGCTGCAAGAATCCCATCTCTCATTGGATTCTCCAGTGCTAAGTTGGCCGCCGTTACTAATGCTCGCTCGAGTGTGCTCCTGAGTCCGCTAGAGAGCCCATGCCTTCCTCCATTTTCCATGCCGAGTAACACGCCAGCGATCACGAGAAGATGCTGCCATCTTGGCGACCTTTCATCCGCACCTTTGATCACTGATCGAGCCCAATCATCAGAACCAATCCCGCCTCCTTTCCGAGGTTGGTATGCATCGTACGGTGGATGCTCGTTACGACTTTCTACTTCGTTTTTGCACACCGTAATGGCAGCAGTATTGAAGACACTGATGATTCGGAGGCAAATTCGTAGACCATCGGTATTGTTCCATATAGCAGGCGCGGTAAGAAGATGCGATGTTAGAAGGCTTATGTTCAAAGGATTCGTAAGAGTGGTAAGGAGAGAGGTAGTTGTCCCAAGGATTCTGTCAGTTTGGGCTGGGTCAGGCACGCCTTGGTATGCGCGTAACACAGTCGTAAGAAGTCTATCTGCCGGCATCTTGAACTACTCTAATTATTTTGGCAGGACCTCAAATCATTGTGATGCTCGTATTGAGATATAATATTCAATTATTAAGGGTGATATGTGATGGCTGATGTGTTAATGATGGAATGGAGTTCAACAGCCGAGGTTTATTAATTCAGCCTTGTGTTGCGCACTGAAGGGTTCACAAGGCTAAATGTAAAGTATAATTTCTAGAGTTACACTGCACTGTCGCATCGCGTTAACGACTACAGCTTCCATACATCCCGTTCCCTTACGATGGGCTTTTCGCCCCAATAAATTATGCCCCTTTGAAGTGAGTCGCACTAGGACATTCAAAAGAATAGTTATGCTAATTGAAGTTTGCAGTACTCGGATCGATAATCCGGCGCCTCTTGACTATTCCACGCCGCCGTTTCCATCACTCTACTGGCCTCTCCATGCCAAACCTGGAGTCCCAAATTACCTATACTATGCTCATGACATTTGGCGATTCACTTTACTATGGACACTCATTGCGTACGGAATCACGCATATTGCCGCAGCTGTTTGTGCCGTTGCAATGCAATTGGGAAAGGGGAAAAACGCCTGGCAATATGCTTGGATCATACCACTGGTGTACGCTTTAATAGGTGGAATTGAAGCCTTGTTGGCAGGAAGTTTAGTTGGATTGATGTGAGTATTGTCTCGTGATTCACGTAGGAGTTTTCTTATTCTTGCTAATTTGTCAATCCTAGACTCGGTGCCATTTACAATGCGGGATATTTTCAGATGTCTACATGGATTCCGTTCATATGGGCATTGATCAATGTTTTAGTCTTGATTATATCTTCTTTCTCAATACAGGGTGGTCTATGAGGCACCATATATTTTAATGATACATATATCTTTTGGGAGATGAAAGTAATCGTGAGCGGGAGCTCTATCCATCTCTGAGCAATCAGGACTTGAGATTTGGATCCTGTTCTTTCGGCTCGATCTTTTTGATGATTTTCGCTGGATTGCCAGCTACGACATGGAAATCGGGAACATCTTTCGTCACAACACTCCCAGCACCCATGGTACAACCTCGACCGATGGTTACTCCAGGGCAAACTGTAACGCCGCCTCCGAACCACTGGGAAACTGTTAGCATCGATGATACTTATCAATAGTACACAGGGATTGAGCTGATGAATGTTATCGATATCGCGTAAACACTGTCAGAGATACGTACGCAGTCTTCTCCAATTGTTATGGGTGCCCCAAGCTCCGGGCCATAAACACCATTGCGAAGGAAAGGATCCAATGGATGCGTGGCAGCATAGAACGAACAGCCTGGCCCAATTAGAGTACGAGCTCCTATTGTGATTAGGCAGGTATCGAGAAATACGCAGTTAAAGTTGATGTAGACTCCTTTGCCAATCCTGTGGAGGATTAGTACTTTCTCAGAATGCGGTTTTACAGCTTGAGGCCTACCTCAGATTGATTCCATAGTCTACATTGATCGGGCCATCAATATATGGTTCATCTCTTAGAATAAGGAAGTCTTCTTCATCTGTGGCTCCGACTGGAGGAAGAGGAGTCTTGTCATTGATGATACTAGTATTGTTAGGTTTCGCATTGCCACTCAGCTAGAAATGAATGCCTACTCTCTCCACATCTCTACCAGCTTTCGTCTTGGGGCATCAGCGGCATTGTTGAATCTTTTACAAGCCCAATGACATCTTATAGAAGATCAATTATCAGCTGTATTCAAGGAAGTGACTCTGTTCAATGGAGTATCTGATGGGTGATTTATTCCTGTTTGTCTCTTACCTATTTCGCTTTTCCATGAGGTTTGGTGCGAATGCATAATAGAGCTCCCCGTTTCGCATCTTAGATTCATTTTCAACTTGGTCAATGGCCTCCATGATTAGGTTATGATGTGGAAGTGTGGTATTCACAGGTAGTCAAAGGATATTCAAATGATGGGGTTTTTGGGTCAGAGATGAAATCCGTCAAAACTGGAATCTTAACTGAGCATGTCATGTCTTTTAGCTTTCTTACTGCCGAGGCTCCGAGGCCTCTACCTCGTATATTCACCTAAACCAACAGCTCCACTTTGCCTGACATTTGGAAGCTTTCCCAGCACTTCGTATGCGGAATACCTTCCTGATCTACCTACTTACGGGACTCGGTCCTCGGAAGATACGAGATCATGGTGGGGGTGGCTGAAAGAGGGGGTTTAGCTATTTCATAGAAAAGGAGACCTCGGGAATACTCGAGTACCTAGGCATTGAGCTTCAACTGAGTTTATACACAAAGCATAATGGACAGTAACTAGATAGGTACACATAATTCAAGCATTCAATTCTCTACTGAATATTCAATGACTATCACCCAGGTAGGTAGATTATATCTGAAAAATATCTAGAGCTATTTGAGCGGTCAGGATACCTAGGTAGTGAGTGAGACTTTGTTGTACGGAATGTTGTCACATGCTTCTTTGTTAAGCTGACTAGGAAGTACCAATGGATATCGAGGTTTCCAAGAACCTTTAAGAAAAAGGTAACAAACCCCCCTCAAAATCTCATCTCATTCTTCACCAAGGACAATATGAAGAAACATTTAAAAAGGTTATGTACGAATAAAGGGAATCGTATTTGATTGTCCCCATTTCTTATGATTTTTCGTAATTTCGTTTCTGTTTAGTTATTATACTGGATCTCCGTGCTTATATATATTACTCAACCCAGCCTGAAATATATTGAATTAACCACCAAGCATCAAGCATCAAACTTCAAGCTTCCATTGCACTCATTTGATTGTTTGCGACTAGTATCTTTGTGATTATTGCTATCATAATCATGTCTACAGATGATACTACTAATGCCATTCGTGGATCAGCGTCAGCGCATAGCTCACCCGAACAATTAAAGAGCACAGCGAGCATACCCGGCGCAGCTCGTCGACGTCCATGGGACGTAATACAGAACGGCGGTGTTGCCCCTCGAGCGCGAGTCGGACCCAATCGAGAACAATTCGCAGAGATACCCAGCATCGACGAAGCCATCACTCAGTTCGAGAAGCAATTCTTTCCCGGTCAACCTAAATCTCTGTCTGGAATTGCTTTGCGATCTTTCCTCGTTGGTATTGTCCTTACGATTTCTATGGCCGCTACCTTCTACCTCTTCTTCGTTACCAATTCGATATTCTGGCGCATCCCCTTCTTCATCTCCTCTCTGGCAATCTTCCATTTCCTCGAGTTTTGGACCACGGCGAGATACAATACCCCGGAAGCATCTATCTCCTCATTCCTCTTCAGTGGCAACGGTTCTGCATACAACATTGCGCACAGCGCTGCCGTCACCGAATTTCTCATCACCAATACATTTTTCCCCCATGGATCTTCATACCGCATCTTTGGTCTCCAATTTCCCCCTTCCATATCCTTGTTCAGTTCCCGATCCCAAAACTCGATTCTCGTTCTCGGTCTCATCCTCATAATCCTAGGCCAAACGATTCGATCCGTAGCCATGGTACAGGCTGGTAGGAGTTTCAATCACATTGTTCAGTTCACTCGGTCGCGTTCACATACACTCGTCACAACTGGTTTATACGCATGGTTACGCCATCCCTCGTATTTTGGTTTCTTTTGGTGGGGATTGGGTACACAAATGGTCTTGGGAAATTTCTATTGTTTTTGGGGATATACGCTTGTTCTGTGGATGTTTTTCAATAGGAGAATTAAGGGGGAAGAGGCTTTGTTGATTAAGTTCTTTGGGGATGATTATGTGCAGTATAGGCAGGTCTCGTGGGTGGGAATACCTTTCATCTAGATTTACAGTGTACCTAATGCATGCAAATCTTGAAATTTAATCATGTTCAAATTGGATGTGAAAAATCAGTTGTATGCTCGGAAACGCATGGGATGGTAGTATATCAATCTTTGGAGGGTTTCCTGTATTTTGCGTCACTCGCCGATCGCGTTCAGAGAAATGGAAAGTGGGCGAACCTTGGAATCCATTGATCTTGTAAGGGAACATTGAATGATTCTATGGCTTGCATCGACTGGGTAGTTCCAAGGGAATGTTTGTTCACCACTAGTATTTTGGGACAAAAGTTCCGTACCATATTAATGATAGCCAGGCATTGTGGCTTCTCTATTTTTGTGTCTAATTGCTACAGAAAGATTAAGTGTAGTAGTTACCCGTGCTGGGAGTCGCCAGGCTCATAGAATTTCCATACTACTTGTTTCTAAAGACTGCAGTAAGGCGCTGTTAAAATAGCCAACATTTCTGTGATATGGACTGCCATTATTTGACCTGCTTGCTAACACTCCCGTATTTAGCTTGCCACGCGAAGAAGTAAAGTAATGCAGCAAGAGGTTGTCCAACCAGGGTGAAAGATACCCAAAAGATACAGTTTCCGATAATCTTGCCATTTATGCCGTTCATTTTCTCTAACGGGGTCGTGATAGCAATGAGTGGTAGCTGTGCCATCATGCCAATGAATGCAACGCCTAAAGATTGTTAGCAGATGACAGCATAAAATCACACTGTGAGCCTACCAATCATGTTATGTGTCGGTACGCCCACCATCAATTCGTGGAGAATAGCGGAGAATGTAAATACCGCAACACTCGCTGAGTATGGACTCCAGCCTCTGCCTACGAGGGGTGAGAAAACATGTCGTTTCATGAATTGATAAACAGGCTTGTTCCAAGTTCTCCAATATGTTCCCACGCTGGGCGAGTTCCACCAATCATCATAGAAGTTCCTATCCCCAAATGTTGTGACCTCTGCAAGAACGTTCAAAAAAGATTGGAATAACGCGAAGAATCCTGCTAGCCATATGACCAGAGATATCGTAGACAACTTCATCAATCGTTCGAGGATAGAAGGAAGATCTAGAGATGCCATCTTATCTAAGGAGTTCTGAAGAACAGGGGCCGCATACTGTGCGCTAGCAACCCATATGAAAATACTGAGACCAAAAACTTCTGCCAACCTCTTACCTACAAAAACCCATCTAATCTTGTTTGTCCGAGGATAAACGGGTTGGTAAACCAATGTTGGAACCCACCAAAAGTATGTCAAGTTCTTCAGCGTGATATTCTGTGGGTAGGGACATTTGTTGTATATTTCTGGCAATGCATCTTCCTCTTTACTAGAGGGGTGGAGATAAGCATGTCGAAGATCGCGGCAGGTGAATGCATAACTATACGTTTTCAACCAGACAATGATTGCGTGTGCCTCGGTTATTGTGCCTATAAGGGGATGATGTATGAAGAAGTAGACAATTATGGATGTGATGAGTAAACAGAGCGTTATGTTCAGTCCGTGTATCCAAGCTATTACTTTCCAAGTTGAATGGAACTTCTCATGTTCGGCCTGGGTAGCAATATAGCTACCACCTGGCGTCGCTATTCCAGCTCTCTTTTTGCTTCCCTTTAGTGAAGCTCTTGCTTGTTGCGCGGCGGCGAGTTCGACAACGTAGGCGACAAAAAGATGGCATGGAATTATAAAGTAAAGAGCAGCCCCTAGAATGAGATCTTGTCTGCGATAATCGTGACATCTTAAACATATCAAAAACTCCATACTATCAAGAATTGTTAGCTGCATTCGATGAAGCCAAGGTTTGAATGTGAAAGCTAAGCTAAAAATCATAACATCGGCGTTGTCAAATATGCAGAGAAACGAGGTATTCAGACTAAACTTCGTGATCCCTCTTTCCCCTCTTAAGCAACCGATTCTTCTTTCAATTGAGAAATATATGACTGGGAGGAGATATACCTTTCGAATATTTTCCAACATCAATCGCAGATTTGAGATTAGTAAAACAAGCACCATCAAATTTCTAAATCCAAGAAAGCTAGGTGCCGCATCGCTTTCATGGCTAAGACATGATGTTCGAGGTTGAGAATGAACAGCAGCGACATGTCTATACTTCTTTTGTGTAAATTTTCGAAGTGAATCGGACGTATGTTGTTGTGTGAGAGGTTTTGGGAAATCCGCGATGCTGATGTTGGCCCTCTTCTTTCCGTGTGCACCATTGACATGTGAAAGTGTAGAACGCCTGATGGTTGAAGAAATATCTGCCACACTCTCCGTCCCAGTTACTGTGGCATTTTCAGAGGTCATCATTGCGAAGATCGCATAGAGCCGTATTCAAATTCGAGCTGCTAGTATTTGAACATGTACCGAGTAATGAATGGATCTCTGGAATGATTGATAAACAATGTTCCAAGAGAACGAAGGGAGATACCAAGGGGAAAGCACAAGGATGAACAAGCAATATGCGCAATTACCCGATAACTTGAATAATATTTGAAGCTGTGAAAGTAAGAGAATCAATTGATCAATGGGAGTGTAATGAAAGGAAAGGTGTTTGAATATTTACCGTAGACAATTATTGTAGCCGTAATGAAAGTAAATTCCTCACTGGCCAAACCCCTCCCGCGGTCAATTATTGGCTGAGAATGAGTGATGATAGACCCAAGACCGTCGAGTAGCGGCGCAAACTTAATTGATATACGAGTAGCGGTCTTACAAAAGTGTAGGACGGTCGAAAATTGAGGATTTATCAAGATCTTCAAGTATCAATAATAGCAAACATAGTCTTCGAAGATTTGGGCAGATCTGGAGAGAGTCAAGCACAAGACATGATTTGGTGAAGACACCGACCGTACCTTAAGAACGGCAATGGCATTCCAAGTTACCTATCTTTCTCATGAGCCTTGCCCTTATCGCCCTTATCGTCCATGTGGAGGCATCAGAGGCTACAAGTCTGATTACTAAGCAGGCTCATCGATAAATCATTGTTCCGTTCCGTGTCATCGCGAATCCTTGTTCATCAAATGTCAAAGTCGCGACCATTTTCTGAAAGCATGACCTCTTTGACTGAGCTTTATTTATTCATCTAGTCTTCGAAAGTTCCAAACACATGATCCTGAATCAAACTCAACGGACCTCGCCGAAGAAGAAAGTAGTCGTTTGATCAAATATTATTGAAGGAAATGATGCACTGATAAAAATGGCATACGAACCTCGAGAGTATGGAGGTGGACGGGATCGAGAAAGGGAAGGAAGAGGAAGAGGAAGAAGAGATGATGGAGGACAGGAAGAGGGGAGTGGTGAAAGGGACTTCGTGAGAGGGAGAGGTCGTCGTAAGTAAAATACTTTAATTTTTTAAATTGTCGATTAGGGCAGGCTGCTGGGAAGCTCATCTATATCTTCTCGTTTCTTGGAAACTCTTGATTTACTAATTCTCTATAGGTCCTGTCACGGATTATAGCTCTACTATGGTTCATTGGATGCGTAATCGTCAGCCAAGGTATAAAGGTGGTTACCAAGGTGAAATGGAAAGACCCAGTCCAAGTTACATGATAGATGTGAGTATTCTTAAACCAGTCGCATAGGCTAATTTTGATGCTTTTGGTCTAATTATTTATAGATGTTACCACCGCTGGCAAGAATTCATAATGCAGCAGATTCGATTCCAGGGAGGCATTTACATTCGTCACTCAACAAAATCAAGCACCCTGTGAATGTGGTAAGATGGACACCAGAAGGTCGACGATTACTCACAGCCTCCAGTAGTGGAGAATTTACTCTATGGAATGGCGCAGGTTTCAACTTCGAGACAATTATGCAAGCACATGATGTTGCTATTCGCGCTTTGTCTTATTCTCATAGCGATGACTGGTTGATATCAGCTGATCATGATGGAGTGATCAAATACTGGCAACCGAATTTCAACAACGTCAAAGTCATTCAAGGACATGATGACCCTATAAGAGACCTTGCATTTAGTCCAAACGACTCAAAGTTTGTCACGGCCTCGGATGACTCTAAGCTAAAGATTTTTGATTTTGCTGGCGGTGTTGAGGAGTCTATTCTCTCTGGACATGGATGGGACGCGAAAAGTGTTGACTGGCATCCGACTAAAGGATTACTCGTTTCTGGATCAAAAGATCATCTTGTCAAGTTATGGGATCCGCGCAGTGGCCGGTGTCTGACGACTCTCCATGGACATAAGAATACAATCACAAAAACAGTTTTTGAACCAGTACGAGGCCACTGCTTAGCCACTTCAGCTCGAGACCAAACCGCACGAGTATTCGACTTGCGAATGATGCGCGATGTATGTCTGCTCAAAGGCCATGATAAAGACATTTCTACCCTGGCATGGCATCCAATTCACCCTTCACTTTTGAGCACTGGCGGTGCTGATGGGTCTCTTTTCCACTACCTCCTAGATGAACCAAACAATCCTGCTGGAACGGAGCCTTCCATAGCTCCTTACGATAGTCCAGACCCCACTACTACACCGGCTCAAACCATCTATCCAGCTCATAAATTAACCTACGCTCATGAATTCGCTATCTGGTCACTTGATTGGCATCCTCTCGGTCACATCTTAGCTTCAGGTTCCAATGATCGAATCACTCGATTCTGGACACGTGTACGTCCTGGTGACACAGATACATTCAAAGACCGCTATCATATTGGTGACTCAGCTGCCGAGGCGCAAGGAACCTATGATCGTCGCGGCGGGCGACGCCAACGTCAAGAGGAAGAAGATCAAGAAGCTGAAGACGAAATGGAAGGATTAGTCGATCAGAAAATGCCTGCGAAGGTACCCGGTTTCGCCACAGGAATACCCGGTCTGCCATTACCTGGTATGGGAATTATCCCCGGTATGAATCGTGTTCCCCCACCTCCACCTCCTCCTATGCTCAGCGGAGGTAATATGCCACCTCCACCTTTACCTGGAAATATAGATGTCAATACCTTGGCAATTATGATGAAGGCTGGTTTGCCTCCTCCAGGGGCACCAGGCATGCCACCCCCACCACCAATGCTCCCACCAAATTTTCAACTCCCACCTGGCTTCGTTGTTCCCCCACCCCCTCCTGGTATGCCAATACCTGGTTTAGATAGTACAGATCTATCAAGTGGTAGCGGTGGAATTAGAAAGCGGGGACCGTTGCCAAGCCAAGAAGAAAGTTTACAAGCGATGCAAAGACAGGGAAAATTTAGACAAGCACGATAGTGGGTATTTGATCTCTGGGGAGTGAAACTCGGACTGTATACCAGAATATAGCATTTTCGGGCGAAATGAAGCATGGGGCGTTTGGGCGAATTGTAATGTAGTCACATTGATAATTTTTGAATTGTCCTTATTCACATATATGCACTCGCGAGAACAAGCGAGATGTGTTTCTTATTAAAGTTTGAATCTGCTTGGTGATGCAATTGAAGGGTATTAATGTTATGGTATATGAATAGCAACGCAAATTCGAAAAAAGAAAACTATTCTTAGAAAAAGCAAACGCCATGCTATGCAATCCCACCAGAAATGCTCGCCGATGCTGTATATATGCTGCAAATCCCCGCCCATTACATGCCAAATCTAAGAAGTGTGTCTTGGACTCGTCCTCCTTGGTGCACTATCCTTTGCAAATGCCTTCTGTCTATCCGAGTAATCTTTAATAACTAACGCACACATCATGTCATCACACAATCTCTTCCTCCTCTGCGCCGGCAACTTCGTCATGAATTCCAACCCACTAGCCCTCTCCACCATCTCAACAGGTACCTCAAAATCCGTCAACGGCTTCTCATTAGGTATCCTCGCATTAGGTAACACAAACGCACCAACTGCTACTGGACCTGCTGTAGTACCATCTTCCGCAAAGATAACCTTGTAGAAATGTGTCGGTACAGCAATATTTGGTGGATTTCCAATAACCTCATAAGTAACCCTCCATTTCCCATCCGCTGGATCCCGTTTCGGCAAATACAAAGGTCCAGTAACGATTCTCACACTTGGGTATCGAGTCGTAAGTCTGCGACAAAAATCCTCAAAATGCGCCCAGTAATCGCGGTTGAATCCTTCTCCTACTTGCGGACACATGTTTGTGAGGAAAAAGGTATCGTTCATGGCTTCTTGACTCCATTTTGCGTCTGCGGCAGGTACTTGGTGTCCGCGATCGTAACCAGATCGAACATAGTCCTTCAATTTACCGCGAAATTTTTCGGGGACAGAGGGGTCTTCGACAAAATAGGAATGTTTGCGATCGCCGTTTTGAGTTGCAAGTGAGGCGGGAGTTATATGTTCTGCAACCCAAGAAGGATTTCGAAGTCTTCGATCGAATGAAGATATTAACGCATTTCTCGTCGCTAGATCTGCGACGGGTCCTGGAAATCCGTATTGAAAAAGACCTGCGGGGTCGACTGGTGCTATGACATCTTTGATCATGGATTGGCCGATTGGGAGAGGTACTGGCGAATGCGCAGAAGAAGTAGAGGATGCTGTGACTGCTGTTGAGCTTGCTGCTGCTTGGGTTTTCTTTTCAGATCGTGTGGAATACATGGCGGCGGTGATACCGGCGCCTGTGGCTGCAGAAACGCCTGCTATAATTGCTAAGGTAGTTTTGGACATGACAGAGAGAATCGAGCTTGACGAGAGCTCGTACCGAATGGAAGAGGGAGATTATTTATGGGATTTATTTTGGGGGTGATCAATGTGTGAGTCTATGATCACGATGTCGATATTTCCGCGTGAGCTTTTTTTTTAGAACGAGGTTTCTTCGTGTTGATGTCAGTTGAACTTTCCTGACATGTCTCGGAAAACTGTCTCGGAAGCCCAGAGTTTTTCCGAGGGTTAGATCTACAACAATCAAATCACGCAGTGCTTGATTACTAAACTTACAATAGTCAATAGTATGAAATAAATCCTTGAATACTTTTCCAATTATTATACTATTTAGACTTTTAATTCTCTGAATTGAAATGGAACAATTGAATCATTGAAGAGCTTCATTAGTGGTCAATTCCGGTCAGTTTTTCTCTCACGAATAAGCAGTGTATGAATAAGCTAATGTTTATGAAAAGCCATGCAATTTTTTTGGTCTACCTAGTCCTCTTTACTCCCTCCAAGCATATTATGCTAAAAACAACGTGTTAAGAAATTGATAATGTACAATAGTCTCTGGGACTTTTCCAATCCCTACTTTCGAATATACAATATAGGGTTAGCTCCGAGATGACTGAAACCCTTGTATCCTTCGAATGTCGGTTTTGTACGGATAGGATCTGTCTCTTCCCCAACAGATAGTCCCTCGACATTAAGTAACTTCTCACTATACTCTGTTTCAAATGATGGCCAAGATGGCTGAGTTCTAAGACGATTCACGTTAGATTATTGAACCAAACACAGTGGAATTCTTGTGACTTACGCTCCCAAGCCTGGAAGATCAACAACGCCTCCGCCAGGAAGTGCGAGTGGGGACGAGAACACCCGGTTCCCATCATCTTTTTTGAATTCAGTAAACTCCTTTACTTCCGCCTTCCCGAAGTACAGAGCTGCTGGCCTTACAATTTCAGACACCAGTCGTGCAACAGGGAAGGTGCAATTCAATGCCATAACCAAGGTCGATTTGTCAATTTTGAGCCAGCCCATTTGATGACCAAAATCACCATCGACGATTTGCATGTTGTATTTGTCTGCAACTTCTACGCAACGTTCGTTGTACGCAGGATCTTGGAGGTAGATTGAAAGTCTCTTTCCTGGGTGGTAGCGCTCCCAGACTCGTCGAATTGTTAACATGCTTGCATGCTGAACCTGGTTTCTTACTCGAAATGATGAACTTCCGGCGTCGATTGCAGCGATTGGGCCAGTTCCAAAGGCAACAATCTTGTCAAACTTTACATCTTTGCAAAGTTCCTCGAAAAAGCTTTCGAATCGTCTACAGAGCTCAGTTTCCTCAAACTTCGCAATGGTCTCTCGAAAGCCTTTTTCGACTTGTTCGGGTTTAAGCTTTGGTCCTTCTACGTGTTGATAATTAAAATACGACCGGTCATCATTACTTCTTTCGTATTTTGCGTTCAAAATACTAAAAATGACGTTAGTTAAAAACAAAATTAAAAATGTTAAAAGCATACTCGAGTGGCATTCTTTCTGGTCGGTCAGATCCTTCCTTGCCCAAATCTCCAGCCTCCGCAGCTTTTATTCGTGTTTCAAAAATCTGGAACCAGACGGCTCCAGGAACGGAATGGGTTAGTGGAAAACAGTGATAGAAAAAGTTGGCACGTTGAATCACCAACTTTTCTCTATCTTCCTTTCGCATGGAGTTGAGTGCTCTCCAATCTAGGCGTTTTTTATACAAGCCGTGCACATCTGGGTGAGGGTTCTTTTCGCCCTGCCAAAACCTAAGGTGTTTGGACACAGGATGTGTGGGAGTTGGCGCAGGGGTAGATTCTTCGTTGGAAGTGGACATATTGCTAAGCTTTAAAGTTAAGTAGAAGTAAGTCAATGTTCAACGAAGTGTCAAAAGACAACGGGTATCTACCAGAGTTTGAGGTCTGATTTTGAAAAGATGGTTGGTTGTTTGAGGTAGGTTCGTTGTTGAGGGTAGTTTGGTTGTTTAAGGTAGGTTGATTGTTTGAGGTAATTTAAGGTAGATAGATTGTTTAAGGTGGGTTGGTTGTTAAGGGTAGTTTGGTTGTTGAGGGTAGGTTCGTTGTTTAAGGCAGGTAGATTGTTTGAGATAGTTTAAGGTAGGTAGATTGTTTAAGGTGGTTGATTATTGAGGGTAGGTTGGTTGTTGAGAGTAGGTTGGTTGTTTAGGATAGGTTGTTGTTTAGGATAGGTTCGTTGTTTAAGGTAGGTTGATTATTGAGGGTAGTTTGTGTGATTTGAAGTCGAATGATACGAAAAGTAGTTATTGCATTAGTTGTGGATTTTGATGATGTTTGTTGAAGAAGGAAGCAAGTCCAAATGGGGGGAACCGGGTCTATTTGAGCACCTCTGGAGGCGGGTTGAAGCTTTCAGATTTGTCATTTGGAGACATTTTCGAGTCACTACGACATCAAAATCACATCACCATGACTATACGATTCATTTCGAGTCACTGAAATACTACAATATCAAAGCCACATCATCAGGAATATACGGTTTATGTCGAGTCATTTCGATGACACAATTCACATGTATTTGGATGATAGTTTAGGATGAGAACTCTACATAAATGAGTAATTCGATCAATCATTCAGATGGTAGTCTTGGGATGAGAAAACTGATAATTGGATACTGAAAGCCCACCTTGCCCCCCTGAGGACCTCGCCTAAGAACCCCGGGTGTCTAGTTCAAGCTGGGATCTGGGATCTATACAGGTCTCATATTGAGATTATATAGGGATACATTCAAAGACTCGAGTCCCGCCAGAACATTAAACCCTTATAGAATTGGTACACTTCTCAATAATTCGATTCTTATACAAAAATCTTTCTAGAATAGTCGTCTAATGCGCTCAAGATATCTACACCTAACTCCGAGAATCGACAACTGATCTCGAAGGATACTGGGTAATGCATCTCGATGATGTGAGCTCGAGTAGAATAGCTGTAGCACTCTTTAAATTAGAATTAGATACTGAAGTACTATTCTTCCAAATGATTTTAGACATCCGGGCGGAATGGAATGGAATGGAATGGAGGAGTACATATCGTAGACACGCAATCAAGATAACGTAAGTGACATTTTCCACCTGTATATGCATCTACGCTACTGCGGCTCGTTCTTGATCTCGTAGGTGTTTTCTTATCTGAACCACATCGTATAAACAAACAAATCTTGACTCGAACAACAAAACAAAGAAAAAGCAATTACTCGATAGACATCATGGCCAATCAACATCGATGTCAAGGAGATGAATAATCTCGAGAGCTGCACGTGGAACCAATTGTCAAGGACAGCGGTGTGGCGGGATCAATATGAGAACCTTGATGGTTAAAAGGATCGAGTTAAGGTTCATACGACTCCGCCTTGTCTATATTTTCTTTTTTCTCAATGACGAATTAAAAACTCGGGATTTAATGTGAATTTATATCTATTGACCAATCAGAAAGGATAGATGGATGCATCTATGATTTACATGATTTATTTATGATTTAACCTTTTGGAGAAAATTGAATTCGGGTCTCTCTGACTTTCTTGTTGTCTTCTTGCACCAAGCCATCAAGGTCTTCCTAGGTAATTTTATTATTCTTCCTACTGATACGACAAGGTAGAGTAGCTTAATAATATTCATCGTGTATTCATTCTCATCATTCTTGTCATTGTCATTGTTATTGTTATTGTCATTCGATTATCATTATCATCATCATCTTCTTCTTCTTCATTATTTCACAGCAACCTATGACATAAGACAATTCATTTCCTATAGCCGCGAAAACCTGTGAATATTCTGTTCGTCTTCTTCCTCTAACTCTTTCGTTCTTTCACTCTCTTACACCGTTACTTTGTTACCTCCTTCAAAGATTGTTTGCTTCGCCAGTCTCACATTCACCTAAAATCCTAATATACTCTTGCTCCTTCCGAGACTTTTTCTTGTCTACTTTTGAACTGCACTTTGGATCATTTGGACACTCATAGCTACATCACCTCGATCTACATTAATCCCACTGTGACAACACATGCAACAATACCACCTTCAATACTACCTTCTGCAACAACATCGGGGATAACCTGCGACAGCCCATACAGTCAGATTTGACCTAGTTCGACCTTGTGCCACCTTGTATTGGATACATTTTTGAGTTACTACTTGTATTTCAACCCCGCAGACGGAGAGAGTGTTTGAGGAAGTAGGAATATATCATTATAAAAGTGGCATCACAAGCCGTCAGTATGGAGGCAGACTCGTTGAGTAATGATATGAGAGGGTGGATCATGGCTATTATCAGTGGAATAGGTCAGTATAATACTCCGTGGTCCATGGACCGATGTTTGATCAACTCTAACGACAGTTTTTAGCATGTGTCATTGGTAGTTGCATAATATGCATAGATCTATTGATTAGATATATCCCCAGCAAGAAGAATTTCAGGATACAAGATAACAATGCTTTCCTAGCTGCATCTTTAAGTTTGAGTTTTGGTGTAATGGTAGGTTCTATCTTTCATCCATTCGTCTACTTGTTTACTAACCATACATTTCTTTTGTTAGATATTCTCTTCGCTATATAGTATGCTCCCATCATCGAAAAAATATCTGATGGAGGGTGGTTATACAGCTCAAGCTGCTGCATGGACTCTTCTGGCTTGTTTCGCTGCAGGATTCATTGGCATACAAATTGTTTCGAGACTCATGCATCAATTTATCCCCTCGCATGTCTCACATTGCGATCATTCTCACAATCAAGATGCAGCGCATCACGACCACGACCACGACCACAACCACAACCACAACCACAGCCACAATCACCAAACCTTCGATGGCTTTGATGACCACCATGATAATCATCTTCCACTATCAAAATCGAGTTCTCATGTAGCAGTCAATCAAGGAAACGGTGCGATGACGGAAACTACACCACTTCTCGCTTCACATGTCGGAGAGAATGGAAAGCCTTCAATTGAAGCTCTTGCACCACCAAATAAAGATTCTCAGTCAAGCAATCGCCGCCAATCCCATAATCTTACCAGGCGACCATCGCTCATGGTAGTTCATGACAGGGTGATGTCTTTTGTAAAGGATAGGAAGGCCAATTGTGACGAGAGTGGACCATGTTTTGGATATTCTGACCTTTGTGGACGAGAATGCTTGAAAACCCCCATGAGTACAAAAATTCCTTATCCGGCGCGAACTCCCACAGGCACCTTGTCAACCCGATCTCATTCTTTCACATTACCAGAAGAAGATGAAGAAGTGGCTCCAGATAGTTCAGCACAATTACGCAGGGCTACTTCCGAAACGGAAATTCCCAATTGTCATGACTCTGACATTGAAGCTCAACAACATCATCACCACGTTCCCGAAAATGCGTTCATGGATATTGGTCTTCAAACAAGTATAGCTATTGGACTACATAAATTACCAGAAGGTTTTATTACATTTGCTACAAACCATGCAAACCCCGAACTTGGAGTTTCTGTCTTTTTAGCTTTACTTGTTCATAACATCACTGAAGGGTTTGCAATGGCTTTACCATTATACCTAGCACTTGGTAGCCGACCACGAGCTATCTTCTGGAGTTCCTTCCTTGGAGGTGTGTCACAGCCAGCCGGTGCCGCAATTGCAGCCGCATGGTTTTCAATTGCCGGACGGGAAGGTCATGCGCCTAATATTGTGGCTTATGGATGTATGTTTGGTATCACGGGGGGTATTATGGCTAGTGTCGCATTGCATCTTTTCGCGGAGTGCCTGGGTCTGAATCATAATAGAAGCTTGTGCATTTCTTTTGCATTTGTGGGCATGGCGTTAATGGGTATGAGTAACGCTCTTACCTCTCAATAAGGAAGTGTGGGGATGGGAATGGAAATCGAGATGGGCACGCATTATGAATAGATGATAGGCGTTTTTATAGGATATTAGCATACCATGGGATTGGGTCTTATTTTGGAGGGTATTTGGGGAGTTTATTGTGTGTCTTTGGTGGGCTTCGATGGATATTGGATCCTTAGTTGCGAGATTCGATGTATTTTTATTTCTAAACTCTCGGGTTCGAAATTGGTGAGCGAATAGTTAGAAATATTAGTTATGCTTAGACTCAGGCTTGGTTACTATGAATACACTCAATGGTTCTGTAGCTAAGTAAATATTTATCCTTCTCTATGTGATACAAGTGGTGTGATGAATGTCTACATGAGTTTTACATGAGTGGTGAATACACAGACTCTCATGTTTTTGAAAAGGAAGGAGTCTCATAATCAGAATGTCGCCCCTTCTGAAGACGATTCTCCTTGCTTAGATTCATAGGCGAGTCAGTAGATATCTGGTCATGTAAGCTTTGTTCTCTGAGATATATTTGAGGAGATGCGCTCAATCAGGTATATAAAATCATAGATAGGATAGATATAGCTCGCGAAGTAGTTCCTCTTTGTAAATTTACCAGAGCTATTGTTACTGGTTTTTCTTCCTTTTTTATCAGGATCGTTGGTAATATGTAGTATTTAGTATGTATAATAAGAAAAGCAGTACTGGATGAAAAAAAAAAATAAGAAAATAAGGAATTTGTACACGGAATGTAATATACTGCTTGTGAGAAGATGGATGTAGATGTAGATGTAGATGTAGATGTAGATGTAGATGTAGAGGTGGAAGATGAATGACTGATTTACTATGTATATATATATATATATTTGTCACGGGTTCAATACGTAGTTAGGTGGATGCCTTAGGCAACCACCCTCCATATAGTCGGCGCCTCCCCGCCTTCTTCTGCACAACCTCGTAGAATATCATATATCTTATCTAGCACCCAGACCACACTGTGATAGTATATTCTACCTTTGAAAGAATCTTGTTGCAATAAGAGCAACCCGATTCTGAAAAGAAAATCTTTGTTCCGGCTTTTCACCTGTCTAAGGGCTAGTTTGGATGTAAAATCCGTGCTGAATCTGCTGAAATAATCTGCACTTTGTGCTATTGCGGATTCCGCAATAATATCAATCCGCTTCAAAAAGAGCGGATTATTAATTTGTGGTTTTATAGTTTGAATATCAAATCCGCCAAATAATTTGTGGTTTTTCTAGAATATTTAATTTAAATTTCAATTCGATATTAAAACCCTATATTTAAAATTGAAAACTATATAAAAAGCTTTAATAGAGTAATAATCTTAAAAAGTATTTAGAATTGGAAAAGAAATACATTTTGATTTTATCTTTTTTTTTTTCTTTTCTTTTCAAAAAAAGAATCTTTTTTTGAAATATTTTTGAAGCTATTTTCTATATATAAAATTATTTTAATAGCTAATAATACAATCATTACCCAAAATATCTCGAAAGCATTTAGAAAGTCGAAAATTATTGATAATGATAATAATTGAAAATTTATATCTATATAAAAAAGAGATAGAAAATCTCGAACTCGAAGTCCCTCTCCCTCAATTCGTTATTTCAAACGAAAACTTAAACCTATAGCAAAAGCAACCAAATCTCAAAGCCAACTTTGTGTCACGGGATCACCTCTGGGAGTATTCAGAAGCTTTACCGCTGAGCTAAACGCCCAAAAGACTAGGAGGTAGAACTGGAAGTTCTACCTTACTCTCACATATATAGCAGGACAGGACAGGACAGAAAGGGCTTAGTGTCACCCCGTGACACTTTGAGATTATAATACCTCCTTCTTTTCTCTTATTAGAGATTTATTATTTAATTCCTTTTATAATAACAATACCATCTTCAATCAGAAGAAAATACTCTTTACAAAAAAGAAAAGCTATATACAGGTATTTGATTTAAATAAAGCTTATTTTAATTATATTAATTTATAATATATAATAGAATTCCGAAATCAATAAGAGGCTCTCAATAAATATCGATACAAACAGCGATGAGAATAATAATAATGAGAGAAATGTTAATAATAGCTATAACACCAATCAAAATCCAAAATATAATATTTGTAATAGTTTAGAAAATGAAAAGAATCCCTTTACTGATATTATTGAAAGGAAGAATAAATCAGTGGATCCGAAAACTAAAACCAAAGATATTTTGAAGAAATCTATAAATCAATTCAAATGGAAACTTTATGAAAAGCTTTTTTTAAATTTAATATAAAATTATTTACAAAAGATTAATTAATAATTAGATCAATTCACTAGATAGAGAATACTTTATTATAATCAATTTGTATAAGCTATTGCTTTAGAGTATAAGATACATATTAATAGTAATAAGAATCTAACTATATCACGGAGGTAATAGCTATGTCTAATGGTCACTTTGATCAGGAGATAGGTATATAGAGTGATAATAAACTAGATTGACTTGAGGTGTGATCATAAGGATCATACCTGCTTTATATACCCTGATCAAGCGATGGAGTCGCCTAATTAGGTATATAGGGTACACAAATGAACTGAATGAAATAGTTTTAGTAATCATGGGAATGAGTACTCCGGAGGAGTACTAGGATTAATACCGTAGGGTTACACTATACGGTGAATTCCGTGACAAACTAGTAATTAAATTAAAAAGAAAATCAATTCAATATAAATGTTCTCTTTTTTTATTGTTTATTTGATCTAATTAATTTGATTTAGATTAAGGGATATTATATAGAGTATCGGTATCTTCTTAACCTATCTAATTGAAATACTAGATTCAATAAAAAGAATGATATTATGTAGCCTTATATATCTAATCATTTATAGAAAATGCTTCTACAAGCAAGTGAAGCTAATAATCGAAAATATTATTGACATCGAAGTCATTATATAGAGAGCTAATCGATTCTTTAATTTCTATTTGAAACTTGTATAGTTAATAATAAATTTACATATCATCCTATAGCTTTAATGCAATAAACAATCATTTCTTCGGATAAAGAGAATAATCTTACTAATTCAATATACTCTATACCTTTCTTAAATAAAAATATTAAAAGATAAAATAAATATAGTTCTGGGATATATAAAATAAGGAATTTATATTTTTGAGATATATTTTATTATTAATTGATTTATAATTAGAAATAAAGCGATATAAACAATCTATTACAAACTACACATTATCAAAAAGGCCTCGAAAAACTGTCTCTTTTGAAATTACAGATAGTTTATTTTATATTAATGAATCTTTAAGAGATTTTAATAAATCGAGAAATCATTCTAGTGTCTTATATACTCAAGTCGACAATCCATTATCTCTTTGACATTAAGTATATTATATAATCGTACAAAACTATTCTAGCAAATATAAGTTCCTAGGGGCTAATATTGCTTTCAAGCTTATTGATTTCCTACAATATCCGGTGCCTGATATTTGTCAATCTTATGGTGAGCTATTGATATTTATGCGTATAGGCCTATTTCAAGTAGAGTTTGTAAATAAAATCTATAGAGAGCTTAAAAAGCAGTATAAAAAGGAAAATAATGAAATACCTTTATTATTCACTTCTTTATAACAAGCTTTAAATAAAGAGTGGCTTCTAAGTTCTAATAGCTTTTGATTTAGTAGTTCTGTTTATTCTATTCTTTTTATTATATATTTTTATCAATATAACCTTTGTATTTATTCAATTAGATATTAATATTATATCTTTCAATACCTTTGTCTTATTTGATATTAATAATATATAAATACGAATAATACCTATTCACTAGTTCTGGGTATATGAAATAAAGAATATAAGTATATAGTAGCTGGCTAGTAAGAAATGGCAAGTGAGAAATGACTGGTGAGAAATGGCTAATGAGAAATGGCTGTGACGAGTCACATTATCTAGTATATAGACTCTCTTCTTTAAGATCTTTCGATCTTAAATTATCCCTTTTGGGGTTGTGTGGCCTAGTGGTAAAGAAGAGAGCTTTAGGTCCGTCACAATGGCTAGTAAGAAAACTATAAAATTTAACCTCTCAAAGTATAATATCCACCAATAACAAGGATTGCCAGTTTTATTATTCTTTGAAGAAAAATGCTATCTGTATTTTTAATAGTTTGTCTCTTTGTATGAAATGTATAATATTATAGTACTATAAATTAAATCAATAATTTACTTAATTGATAAATAAAAAGAATAGAAAACACATTTTCAAAACAAATAACTATAAAGGATTCAACTGCCTTTTGAATTACTACAAAAACAGCAGCATTCTACCTTCAACATTTTTCATTAAATATAAATTAATCCGAAACCTCTTTAACTAAATATTGAAAAGGGGCTTTTTTCAAAAGCAATTCGATTGATTTTTGATACTTTTTAATTTTTTATAATATAATTGTTATATTTAATTAATAAAAAAGAAGCTTAGAAATCAAAAAAAGATTTATTTACTTCCCACTTTTCATTAATAAGCTCTTTTAATAATTTCTGCTTTTCCTTTTTTAAACTATTTTCTTATATTTTGAATTTTTGCTTTTAAAGTTTTCTTTACATTCTTATTTTTAAAAAAAGATAATCTTTCACCTATACCTAGCTTTTATTTATTTATTAATCTCTTTCCGATATTAATATATAACATAGCTTCTTTATATAATACATTTGTAGTTTATATTATAATTACAGGATTTCCTGGAATATAATATTTTCAAGACTTAGATTTGAATTATTTCAGTTTATTATAAAAAAGATTTCAAATATTCAAGGGATGTATATCTAAAAAGCTTTAAGAATAAAAGTAAAAGGAATAAGCATTGAAAAATTAAATATTTAGAAATGTGTATTTGTAAATTAATATATTACATATTGTATAATTCAATTAATTATACTATTTATTTCTTATGAAATATAGTTATTCCAAATACAAAATATTATAAATAATATAAACAATATACTTTTAGGAATAACAATAATAATAATAATAATAAGCATTATATTTATAATATTGAATCTCTTTTAAGCTTTAAAGAATCAAAAAGATATTAGTAATAATTAAATCTAATAAAAAGAAGCTATAGGAAAAGCAAAAAGAATATTTACAAAAACGAAAAGCTAGAAATATATATAATCAAAAACAAAAATAATATCTAAAAAGCTAGAAGTCGAAAAAGAGAAAGATAGGAAAAAGTATCAGATTTCTTATATTTTGAAAGTGCTTTGTAAAACTTCTGATTTTTTAAAGGTATTTTTTTTATTTATTTATAGTGATTAACGTCTTGTAGGGGACCTCCCTAGGGGTATGAAAGATGTGGCTAGATCTAGAGTTACAAATACAGAAAGGTGTTGATGTGTATGCTAGTAAAACCTTATAGGGTAAACCCAGTTCCTTTTATATATCCTAAACAAGCCAGTGTAATATTTACAAATAGAGTTGTTTGATCGGCTCTATATTCCTAGCACTTTCTATTACTTGTGAAAAGGAGTGCTTTGATTGTATGATTACTTTTATTATAAAACCATATAGGCAGAAGCAATATATATAAATATATTACTTCAAAGAAGTAGGTGTATATATAATGATGCTTTATAAAAACAGAGGATTCAATTATTAGATTACTCAAAAGAAATAGTCGGAACAATGGTTCCGCTAAGTAGTGGAGTAACATATAAGCACAGTAATAACAACTGAAGAGAAGATCAGTTTCCTTTCAGCATTCGATCGATCGCTTTTATAGTTTATAATAAAAAAACTCTATTAGGGTTAGTAATAGATTGTTAGAATTTAGTAAAATTGTATTAAAAGGTTTATACTAAAGTGGTCTATAAGGTGATATATAAAATAGATTTATATAGATCAGATCGCTATAGCCTTAAGTTGTAGAATAGTGGGAGAGTGGCCCGATCACTATACTACTGAACCAGTTGGGCTCCTTGCGGAGGACAATGGTCTTTTTGTCTTTTTTTAAAGGTATTGAAGAATAAACAAAATGAAATAATTATACAAACTCGATTGAATATCGAAATGCAATAATCCTAATATATAGATTCAAATGAAAATCTGATTTTAATTAATTTTATTTAGAAAAGTATTAAAAACAAAAAACCTTATTCAAAATAATAATAACTCTGTATTAGAATCTAAATCAAATAATTCCAAATAGATTTTGAGAATTGGGAAATCGATATTAATAAGAAAGAGGAAGAGGAAAAAAAGGAATCTGATGATAAAAAAGAGAATAATAAAATTAGAAAACTTGAAAAGATTAACTTGAAAACTTGAATATTAATCAAGAATTAAAACAAATATAAAGATATAATATTTATTAGTTTTATAAATACTAATATATAAATTTAAATAATTAGACTTTCTGTTCACAATGAAGGAGCAGGCCAGTGGAATGCATGTAATATTGACTATGTAGATTAGTAGTACTAAGGTAAAATCTAACTATAAAGTGGAAATGATATATGTATAGTAACATAGTACACATACCACAACTTCCAACACTCCCCCAGAAAGCGTACTCTCTTAACTTCTATAATTAGTTTTGAAGCCCTAGCATATTTTTGAATCTCTCAAATATTACTCTTACACATAATTTTATTAATCCATCTACAACCATATCATTTGTATTGATATAACTAATATTGACTAGACATTTTCTATAAGATCCCGAATGAAATAATGATATATATCAATATGCTTTGATTGCTCATATAGATATAGATTCTTGATTAGTACTAACACTCCTTGATTATCTCCAAGCATTTGAACTTCACCGTTACTCCCGATATACTGTAATCACTCTAAATCTCTCAAAGTTGAGCTACTTATTACCCTTATTTGATAAACATTGTTATAAAAATTGTCACGGATCGCACCCAATCGCAGCTGCGATCGCTCACGTGCGCGCTTGCGCACGTGCACGATCACGTGTACATAGCTAGTATATAGGAGCGCTCTACGAGCGCTTTGCTCCCGATTCTGTAGTTGTAGATTCTAAGGATAAATTGTACCCTGCTCTCGCAGTTCTTCTAAGGCAAAGTGTCACATTATCTACAAACTCACTATACGATCGCACGGCCATCTGGTGGCCGATCAAATAATACCTTATAACCATAATACCTTCTTGGGTATATCGAGGACGTTCGATATTACTTATAGGAAGAGGGCTGATTCCGAGTAAATCTACTCGACGGAAGACAACAAACCCCAACATACAGAGTTACAAGTACCGCTATCATGTCCGACCCATTTACCTCAAAGGGACTCCATCGCTCTCCCCCTCTCGCCGGCCGAGCGCCCCCAGCCGACGACAGTCAATCTCAACGGAGCGACGGTTACAGTCCTTACGGTTCTAATGTAAATACTGATAGACGTGGAAAGGGTAAACAGCCTGGAAACGACTCCTCGATCGAGGCATTAACTCTCGAGGGTAGCATGCCGACGCACACTCTCCCGTCACAGGAAGAACAAGTGCCGACCCTTAAAGACTTTGAGGACTTGCGGAACGAAATCGCAAGACTCAAAGACGAATTGTTACAGCGTAGTCTTAGTACCGCTCACCCATCTCAACCTCCAAGACACCGACAGCAACATCACGCAGATTCCCTTGCGAATCGCGGAGTCCGGACTCCTGATGTTCCAGTCGATTCTATTGAGAGGGCATCTCCTACTACCGGGAAAAGGAAAGAAGAACAAGAAAAACCCCCCGCTCGCGAAGTCAGTCTTCGCGACGATCCCTTCCGAGTACCGATAGCAGACCCCTCTCAAACCCGGTCGCCCTGCCGAGCGACCCACAAATTCACCGAACACCCCACTCTCGTTCACCTACCACTGCAGTAGAGCGTCCGTACATTCCGAAGCCACCAATCTTTCATCCAAACTCAAAGATGGTGTGGAGCCGAAAGCAAGCCTCTGGCAGCTATTGGTCACCGAGCGACTCGAACTTTACGAAATTCGCTCATCTCGGAAGCGCAACGGCGATCTTATGTAGTAGATCAGACGGAAGGAGAGGCACAAGAACACGTGTTCTCGCTGTACACTCAGTCCCCCGCTTGACAGGACAGCAATTGATCGATCAGCTCGCAGCCATTTACAAGAACCCGGCCGAAGCCGATCACGCACGAACTGAGTACGAACACTGGTTATGCCTAATAACACCCAACGAGGAAACTTCCTAGTATGGTATCGCAGGTTTAGACTATTAGCTACACAGGCGGAAATCACCGATCCGACAACTCTCCTCCGCGATCTGGAAAGAAAAATATCCGATTTTCCTCCGACGAGCTATTGGCCTCCACATCAACGAATGCTACACTGTTGAGGACCTGGCTACCAAGCTTACTGAGATCGACGAACTCGAAGTTACGCTTCGAGAACGCAATCGTCACAGAACGACTAAAGAGACACCTCTTAGAAAGCCATCTAGTACACCGATTCGTCGACTACCCCTAGAAGCACTCTCCGCTCATCGGGTAATTCGAACCCATCTACTCAGTTTCACACCCAATATCCTCCTCGCACTCCTACTGGCTATACAGGAACCTTCAAGCCAAACAACACTCCATCTCCAGGAAACAATTTCAATCGTAGTACTACCGCCCCCGCATCGGGAGTGAATCCCAGTTTCACGCCACGCACAGGTAATGTAAGCGCTATGGCCGAGATCCAAGAGATTGGAGAAGACGAAGAGTTCTACGATGTAGAAGAGAATGCCGAGGAGGATGTAAACCAAGAAGTGCAAGCGGAAGCTGTCGAGTCCGCTCGCACTGCCGAAGACCAACGTTTAAATCAACACGCTTAGGTAGAAGTTCCCTCCTAAGCGCGATCCGGGACATGAGATTCCTCGATTTGACAAAACTAATGGGAGGTGATTCCATGAACCTACCATGCACACTTTCGAAGAACGGATATTCATACAATACTCAATCTCTCATAGATTCCGGAGCGAATGGCTTCGCTTTTATCGACAAGACACTCCTTTCATTATTATTCCCTATGTTCAAACCCCGCTTCATACTACTCGAACCACCGATTGAAGTCAAAAGCTACAATGGTGTACGAGGTGAAGCTATCACTCATTTCACATTTCTTAATTTCACGATTGATGCTCGACAACAGTCTTATTTGCCATTTCTCATCACCGATTTGGGTTCACATAGTGTAATCCTAGGTCGCAAATGGTTGGCAGAGACCCGAGTTAAAGTCGATTGTTTTAACCGACGCCTCGAATGGCCTCCCGAGCATCCTCCTACTGTTTCCTTATCAAAAAATATACTTTTAACCAGAGACAGTCTTCAACAACCCAGAATCAGTCACTTGAGACAGAAAGATGCTGACGATCGGAACGCCCGATTGGAAGAGATGTACCACCGACTTGACAATGGACAACCGACCATAGCACCGATTGTACCTGAGATACTTATTACCCCTCCCCAAGAGACTAATACAGTAATCTCAGATGCGATCGAAGCTCAGGTTCCAGTCAATCTGAAGAAGAAACCTACTCTCGGTCAAATCTCTATTCAGTCTGTTTACGAATCCCTCCCGCTTCGTATCTCCGACACGTTCGACATCTATGCACTCAAGCCGACTCAATTTCAACTCACCTGCAAGAGAAGCAAGGATCATGAGATCTTTACAGTCACATGTACAGAGATTGACGATGTCATCTCGATTCACAAATCTAGTCAAGACAACAACCATCGAATCTCAACCGCAGTTGCTGCCTTAAACAGTTCTAAACCAGAAACTATCGCTGCTCTCAATCGCGTCATCGCAGACGTCGAGACGGAGCCTCCGATCCCCGAAGCTTACCAGCAATATCACCGAGCGTTCTCCAAGCGCGAGTCCGACATCCTACCTCTCTCCCGGTCGTACGATCACAAGATCATACTTGAAGGAGAAGGTGAAAAAGCTCTCAAATACAGTCCCCTGTATAAGATGTCGCTCGAACAGCTTGAGGTCGTTAAAGAATACATCACAGAGAACCTTGCCAAAGGATTTATAGAACCCAGCCAAGCACCGTTCGCAGCGCCGATTCTCTTCGTGAGAAAGCCGAATGGAAGCTTAAGGTTCTGTATAGACTTCCGACTACTCAATTCTTTAACACGCAAAGACAGGTACCCTCTACCTCTCATTGACGAGACACTCGCACGACTCGCTGGTGCGAAGGTGTATACCAAATTAGACATTCGACAAGCGTTCCATCGCATCCGCATGGATCCAGCTTCCGAAGAATACACTACCTTCCGCACTCGATATGGTTCCTACAAATGCAAAGTTTTACCTTTTGGACTGACAAACGGCCCTGCGACTTATCAACGATATATGAACGATGTCCTATTTGACTATTTAGATGACTTCTGTACTGCTTACCTCGATGATATTCTTATATATTCTGAAAACGAAGATGAACACGAGGAACACGTCAAGCGCGTCCTCGAACGACTTGAGTCCGCTGGCCTCCAGGCAGACCTCAAGAAGTGTGAATTCAACGTCAAACGTACAAAGTATTTAGGTTTTATCATCTCTACAGACGGCGTACAAGTCGATCCAGAAAAGATTGAAGTGGTCGCTACTTGGACTTACCCCACTACCGTAAAAGGTGTCCAATCGTTCTTAGGTTTTTGTAACTTTTACCGCCGATTCATCAAGGATTACGGTATAATAGCAAAACCTCTTCATGAACTCACAAAAGCGAACGTCAAATTCCACTTCGACGAAATCTGTCAAATTGCATTTGATATACTCAAAGATAGACTCATCTCCGCTCCTCTCCTGCAGCATTACGACTATACACTACCCTGTATGCTGGAAACCGATGCATCCGATGGTGTAGTCGCTAGCGTGCTATCTCAGAAGCACGGCGACGAATGGTTACCAGTTGCCTACTTTTCGAAAACGATGGTCGCCGCCGAGCTGAACTACGAAGTTCATGATAAAGAAATGCTCGCGATCATCAAATCCCTAGGCCACTGGAAAGCCGAACTTGCCGGATCCCCGCACCAGATCAAAGTGTACACCGATCATAAAGCGCTCGAGTACTTTATGTCTACCAAACAGCTAAACGCTCGACAAGCGCGCTGGGCAGAACTACTCGCCGATTATAACTTCATCATCATGTACCGTGCTGGAAAGAACAATCCACTCGCAGATGCGCTTACACGCCGCACTGACGAGTTGGATCAACAGAACAGTACTAAGAAGAAGAATCGTCTTCAGCAGCTTATAAAAGATGATCAAGTGGACACAAAGATCATACGCGAATCTCTGCGGCAAGACCCGGACGTAGTCGCAAACATCGACATACACACAATCACACCGCTTTTCGATATCGTAAATCGCATCATTGAAGCAAATAGATCCCATCCGAGTTTAGAAGCTCTGCGCGTTCAGACTACCAAATCGCACAAGCATCTCACGCTCGAGAAAGGACTCTTGCTTTACGACGATCGACTTTACGTACCGGACACCGAAAATCTGCGAACCTATTTGATTCGCGAAGTTCACGATTCAGTCTCCACTGCACACCCTGGTGTCAAAAAGACCTACGCTCTCTTGGCCAATCAATACTATTGGAAGAACATGAACGATACAATCGACCAATATATACGGAATTGCCACAAATGCAAGCGCAGCTCCGTACCAAGAGATCGCACTCCCGGTCTCCTCCACCCGCTCCCGATCCCTACGCGAGCATGGCAACACGTCACCATGGACTACTGCAGTTTCAACAAGGATAAATACGGTTACGACAACGTATTCGTCATTATCGACCGATTGACCAAACAAGCTATTTCGATACCCTGTCATAAATCAATCGATTCGAGAGATCAGGCCCGCTTGTACCTATACCATGTATACAGATACTACGGTGCCCCGGAGACTATAATCTCTGATCGTGGTCCTCAATTCATATCCAAATTCTGGCAAGAATTCAATAATATCTTAGGAACGCAAGTCAAGTTATCTACCGCTCACCACCCGCAAACTGACGGTCAAACTGAGATTTATAATCAATATCTCCAACAACGCTTGCGACCCTTTATAAGCTATTATCAAGATGATTGGTCTGAATTCCTACCAATGATGGACTACGCTCAACTCACGCTTCCCCATGAATCACTAGGTGGTCAAACCCCGTACGAGACCTTGTATGGCTACCTACCCCGCAATCCCTGGGATTGGAAACTCGACTCCACCGCGCCTGTCGACGATTTGAATATAACCGATGCTAGAGAGTATGCCAAACGCAATAAACTAGCACTCGATCGAGCAAAAGAAAATATCTTGCGTGCGCAAGAAAAGATGTCTCGATCGGCCAACTCGCATCGCCGCTCAGTCGACTTCGACGTGGGAGACTACGTATGGCTCAGTATGAGGGACTTTCCGACACAACGACCGTCCAAGAAACTGGATTACCCTACTCAAGGGAGATTCAAGATCATTGGTCGGGCCGGAGATTCCTTCCGATTGGACTTACCGCCCACTATGAAAGTCCACCCCGTGTTTCCACCTAGCAAGCTCCGCAAAGCGGCAGACGACCCACTTCCCGGACAAATCCTCGAACCACCGCCCCCAATAAATATCACCGGTGATACCGAATGGGAAGTGGAGCGTATTCTAGCTGTAAAGAAAGTACGCCGACAGCTTAAGTACAGAGTATCGTGGCTGAACGCCGATGACGATCTCACCTGGTACCCCGCCTCTGACTTAAAAACTGCCCCGCACCACCTCCGTGACTTCCACCTACGAAATCCCACTCTGCCAGGACCCCCTACGCACCTACCGGAGTGGATTCGTCTCTACGAGAGTGGAAAGGATGATTACGATTTCACAGACAACAATCAATGTATGAATGAAAAAGACAGAAAGAACTTCTTTAATTCATTATTGTGACAAAGAAAATCCTAATCGCACGAGAGGCTGAAAGCGACCGGACAAAGATGAAATGTCAACAAAGAAAGTCTTTTCCCCTGCCCGGCAGACTTAAACCAAGCCAGAAAGAAAGCCTCTACGGGCATCAACGGTTACGGTCGGGCGAGGCACGACAGCAAAGACTGGATGGTTTAAACCGAAATACCAGCCGAGTCCCCAGCCAACAGCGACGACAAGCACACACAGGACAACCACAAGCCGAAAGACAAGACGACCCTTAGTCGCAGCACGCGCGACAACAAGACCGAGCTGGCGCTCAGTCGCACCCAACCGCTCGCGAGCTGCCGAAAGCTCTGCTTCCATCTGAGTTACGACGAGCTGGTGCTGCTGCTCCAATTCGTCTCCCCGCGCTGCAACCTCCGCCACGCGACGCTCCGCGGCTTCTCGAGCAAGGGTAAGAGGAAGCATTTCTTTCGAAACGCGACTCTTTAGCTCCTCCCGCATGTCAAGCTATCTCAAGAGTTAACTTTGCTAAAAGCTGGCAAAGTTGTAACTTACCTCTGCCATGTTGCCGTACTCAGCAATAGCCGATCGGTATTGGAGAAACATCTTGCGCGTATCCCCGTCAGGCAAGCGCTCACACTTATGCTTGCCAGCCAGACAAAGCAGACAGCGAGATTGACCAGACGATTGTCCAGGAAGTCGATAGCAGACGCCATCTCCCTTGCCGGAAACACAACTGCGTACGCAGCCAGCACAAACCCAGCCGTCCTCCCGAACGCATTGTTCCCGCTGTGGTACCGTCTTTTTTGGTGACCTCTTGCTTGGAGATCCCCACTCGTCGACGTCAACGAAGCCAACGCTTCTGCGACGGGGCGTATCGAATTTGCGACCAGGTTGACTTTGACGCAAGGCCTCCAGGATGTCTTCCTCAACTATCTCGCCATCATTTTCGAGATCACGAAAATGACGTACCGCTGCGGTCAACTTGTCAGCGAACTTCTTTTCGTAATCGTCAACACGATCGATCAAGGGATCGTATTCTTCCTCCGAATTCTGCCTCGGAAGACGATGGAACGGATACATCCAATGAGCATATCGAAGATCGACCCCACCCTCAGGCACGTTGCCTTCGGCATCTGTAATCGCACTTGTTAGACAAGCCGACCGCAAGCCGGAGACACCAAAAGAAAGTCTCGCTTACGTGCATCTTCGTCGTCCAACCCATCTTCCTCATCATCCTCCTCCTCGCCGACAGGATCACTGCCACTCCCGCTGCGGCTCGACTCCTCCTCTTCCTCAACAGGACGCTTGCCTCGCGCAACAGAAGAGGCAGACGCTCTCTTCGCCGCAAGCTGTAAAGAAGCATATCAGCAAAGCAAACGCAAAAGAAAAATAAACAACTCACCGCCGCACGCGCGTCCTCCCGCTGCTTCAGCTGCGCTGGCGACAACTTGCTCTTGCTGCTGCGTTTTCTTGATGGTGTGGAAGGCATATTGATTATTGATCGAGGGATACGAAGAAGGTGAGTGACCGGAAAAGATTTGGAAGAGAGAGGGAAATTCGGGCGATCTATATGCTTCGAAGGTTTCGCGCTGTTGCTAGGCTACAGGACGGTTTCCTCCGTTTCCCATGCGCCTTCCCGTCGCGAAAAAAGCAAAATTTGCGCACACGCCCGTTTACCACGCCATGCTACAACGTAAACAACGACGCCTCATTGGGATCGCCGATGCGTCTACGGATTAGGTAATTGTGAAGCTTGAGGGCAAGCTTTTTCGAAAGGGGGGGTAGTGTCACGGATCGCACCCAATCGCAGCTGCGATCGCTCACGTGCGCGCTTGCGCACGTGCACGATCACGTGTACATAGCTAGTATATAGGAGCGCTCTACGAGCGCTTTGCTCCCGATTCTGTAGTTGTAGATTCTAAGGATAAATTGTACCCTGCTCTCGCAGTTCTTCTAAGGCAAAGTGTCACAAAAATGTACTCAGCTTCTGTATTAAATATAGCTACAGATATCTGCTTCTTGCTTGCCTATAAGATTGATCCACTATAGAATATTACTATTCCATTAGAGATACTTTTTCGATCAATTCTATCACTTGCCCAATCTACATCGGTATATACTTTGATAGTCCATTATGGGAAATCATATTCTTTACAAATATCTGATTGAACTCCCCCAGACCCAAAACGTAGTTTCTGTTTAATAGTCGATCTCAAATATCTTATAAGGTTTTTGAATACAACATTATAATATTTGATAGGATTCGATATAGCTTATACTAATCTCCCGAGACTGAATATAATATCCGGTCTAATATAAACTATAGAATAGATTATACTGCCAATTGCTTATTAATATTCGTTTATATCAATAAGCTTATCATTTAGAAGTGTTGATTACAATTAATTATAATCCGAGATTGATATTTTCCTTGAAGTGTATTGACCATAGGAAATCCCAAAACGAATAAGTATTGTATCTAGATATTCTTTTTGATTTATAGTTAACATTTTCTTAAATCTATTATAAATAATATGTATTTCTAAGATCTTATTAATCTCCTTTAAGTTTTTGATATTGAATTAAGCTGAAAGGTTATAATAAAACCATTTAATATCTCGTTTTTGTATAGTAGCAATAACAATATTATCTATATAAACTAGGAGAAATAGCTATTACAAATAATTAGTATATAAATATAGGTTTGAAAGACTTTATACAAAACCCATCTTAATTAATTCTTCTTTTAGAAAAAAAAAACGCCCTATTCTATGGGGCAGAGGTATGGTACGCAGGACAAACAAAAACCACTAGACAGTACCGAGACGGGACACTAGTAGTAGTGAGCGTCTGATTAGGAGGAGCGATTCTAGCTATCAATAAGGTTCTACGAATAGCAATCAGAGGAGTCCTTTCAGTCTGGCGAATGACTTCGAATATAGTAATAATGAGGGACAGCGCTCTCCTATTAGTAGAAGTAGTATTAGAATAAATAAAATGGAGAGCAGCTCTTTGTGCCCAAACTATTGATCCAAAACATTTGCTTTATTATCGAGGGATAAGAGCCACCTATTTCTCTGATAGTAGGGAAGGCTAATTGCAGCTAGCCAGAACAAAGGTTTAGGTGATCAGTTAATGTTTTTTCCGAATCAAGGAGATGACTTTAGTAGGGCTTTATTATATATCAGAGTGTCGAATGGATCTTACTAGAGGTTTTATGAAAGAGGTAGTAATAGAGCAGTTTCAGGAATAATGGAATAAGTGTATATATAATCAGATTACTATATTCTTTGATGAATCGGAATAGATCGATAAGGATGGTAGGCGAGTAGAATATGGATATATTGTATATAAAGGATAGACAGTAGTATACAAAGGAAACGGTGGATTGTATTACAACTCTCATATATTCAATACGAAAGCGATCGGGGTATACCGAGGCCTCCAAGCAGCGATCAGAAATATTACTGATATAAAACAAATGGAAATCTGTATATACATCAATAGCACATCAGTGATATAGGGAATGAAAGGCATAGCCTTTATTACATTACAATGGGCTTTCCTCAAATGTCACAAATTGATATAAACGTATTCGATTCAGATCAAATAGTCGTTAGGCTATATAAGGATCGAAAGGAATAAGCATGTGAATATACTTGCTAACAAAGGGATAAGAAAATCAGCCTCAAGATATGCGAATCGATCTATAATAAGCGGTATCCGCTTTATAGCAAAAACTACTATGGAATCGGTAGCACAGATGTGGTAAATCAAACAGATACCAATGCTCTCCAAATAGTACCAGAAATAAGACCCAAAGAATATAAACAAATGCCCTAAGGAATTAGAACTCTCATAAGCAACTCTCTATTGCATACTAGCGATCCGCTCAGTATATAGCGATTTCGAAAACTATTATTAATAATTTAAATACAAGGAAGCAATAATCCACTGCTTATATGGAATATTCAAATCCTCTGAGCATATTATATATTGCCACAAAGTCCTCACGACCTATAAAACCTGGCCCCCAGATATCAAGCCCAAATATCCACCCTGCAATCAAGTAGTTCAAAAACAATTACTAAAACAATTAATATATATATTAACCAAATTCACTAAATTTATTGTTATAATAGATTTTTATAAAAATATATATCCTAAAACATTATCAAAAGAATAAAAAGAGAGAAGAAAAGGGATCGATTAATTTAAACAAATATAAATAGGAAATAGGAAAGAATAAATCTAGAAAAACTATATAGAAGAAAATTGAAGTATACAGCATATCATATTGCAATAGAATATATATAAAAACTATCCTTATAGAATAAAGCAGCTTTCAAACAAATACTATATAGGAGATCGGAAAGCATATACAAAGACGCTCAGAGAATCGGAGACAAAGGTGTAAGTGCACTAGCCATCGCTTGGGAGGCTATTGAGGATATTGAGACCCTATCCCTAGGAAAGGGGGATCATATAAACTAGAAGATCATCCCGCAGTTAGCCCAACCGTAATGCCCCCTGGGAGGCTCGCCTATACGGCCCGGTTGAAAATTACTAATAATAATAATAATAATAATTTTAGAAAAAAACTTCAATCTTTATTAGCTTGTTTTAGTTTATAAAAGCTTTGAAGTATATATAGGATACGATTGTAACAAACTTGGATACCTTGAAAGAGTATTAAATAGATTTCTTTTTTTAAGTATAATTCGATGAATATATTTTTGATATTGAAATAAGAATATTCAAGATCTTTTCTTACAATAATTACAAGGAAAAGGCGAAGAGTATTGAGTCGAACTATGAGAACAAAGGTTTCGTTATAATCTTTACTTAAAACTTAATTAAATCCTCTAGTTATCAATCTGGCTTTGAATCGCTTTATCTTATTATCTTTTGTTTTGACAGTAAATACCTATTTTGTTAAAACTAGATTACTTTTTTGTAATAAAATAAATTCTTTTCAAGTATTATTCTTGATTAATGAATCTACTTCTTCTTGAATTACAGCTTACTAGTTTTTTGTGTGCCTCTTATTTACTATTACATCTTTGTATGTATTTGATATTTTGATTTCTAGTATTTTTGTTATTAGCAAAGTGATTTCAATCTTTATTGATATATTCTCTAAAAGAATCAAGATCTTAAAAGCAATTCTATTATTTGTTTTCATTTCAAATTAATGAATATTTAAGATCACAATTATAGTATATTCGATTAATTCTGATGCTAGTTTATTCAAAGAAACGAGCAGAGATCGAATAATCTTAAAAGTATATCCTTTCATATTGTTATTGTTATCTTTCTTTCTTTTTCTGAGATCATACCTCGAATTTGATAATATTGAAGTAGGTGCAGATACAGATGTTATAGGTGATAAAGTTTCATGAGGTAATATAATCGAATCCAATAGTGTAGAATCAGAAGTGAAATAATCTTAAATAAGATAATCTCTATCTCTTTATTGTTTTCTTTTATTGGTTTTAATAAATTATCAATTACTTGTCGGATATTTCTATGTTTGTCTTTATTAAAGTGTGATATTCTAGTCTTTGTTTGTTTTAATACTAGTAAGTATATCTTTATCGAGTCTGTAATTATTCCATTTGGTGATATTGGTAGATCAATCAGAATAAACGATGATTCAGGGACATTCTTAGGTCTACCACGAGGCCTACAATCAGATTCTATATTCTTAATATCTTGTGATCTGGCTGTATAGTTTCTGAGTTTGAGATCCAGATCCCTTCCTTTGTAGCTTTCGTTGATTGTAATATAATAAGAGTAGTAAGTATAACCTAATTCTGGTGAATAAACCTTTATATGCTTGGTGGTATCTTTTGAGTATCCCAGGAATATCCCAACCCTTGTTGTATTGCGAAGTTTATTATGCCTTTATTCTATTAAAATAATTTTGAGATTAATATAAGTATAATATCGACTCCCCTAGATCTTGTATATATCGATATCTAATAATGTATTTATAAATACTTCAAATAGACTTCAATCAATTCCATTTGTATCTAGGCTAATACTAGTATAGTTTCGAATATATATATTATGTTCAACAGCTTTATCCCAAAACTCTAATAATAAGTGAGCTTCTTTCAACATTGCTTTCATATCGGTTTCTACAGTGTGTCCCCTGGTCCAGATGGTATTACTCAGGAAATCATTACAAAAGCATACAAAGCCATTCCACAACCTTCTTTACTCTATATAACAAGCTTCTCAATATCGAATATCACCCACAATACTGAAAACAAGTTACTAAAGCAATCCTTAAAAAAGCTTCGAAGCTAGATTATTCGATATCAAAAGCTTATAGAGTTATTGTACTTTTCAATTGTTTAGGAAAAGTAAACAAAAGAATCTTAGCTTAAAGATTAGGATATCTAACGGAAACTATTTATCTCTTACATTATAACCAAATAGGAGGACGACAAAAGAAATCGGTAATCGATATAGTTTTCCTTTTAAATACAAAGATTGAAAGTAATAAACAAGCTAATATTAAGATCTCAATCTTATTTATAAATATAAAAGGTACCTTTGATTATATTTCGAAAAATCGACTTTTAGAGATTTGTAAAAAATTATAATTATCTACAAATCTTATTGTTTGGATAGCTTCATTTTTACAATATAGATAACTAAAACTATCCTTCAATAATCAAACCGAATCCTTCAAATCGATTTCTATGGGTATACTATAAGGTAGTTCGATTTCGCTGATTCTCTTCTTGATATATATCCGAGATCTCTTTCAATATAATTCAATCAAATTCCTTTTCTATATTGATGATATTGTATTTATTATTAATTCAAATATTTAAAGAAAGAATATCAATTTGTTAGAAAGAGCTACAAAACAGTTATACGAATTTAGCTCAAAGAATGTAATCCAATTCGATTTAGTTAAAACAGAGTTAATGCATTTCTCATTGTCTAAATTAACAGTTCAATACTCAATCATTCTGTTTAATTCAGAAATAGTAATATTCCAATCTTTAATTAGATAACTTGGTATTTGGTTCGATTTGAATCTCAAATTCGATTAATATGTTAATATCAGAGTAGTATAAGTAAAGGGAGTTTTTCAACAAATAGCCCGATTAACTAATACAAAAAAGGGTTTTAGTTCTAGAGCTATAAAATAGTTATATTTAGTTTATATAACAAGCATTGCGGATTACAAATCAGAGATCTGGTGGAAAGGATAGACCAAATTCAAGGATATCCTTCAATCATTTCAAAACCTAACTCTTCGAAAGATACTTAAAATCTTCAAAACTACTCCAATCTTTTCAATAGAAATCGAAGTAGGTTTAAAGCTAGCAAAAATCCGTTTAGATTCAAATATAAGACGATACGCTTTCCGATTAGTAAAACTTTCTTCTAATTATTTAATCAATATCGAAAAAGAATTACTATCTCAATACAAATTGGATTCAAAAGTAATAGCTATTTCTCGAAAGAAACGATATAAGTTATTTCAATTAAATAAAATTAGAAAATCAATAGATCAAGACTTTAATTTATTTACTTTCGAAAAGATTATATATTTCAACTTTTCTTTTTGGAAAAGAGAAACTTTTTATAAAGTTAATATTAGTAAAGCCTTAAAAGAAGATATAGTTATTCTTTATAATATTATATTCAAATATAGAGATAACAATATAGTTTATATATATATCGATGCATCTTCTACTGTAAAAGGAATTGGAATAGGAGTGGGGATAGTTGCAATACAATCAAATGGATCAACTTCTTATTGAAAACAAATCAATATTAGTCTAAATCAATTAGTTTATAATGGAGAACTCTTTAAAATTACAAAAACTATCGAATATACTAGCACTATAGCATATGAAGGCCAGAAATTTAAGATCTATTCGAACAATCAAGTTGGACTTTATTACTTCAAAACCCCCTTTGATTATCCAGAACAAGCCTATCAAATAAAAACAATTGAAGTGGTAAAAATTATTAGAGCAAAAAAAACCGAAGTCTTTTTAAATTGAGTTCCAGGTCATATTTCAATACAAAAAAACGAAATAACAAATAAATTAACAAAAAAAGGTAACTTCGATATAGGCCACTTCAAGCGAAACCAATATAAGACTACTTAGTATAATAATAAAGGAATATGATTCCAATTAATAACTAAAGATATTTAATTAATACAAATCCAGATTGAATCAATCCGATATAACCTATTTGAAACTTTTTTTATAAAAAATTGGCTCCAAAATCAAGTTACCGAAAAGCACCAAGCGAAATACCGCTAATGCTTTTTTTCAATTCAAAATTAACTATGGATATATTAAGTCCTATTTATATCAATTCAAGCTTTCTAATAATAAATGTATTTGCAACAATATCGAAACTACCACTCATCTCCTGATTGGATACCCGATATATAGAAAAAAAAGGAAAGAAATTTTCAAAAATCTACCAATATCCCAAACCAACCTATAATTCCTATTACATATAAAAATAAGCATTGAATTAACAACCAAATTCATCAATACTACCAAAATTGCTACAAGAACCTAGCATCTAACCAAAGCCGAAATTCAAAACAAAACAATTGAAGAGAAAGATTCAATAAGTAAAGGAAAGAGAATAATTAAAAAGCTAGAAGGAGAAATACAAAAAAGGAAAGAGGAGAGAAACGAAAAAAAGGAAAAAGAGAAGTAAAATCCCTTTCAAAACCTATTGTATAGATTACATACAATAGTAGGCACTATACCCCAATATTTGTTTTCACTTCCCCCATTATTTCATTCCCATTGTGTATTTCAAAAGTTATCCGCTAGCGCCCTTATGGCCTAGCTGTCTTATATAGTCATGGACTGAAGCGGGACGTTAAATTAAATCAATCAATCAATCAATTCTACAGTGTGTATATTGTGTTCAGCTGGGCCATTTTGGTGAGATGATATAATCACTATAACCTTTGATTGTATATCAGTTTTTTTTTTTTCGACAATCAACACTTGCTAGTAAATCGTTTGAAGCTAGTAATACGAAAACGCGGACGAGGAGCAGGTACAGCAAGAGGGCCTCTTACAAGAATCCAGCAGCTCAGCTGTCTTATCCCAGAGATACAACGCTCGAAGCTACTCTGCCTATACTTCTCAAATGGCTACAGAACAGATCCAACAAAAGAATTAACCAAAGAAGAAGTAGTTTAAGTCTTTAAAGAGTAATAATGACAATTCCCACCTAAAGATTACACGATCTTCTTTGATAGATTAGAACAAATTATTAATTGCAAATATTATATTAGCTATGGATATACAATATATTGTAATAACACTTAAATAGCCTTTGGATTTAAGTAGATTCAAAGTGATTCATATATATTCGATATAAAAACAATAGGAATATGATACGGATTGGAGTATCTAATTACTATGCTTAAAGATCCCTTGAACAGCTGGATCTAGATGTGTATTGATAATATATCGGTTATTTAGGGTATACACGGAAATATATTGCTTACAATATAATGGGTTTTCCATAAGTATTATAAAGTAATGAAACAATTCGATATCAGAATAAAGTGATTACCTGGATATATAGAGATTGAAGGTAATAAGAAAGCAGATTGTTTAGCAAACGCAGACGTAATTAAGCCTATGGATTAAATAATCGATAAGCTATCAACAATCAGTGGGATCCGAACAATTATTTGTCAAAAGTGTTTATATACAGAATCTACCTAATAGGAAGAAATGAACTCCTTTCTTTCTACTGGCTATAAGAAATAATCTCCTAGATATAGTATAAAGGAGTCAAAGGAATTAATTCTATCAAAAGCAGTCTTATATTGATTAATAGCTATAAAAACAGGCTATGACAATTATACTATTTATCATCAGCGATTTAGTTATCAAAACAATAAGTTGAACTACTTATACGATAACGCTAAGGAACCATATCACTTCTTTAAATGTATTATAAACAATCTAAAGTATTCAGACTGATCCCTTACCCCTGTAGAAATGCAATCTAACAAGCAGGCGATCACATATATCAAGAAACTCTTATATACACTTAGTAAGCTCACTCAGCTGATTACCGACTCAGAGTTCTACACTTAGATCTATCCTAACTATTAAAGAACCCTTAAAAAGCAATAATCTTTTCAACAAAGCTTACTGCCCATCCCTTATAAACTTATCACTCAACTGATCACTCGAATACACTACACCCTAAAAACTGCAAACCCAATATATAATACAAAAGCCCTACTGCTCGGCTAAACAAATAGCAACTCACTCTCGCTTCTTCTCCTCTACCATAAAGATCGAAGCCCACAACGAGCCTATCCATTTGGAAACCAAGCTCTGCTTCAACAACAACCCGGATCAAACGTTCCCTTCTGAAAACAGAAGCGGATCACACTCGCAGAGGAGCGAATAGCCCCTAGCATTGAAGTTAAATTGCTAAATTCGGTTGTGACGATCACGCCGCTCAAATAGTTTCTTATCTTAGCACGTCTAAATACCCTTAGGGAGGTCCAAAACAGACGTTAATTAATATAAATAAATAAATAAAATAAAAATATATCAGTTTTTCATTTCTGAATGATTTAAAAAAGCTCTAGTGTATTATCGATTCTGGCAGCAATTATAGCTACTCCTATAGCAAATTCAATCTCTTGCTTTTAGGTTTTCAGTAAAAATATTGCATCGTTTTTTGTTTTAATAGAATAACCCAATTTACCTTTATAACATTATCTATAATAAGGAGGAAATATTTATATCCTTGAATAGTCTTTGAAAAAGAGCTAGCAATATCGAAATGAATCAATTCTAGTCTTTTAGATTTTTATATATTTAATTAGCTTAAGATTCTATTAATTATCTTTATAAGAGTATATACTTTATAGATATCAAGAGTTGAAGGAATCTTGATTGGTTTCTGGAGTATAATAACTTTATGTAAATTCCTGATTTTATTAGAATCGAGATAATTAAAGTGTTTATATCAAAAAAGATATCTTTCTTTTTCTATCATAATTAATTCTTTGACTTTCTTTTTTATTTTATTAATAATCTTTACAAAGAATATAAAGAATATAGAATCCTTATATTCTGATTTTACATACAAAATAATATATATCTTATTTTTCATTATAACTTTGATAATCTTATTATTCTTATTATTTTCTAATATAAAATATATCTTTTAAAACTAAATATACTCTTGAGCTTTACTTTACAAATTCTTTTAGCTGAAAGTAGGTTAATCTTCAATCCTGGTATATATAATACTCTAGCTAATAATATCCTTATCCTATTCTTATATATCATATTTACTATTCTTAGAGATTATCCCGCAGTTAGCCCAACCGTAATGCCCCCTGGGAGGTTCGCCTATACGGCCCGGTTGAAAATTACTAATAATAATAATAATAATAATAATATTTACTATTCCTCATTCATCCGAGTATATAGTTTCCCCACCAACTATTATCCTTTATCGCAAAGTATAGGTTAGATTTCTAAAGAGAGAATATTGATTAGATATATGTAAAATAATACTAATATCAGTATACTACTATAATGAGAATGCCTTACTAATACTTTTCTTAGTAAAATAACAATATTTAGAGTTAGATTTGTTATTAATAATACTTTCAATAATATTAAAGCTTAATTTAGTAATATAAGCTTTATACTTTTTATACTTTTTGTTTTTTTGTAATGAAAAGATGGATTGTTTTCTCTTTTGTTTATACTTTGAATCGGATTTCAAAAGATGTTTGGTGTGTTAAAGCTGGAAGCATTTTAGAACTGAATAATCAGGTTTATTGTAAAATTCGCAAATAATAATAGGTGTATTGGACTTCAAGCTTGTGCTAGCTTTGTACTGACAATGAGATGGAATATATTTCTTTTTTTTTGTAAGATATATTGAATCTTTAGAGTTCTGTATTTCGGCTTTTTTGACCTGCAAATATTTGATTTTATTATTAATATTTAAAGTAGAATTGATAATACGAATTATATCAATAATGACTTTGTATTTATTAGGGAAAGATAAGGTTAAACTTTGAAAGAATGATTTATTTGTATACAAAGTATTAGCTAAAACATTCACAAATAAGAGTTTTTTTTGAAGATTCTTAAACTTATTCTATATATTTATGATAATTATATTAAAAATATTATTGAAAGAGAAGGTTTTGATTTTGAGGAGATACTTGTTTGTTGCTATATTATTGATTCTAAAGTATTTGATGACTAGATAATCTCAAAGTTTCTTTATTGTATTATATTTGTTTACTAAAGCCTTATTATTGTTAAATAATGAATAATAGATATAAAATAATACATTAGTGTTGTTTTTAAGAAAGGTAGCCTTTTTATCGATATTAAGTCGAATCTTTGTTGTAGCATTGCTATTACCGTTGGAGATTGAAGTTCTTCAAAATCCTTAGCTAATCTATTGGCATCTGCAATCTGCATATATTTCTATAATGTTTTCTTGTATATATAAAACCAGCCTTTTCCTCAAAGTTGAATTCTTATTTGACAAGTCCAGTATTTGTAATTCTTTTGAGTGAGAAAAGGGATATACTTGGAGTAATCCTTGAATCTAATGTTTTTGTTCATTTTGAGATTCTGCAAATAGAAAACTTGCATCAATAACCTGAATATGTTTTGATAATAAAATAAAAGAATAAAAGAGGAAGAGAAACTATTTAGATTATACTATTCCAGTTTTAGATATACTAATATTTGCAAAAAGAAATTCTCTTCAAGACAAGATAATTGAAAATAGTAAATTTTGATTTGTAAATAATGATTTTTAAAGTAATATCAAACACTATATAGTTGGTAAGCTCTTTAACATTAAGCTGGAATGGATAATCCTTTTAATAGTAACTCGTAGTTTTCTTGCTTAGGGAAAGAATACGATATAAGTAGTTACTTTGCTATCATACTTGAGAGAAAAGGCACGATATAAATAATTACTTTGCTATTGCTACTCAACAATCTGTTTACTGTGCGTACCTTGTATATTGATATTGCATTGTATAGGAGCTTTTCATTGTCAACCTCTATTTTGGCAATGTAAACTATTCAAAGAGCTTTTGGTCTTAATCTTACTATAAAGCTACCGGGCTTATAACCTGTTCATAATAAAGGAGTAGGCTAGTGGAATATATGTAATATTGACTATATAGATTAGTAGTAGACAAAAAGACCATTGTCCTCCGCAAGGAGCCCGGCTGGTTTAGTGGTAGAGTGATCGGGCCACTCTCCCACTATTCTACAACTTAAGGCTATAGCGATCTGATCCATATAGATCTACTCTATATGCTATCTCATAGGCTATCTTAGTGTGAACCTCTTAATACAACTCTACTAAACTCCAATAATCTATCGCTAATCCTAATAGAGCTTTTCTATTATAAGTCATAAAAGTGATCGATCGAATGCTGAGAAGGAACTAATCCTTCTTCTAGTTGTTACTATTGTATCTATACGCTATTTCATTATTCAGTGGAACTATTGTTCCGATTGCTCCTCTCGAGCAGTCTAATAGCCGAATCCTTTGCTCCTATAGAGTATTATCATATATACATCTATTTCTTTGAAGTAATATATCTATACACACTATTTTTACTCATATGGTTTTATAACAAAAGTAATTATACAATCAGAGTGCTTCTTTTCACAAGTAGTAGAAAGCGTTAGAAATATAGGGCCGATCAAACAACCCTATTTGCAATCATTATACTAGCTTATTTAGGATATATAAAAGGAATTGGGTTTACTCTATAAGGTTTTACTAGCGTACGTATCAGCGCCTTTCTGTATTTGTAATTCTAGATCTAGCTATGTTTTTTATACTCCTAGGGAGGTCCCCTACAAGACGTTAATCACTATATATATAAATAAATAAATAAATAAATAAATAAATAAATAGATTAGTAGTACTAAGATAAAATCTAACTATGAAGTGGAAGTGATATATGCACAGTAGCGTAGCGCACGTGCCACAACTTCCAACAGTTTCTAGGATTTTGATTTAAATTAAAACTTGGAAAACTAGTGTAAAGTAGTTTATAATTAATTTAAAAAATCTAAACGAAAAAATTAATAAAGAATCTTCGGATTTTTTATAGATAAAAGATTTATTTGGATAGATTTATTTTGATTTTTTCTTATTAGTTATTTCTTCTTAATTATTTTTTATTTATTATTTTTTACTTATTATTATATCAAATTATTAATATATTAATAAAGTATATTAATATCTTAATAAACTTTTTCATAAAATATTCAATCATCAACAACATACTATTTAAAGAAATCTTGCTTTTTGGAATTCTAATATTTTGAAATTAGAAGGAGAAAGTAATATCAAGCTTTCTGGATCTGAAGAATAATGGATCTTTAATAAAAGCTATAATCCAAAAAGATATGGATTTTAGATTCCTAAAGATAGGGTGAGATATAAGTAAGCTTGAAATCTACTTTATTATATAGAATAAAAAGAAGATCTCTCTTAATTCTTTAAAGAATTTAAAAAATACTAAAAGTTATAGTAAAAGATAATAATAAATAGAGAAACCCTAATGATTACTTTCTATTCTAATTATATATACTTATTAAATTCTATTTCAATATAGTATTGCTTTCTTTTTCTCACACTTTTCGAACTCTTTTCATTTTACAATAATCTCTTTATATAACTTTTGCAATTCCTTATCAAAAGTAATCCATAGATTATAATAAAATAAAATCTAATTCGTTATTACTTAAATTTATTATTGTATTATTCATAATGCTTAAAATACAATCAATAATATAATTAAATTAAACTTCGAATAAATCTTCTTTAAAGCTATTTTATTGAATAAAGTTATATAAAGTATATAAAGTATAAACTATATATATTTGAATTATATATAGGTATTTTTATTGTTATATTAGAAATGGAAAGTGTATTTTGAGTATTCCAAAAATTCTCTCAATTTTATTTTATAAAGAAAAGTATTTATTTATAGTGATTAACGTCTAATGTCTGACCTCCCGAAGGGTATTCTAGACATACTAAGGAGTGGGCCTACGGACCGCTGACGTTCCCGCTGCTCATAATAGTGTAATATTAGCTAATCAGAAGCTTGTTACCTCTGGTGTTCCTCCGCTCAGTGTCGCTTGTGGCGATCCTGCGGCTGTTCTGTCTAAGGGTTTGTGATTTTCTTTCAGAGGATCTTATTTTGTATATCATCCGGATGTCGGCAGATGATCAGGTCGATCACTGTCGATCAGGAGTGCGCTTGGAGCGTGTATGGCTGGTCGGTGCGGGTCTTAGGTTGTTCGGGGTGGAGAGCTCATCCTCGGGGTGTCGGAGCAAGTTGGTGTTCGCGCGATTTCGCGTAATATAAAGAAAAGTATTGAAGGTTGAAAAGCTCTTTTGATATTTTGAATGTTTTATTAGATTCCAATTGCTTTTATAAATAATATCTTATCTTTTTGAATAGAGTAAGAATCTATTTAGTATTTATATATCCTATATTATTTAGATAATAATAACCTTTTGAAATTCATAAATCTTTTGAAATCAAAATATTTAAAAGTATCTTTTGATTATTCATAAAACCTTCCCAACCAGCTAATATATAACAGAATTGTAAATTGAAAGTAACTACTACAAGAATATTCTATATAATATATCCTTTTTAATTGAAATAAGCAAATCGATCTTTAAAAGGTACTATTGTTGGAATAAAGGTATTATCAAGAGCTTTTAAGCAATTTGCAAAATATATACAATATTTTTCATCTTCTGCTATTTGAAGAAAAGCGAATTGTATAGTTGAATCCAATAGCTTTATTACTAATAAATATAATATCATTATAATATCTAAAACTTGATAAAATCATCTTAAAACATATTAGAATAAACTAATAAATAGATTTATATAAAGTGTTTTTTATATCTATAAATTGTTTCTTTAGAATAAGAAAAGGCTTTAGTTATACTACATATAGTTCCACACTGACCTATGATATAGAGAAATATGTATAGCTTTTGATCAATTGAAATATATTAAAAGTATTATAGCTTTGTTTTTTTGTAACAAAACTCGATCAAAAGTCGAAAAGTGTATAGAGGTATATACAGTTATTCTTGATAATGTTGAGAATGTTTAAAATCAAGAAGAGATTATATTTTAAATTCACCAAAAGTATCAATTCTTTTTTTCGAAATTGGAGTATAATAAAAAAAGCTAATAACAGTAGCTAAATTATAAATCAAAATAGAAATAAACTATTCAGAATTATCAATCTTATTGTCACTCATTATGAATAAGAAAAAGGCAATTTACAATCTAAATTATTAATAGAATCTAAAGCTATAATAGAAAGAATATTGAAGAATCTACTTTTAAATTAAGCTATATATATTTTAGTGGGATACGATAACTCTCACCTGTACGTGGTGTATCCTACGAACCTTCGATCGTGTGATCGGAGAGCTAAGTAGAGTCAGCTAAAGCCGGATGGTAGTTGTATACTAATCGAAGACCGTACTAGGAGCAAAGATATATACAATTGATCACCAAAAGATAATCGCAAAGATACTCGGAACAAAGGACTATCAGCAAAACGGAAATGAAAACCATTCGACAGTGAAAGGAAAATAAGAGCAGGATTGATACAGAACTATATCTTTACAAATCTATATAGGAAGTAAAGCCAGAGTATATTACGATAAAACGTTTACAAAGTGGAATTAGTTCTTGAAATAGCAGATAATGAAGCTTTTATAATATAATTGAGTCTGATTAAAGCCTATATTAGAAGCAGGACTGATATCCTTAACTTAATAAACGAAAATCGATAAAACACCTTTGGGGTATTAGCGTGTAGAGTTTTCACAATCCAATAATATGTATGATCTACGGGTATATCGGATTGGATATTTACAAATGGTAAGGGGAGTAATAAAAAGTATATAAAGGTTAGGATGATGTTTACTGGGGCTGGTGGGAGTATATATAGAGTAGAAGGAGGGATGTTTTTAGTACCTTATCTTCGAGTATACGGGAGTAGTATAATGGTAAAGGAGCTTCGGTATAGAAAGGATGCTTTTAGCAAGCTATACTTGACAATATTCGATTAGTATTATAGCGGCGGAGGATCTCAGGCAGAGGCTAATCCTACAATATATATATACAATGTGTTTCTAGCACTTTATTTTCGATTATAAATTATACATTAAGGGAATGGATTTTATAAGCAGAGCTTTAGTTAGTAGGTTGGAAACACTATAAAAGGGCTGTCTGGCTAGGGGTCTGAAATAGTAAGCCTGCGAGATATAGTCGGCCTTGTTGTACAGGAGAGATCCGGTAAGATAACGCGAAACGGTTATTAACTGCGAGGTGTAGTATATAATAATAGCGATAGCGATATTGTCTATATAGCTCGAGAGGACGGATACATATGTTAATCTATAATCGGATACTATAGGGCAGAGGGCATGATAGAGGTATCAGATAGGCTTAAGGAGTAAATAGGAATGGAGGTGTGAAGGAATGGTTTTGGTTTTGACCGGAATTTTCGAAGGTAATTATATAATAGGTGGTTTAATATAATCAGAAGATTCTATAAAAGTCTAGTACTAGTGGCTTTATCACAAGTGAGCCGGAAAGCGTCTGTAGGTGTAGCGAACCTACTTTGTGTTATAATATATTCTAGAAAGTAGTTATAATATAATTCATTTCTGCTAATCGGAGGCCGTACTGGGAGCGAAGGTATGTGCAGCTGATCACCAGAGGGTGATCGCGAAGATGCTTGGAATAGAGGACTACCAGCAAAACGGAGATGAAAACCATTCGATAGTGGAAGGGAGATGAGAGCAGGATTGATGTGGAACTATGCTTTTACGAATTTATGTGGGAGTAGAGCTAGAGCATATCGCAGCAAAGTATCTACAAAACAAAACTAGTTTTTGAAATAATGGATAATAAAGCTTTTATAATATAATTGAATCTAACTAAAGCCTGTGTTGAAAGTAGAGCCGATATTCTTAATTTAATAAACGAAAATCGATAGAATATCTTTAGGGTATTAGTATGCAGAGTTTTTATAATTCAATAATATATATAATCTACAGATATACCGGATTGGATATTTATAAATGGTAAGAGGAATAGTAAAAAGTATATAAAGGCTAGAATAATATTTACTAAAGCCGACGGGAGTATATATGGAATAGGAGAAAGAACGTTTTTAGCACCTTATCTTTGAGTACACAGAAGCAGTATAGTGGTAAAGAAGCTTCGATATAGAAAGGATACTTTTAGCAAGCTATACTCGATAATGCTCAATCGGTATTATAGTGGCGAAAGATCTCAGATAAAGGTCAATCCTATAATATATATATACAACGCATTCCTAGTACTCTATTTTCGACTACAAACTATATATTGGGAAAATGGATTTTACAAATAGAGCTTTAGTTAATGGATTGGAAATATTATAGAAAGGCTATCTAACTAGGGATTTGAAATAGCAAGCCTACGAGATATAGTTGGCTTTATTGTATAGAAGAGATCCAGCAAGATAATGTAAAATAATTATTAACCACAAGGTATAGTATATAATAATAGCAACAGTGATACTATTTATATAGCTTGAGAGAACAAATGCATATATTAATCTATAATCGGATACTATAGGGCAGAGGGCATAATAGAGATATTAGATAGACTTAAAGAATAAATAGGAATGGAGGCATAAAGAAATGGTTTTGATTCTAACCGGAACTTCCGAAGGTAATCATATAATAGGTGGTTTAACGTAGTCAAAAGATTCTACAGAAGCCTAGTACTAGTGACTTTATCACAAGTGAGCTGGGAAAGCGTCTGTAGGTATAGCGAACCTACTTTGTATTATAATATATTCTAAAAAGTAGTTATAATATAATTCATTTCTGCTAGCCAACAAAACACCTGCCTCGACTGCGACGGCCCCCCGGAGCGTTGCAGTAGAAATACCCCCCCCGATCCGCGGGGAACGCATCACTGTGTATGAAAACCTGAGCAACTCCAAATATACCCCTTAGAACACCTCCCTGGCTAGCAGTTCGCCCGAGGACCCCTGCCGCCCTAAAAGGAAGTGCCCAAATGAGAGCAGTCTGAATGAGAAGACATTCTTCAACACCACACTATCGCAGCATACTGGCATAAATATTGATATCGATCTGAATGAATAATTACTCCTCTCAGCACCGCAATGCCAACCACCAGACAGCCGCAGCCCAATCCATACAGATTGACTGAACAAATATACAGAAAAAGACAGAAGTGTATATCGCGATACTGCAAATGGCATACAAACAAGATTTGGAGGTCCTATACATACAGGAACCCTTTACATATCCTGGAACTCAAACCCAGAATCATCCAGGGTACAATCTCTTTGCGCTGATGGATAACTGGAACAGCCTGGACAGCCCCGAAAGAGAAAGGGAGAGACCAAGAACGATAATATACATACACAAAAGCAAGCGACTACATATTCAATAAAAATACATTCAATCATACTGGGATCTTCTTTAAATAAAAGTAAACAGCATACAGATTATTAATATATACCAATAGCTAGATATTAGGAAGATAATAGATCTAATAGTCTCTATAGTATTCCCCGATCGTATAATAGTAGGTAGCGATTTCAATACCAAGCATAATCTATTCGAACCTGATATAGCCTCAGCCGACCAAGGAGTTCTTCTTACAAAATAATCTATTTCGAATAGAATAAACTTTATCGGGATCTCAGGAATCTCTATTCACAAAGCAGATTATATAATTAATCTAATCTTTTCTAATATTCTGTTTGCTAATACTATTATTGATATTAATCTGAAAAGCGGTTCTAATCACAAAATACAAATAACTACAATCCCAAACCTCATCTCATCTATTACCAAGCTCTTTGGTTGCATAATCAGCGAGAGAGGCCTTTTAGTCTTTCAAGGGATTATAAAGAATGGAGTTCCCCACTTTCCAAGCTTAGCGAATATACCTGCTAGGCAGATCAATAAATTAATAGGAATACTGGATTCTTTGTTTGAATCAACGATTCGCTTAGCAAAAAAGAAAAAAAGCACTTCCGAATACTCTACCCCCTAGTAAACAAATAAATACAAAACGGTATATCAAAACTATAAAACAGCTAGAACTAAGAACACTGATTAGACAAAACAACAGCAACAGGGATTAATAATCACAATCAGAAAAGCGAAACGCCAGTATTAGCACGGGATTATTAACGAGGTTAGCTGCAATAGAAACCTATATAAAGTGATAGACTAATACAAGCTTGCTATCAACCTTAAAGCACCACTTCTAGTTATCAATAGCATAACAATCGAAAACATTGCAAAAAAAGTCTAGGTTTTATAAAAGGAAGTTCTTGAGTATTTCAATAGTAGCGACAATCTCATAACGGACCCATTCCGGTTAGGTTGTATATCCAATAAATTCTTATAGAGTATAAAAGTATCCCTCAAAAAAATGAAAAAGAATGTTATAGAAATCTCGAGTACCTTACCGAAGCCTGATTAGATTACTATTCACCTTCTAAAGGCTTGCTAGGATTCTATTAGACTAATGATTGTTGAGATCTTCAACAAATATCTGCAATTTAACTACTTCCCAGATAGATAGAGACAGATAAAGATAATAATAATCTCTAAGATCAAAAAAAAAAACAAATTATCAATATAATCCTGGTAATCGATAGTTTTACTCTCATACATCTTAAAAAATCTGAAATATATAATCGCTCGATATATCTTATGGATCACAATAATAACAAATATATTCAGTTCTCAATACAATGGAGTGCTCCCCAAGCGAACAGCAATGGACCTAATCACTTTGTTTATACATAATATTGAAAAGGCTTTTATCTACAAACAAAAAGTTATAATAGTTATATTAAATATATAAGGTGTATTTAACGCATTTCTATCAAACAAACTACTGAAACGCATACATTAGCAAGGGTGGTTCCGCTCACTCCTACAACTAGTTTAAACCTTTTTGAGTGATCGTTTAGTAAAAGTTTGGCTGAAAAACGCAATTACAGAATACAGCTGTGTTAAATGCGGCATTTTGCAGGGCTCCTTACTCTTATCTATATTATATGTTCTATATCTTACTGAACTTTTAAATCAAGATATCAAGCTGTGCTTTAAATATACTGATAATATCTGCATCTACTACACATCCAAAAACGTTTACAAGAACATTAATCTTCTCAAATACGATTTCTACTAGATTTTCCAATGGAATAAACGAAACTGTATAGTATTTATATCGGAAAAACTAGAGATAATATATTTCTTCTGGAGGAGAAAAATATATATCCTGTACCTGAAAGTGAACAATAAAATAACAATCTGTTTAATCAATAAGATAGATAACAAAACTATTCAATCAGCCTTATACTAACTAGAAGTCTAGTTTAATTAAAAGTTTTTCTTTAAAAGATATATAATAGAATAAGAAGCAAAAGCCTGTAAAGTCGCAAGGTATATTAAAGGGCTTACACAAACACAATACAGCCTATCAGTTGTGGTACTGTGTAAGGCGATAATCACCTGTGTTCTCCCCATTACCCTTTATGGATTCGAGGTATGGTACATAGGCCGAATGAAGCCAAACCGGGCGAAGGGAGCTGCCCGTGGCATAATAATAAGCATAAGGCTGGGCAATTATATTATTAAGGTCGATTGAGCAATTGTCCTAACAGCAAAAGGAATTCTACCTGCTTAGCGCACAACTCCAATTATTGTGATCCTAAGAGATTCTGGATTATTATTTGGTGAGCTAGTATTTGAATAAATACGAATAAGATTCGTGCTTCAACTCTATAAAATGAACGAAAACTATCCACTGGCGATTCGTTTAGTACAAGCATCTTAATACAAAATAAACAATATTAATCTCTGTAGACTAACCGGATTGATTCCGAAAGCATTAAGATTAATACTCTCCTTATTACACTTTTCTATAGAGAGCTATAAAGATCTTATAGAAAATATAAAAAAAGAAATAGTTGTGTTTGAATTCATATAATGGTAAAACCGTCTGCCTAACAGTCATATTATAGTCTTCTTGGACGGTATTGAATAATACTATCGAGGGCAAAAGATAGTCGGCTATGGCTATGCGATCTATTGGGGACAATTTCCAGTAGTATTCGGTTATAGAGTGATCAATTCGCTTTTGTATATTTTCGATGTCAAGGTAATAGGCGCTCTAAAAGGTTTGAAGTGCATTATCCAACTGAAACCGGTTGGGCAGATCACTATATGCATCGACAGTATCTTAATCATCTGGTATATCAGAAGCAATACCTCTAACTTATTCTAATGGGTATTTCTATATTGTTATGAGATTATAAGGAATAGGCAAGTGGCAATCCGATGGTCATCTGGATATATTGGAATCCTTGGAAACAAGAAAGCCGATCGGCTTGTCGATCTGGGTACTCGCAGTAATTATATCGAGAATAATAACTTATCGCTCCCCACTATTAATAGGATAAGCTCAATAGCCAGAATCCTTAGATGAGGGGCAGAATAGAGATGATAAAAGCAAAATGAGGTTACCTTTGTTAGCTAATACTGTTGCTGGCATTTTAGTTATCAAGTTAAGGAACCTAAGGAATTTGCTCTCTCCTATTCTATTCTTTAGTAATTGATGGCGCTCAGAACCAGACACAGGGACTTCGTATTCTATCACTAATGCTTTCAGTATAACAATACTATCTCAAAATGCTCTTGCGGATATAGCAAAGAGCCTGAGCACCTAATGCTTTACCAATACTCTCATACTCAATTCAACAACTAGCTGAACAAACCCGGCTTAATCTCACAAGACATAAAGGGTGCAATCAATTATCTCTCTTTTCTTTTGAAGATTCTAACAGATTTCACAATCTTTCTAACAATCACCAATCACTTCGAGCAACCATACTCAGTCTCTCCGGAGATCCTTTAATCTTTTACTTTCACATTGCCAATCAGGACTACATTCTTTCTAAAGCCGCTTTCCCTTTTCCATTGCTGTATATAAACTGCATCAAACAAAAACTGACAATATAAGGCTCTCTAGCTAGCCGCAAACCTAAACTATTTAGTATAAAGTGAATTGAACAGTACTGATATTATAAGCGAGAGACAAGCAATAGGAGCACACACAGCACTTCTGACCACTTCTCCCTCAGCCTGTATTACAGCTGTAGAAGAACAAAATGTGTGGCTATGCCAGCACCCCCGCTAGCATAGTCCATCCCTAGTACCCTCTGGGAGGTCGTGGCGAGCCCCTGCAGCTTGCCCCCTGGATGTAAATTAAAATAAATAAATAAAAATAAATAAATATATATTTTAGTATATAGGGAATAGAAATGTAAAGTAATCTAAATCGAAATTAGAGACAATTTGAAGAAAAATAAAGATACCCTATAAATTTAGGTATTTGAAGCACTAATATCATTATAATACTATATGGATATAGAGTGAAAGGCCTATAAGAGTCTATAAAAACACGGATTATTTGTTAGATTGAAAACAAGAACTGCTTTTTCTAGTCCTCGTTTTCAATCCGCACCCTTATTTTCCTATACAAATTTGATGAAAAATACGGATTATTTAGTGTCATTTTAGAGTGATCCACTTCCTCCCCATCTCGAAATATATTAAATTTATTGAAATACAGATTATTTGACAAAATCCGTGATTTGACATCTAAATATAAATTCAAAATCCGTTTTCAAAAAGAGCGGAATATTCAGCGGATCCAGCGCGGATTTGTACATCCAAACTAGCCCTAAGGCAGATCTTTTCTATACTTTCTATACCTTCAAGATCTTTTGTGTTTTTTAAAAATCTTCATTTTTGTTTTTATTTTCGTTTTCGCTTTTATTGAATCTTTATTTTCGTCTTCGTCTTGCTTTCTTTTTCTATTATAATTGATATACCAGATACCCTGGGTACTTGTTTACCATCACCCATTTTGCTTGGAATATTCAAAGCTAAGATTAACAATGTTTTTAATTAATAGTATTAGATTGTAGAAGAGTTATTTAATCTTTAGGATTATAATCTTCGCAGCCCTGCTTCTTTATCGATATTAATACAAAATCAAAAGAATTATTTTAATCATATATACACTATTATTAATAACACACTCGATTCTCTTTACATCTCTTAACAAATATTTAAACAAAATCTAACTACAAAGCAAGCTCTCAAAGCTACCGTAAATATTCAACTAAACACTCAAAACGAATTGCTTGAATTATTGCAAGCTCGAATCACCCCTACCCAAAGAGGGGTTAGTTGATACCAAATTTCAAAAAATCCCGACTTCCTTTGAAAAGAGAAAACAGGGTTAATATCTCAACAAAAAGAGTACATTACTTGAAAACAGAATTTAAAACTTTATTAGATAATAGATCTGATTGTTTTTGATATAAAAAGAAAGAAGCTCTTACATTTAGCCTCTCTTATTGATAATCATCACCAGCCAAATTCGCTAAATTTATTGCTATAACAGACTTCTATAGGAGTATATGCCCTAGAACGCTACCAGAAGAATAGAAGGGGAGAAGGAAAGGGATCGATCGATCCAGGCGAATATAAGCAGAGAGTAGAAGGGGATAGATCTAGAAAAGCTACATAGAAGAAAATTGAAATATGCGGTATATCATGTTGCAAGAGAATATATATAAAAGCTACCCTTATAGAATAAAGCAGTTTTCAAATAAATATTATATAAGAGATCGGAAAGCACATACAAAGGCGCTTAGAGGATTGGAGACAAAGGTGCAAGTGCACTAGCCATCGCTTGGGAGGCTACTGAGGGTATTGAGACCCCATCCCTAGGAAAGGAGGATCATGTAAATTAGAAGATCACCCCGCAGTTAGCCCAACCGTAATGCCCCCCGGGAGGCTCGCCTATACGGCCCGGTTGAAAATTACTAATAATAATAATAATAATAATTATTGATAATCATATATATCAGGAAAAGCTGATTAATATAAATGATATTATTCATAATACCTCGATCTATATTATTAACAAATCTTTCCTCAACAAATTCGATAGGCTTTATATCTTAGTCAATATAGTATACAAAGCTTTAATCCGATTCGATAAACTCAAGATAATCAATAAAATGTTTTTTTCAGCTTTTTATATTTAATTAGAATATCTTGGTATTATATGTTACAAATAATTATACAAAATGATTATAATAATGAAGATTAAAGTTTTATACAACCTTTAGCAATTATTTATACAGAATTCTAACCCCTATTCTTTTACCAACATCAATAGCTGGAAGAGGAAATTCGAAGTGTGGAATCAGAATCTACAAGAAAATGAATACCTAATAAGATCGAGAATAGACTTGGGTTTTATACAACCATATATAACCACAACTAACACACTATCTGCTATACCAACATTATCGAATTCTATAGACCTCAATGCTTTTAAAATATAAGATCAATAACGAAAGGAAAAATGTCGATTGGGCTTATACTATTATTACAAGAAATCTGGCTATTCGATATGGGATTGCGAAGCCAAGAAACAAGCAGATGCACAGCGAACAACTAGAGGAGGTTCCGGATTTGTAGGTTTTCAAGGAGGTTTCTACAACTGTAGTTCACACAAAAGTGCTCCCCCTACTTGTAATAATCAATATACTAATAATCAAAGTAGATCGTATAATCGAAATGATTTTCAGGAATACGGCCTCCAGGGAAACTATAGTAATAGCAATAATATTTATATCACATTCTATCCAAAACAATAACAACATTTGAAAGCACTTCAGGGATTCATCGAAACCGATTTATTAATATTCTCAGAAAGTATATTCAATATATTGCCTCAAAATACATCAATATCTTCGATTAATGATTATATAGAAAAAGTTTAATCTTTATATTGAGTCGCTTATAAAGGTTGCCAAGAAATACTAAATAGATAAAACAAGCTGTAATTAGCAAAGAGCTTTTGCAGTTCAGTATTATCACGGTGCAAGGGATAGGTACTAGATTGGATATATGATATTCTACAAAGAGGTTGAAAATAGTATAATATAACTTTACCATATAATAACAAAGATAACTAAGCATCCACTATATTAATATACTATACTAATGAACTTGTGACAGTACCCCCCCCTTTAAGACTTGCTTGTTCCAAGTAAGCTAAGAGAAAGTATATTATACAAATTGCATTTTCTTTTGTTATAATAAATACCTTTGCTTTTCAAGTTCTTTTATAACTTCTTATTTAAAAATCAAAATTGCTTTAGCCTCTAGGTTTTCTAGTACTTATTTCAATGGATCTGATTTCTCTGGGTGTAAGTAATGATAATAAGCTATAATCTTTTTATTATTCTTAAGATTTGAGGTTGATTATTAAGTTGGGATATAATATTTCTATTTGATTAAGTAGTAATATCCATCCTTATTATGATTATCTAAAATGTCTTCGAATACCCACTTCTAAACTAACTCCTTTTCACCGTTTTTCTTTTCAAGGACTTTATTTTGTGTAGTAATAGTTTTTACTTTATTGATCTGGGATTGTATTGGGAACTGTTTGTTGTTATGTATTGATAAGAGTAAAAAGTAATGAAAGATAGAGAAGATTTATATATTCTTTGGTAATTGAATAAGATAAGATTATAGATAAACTTTAATAACTTTATAAGATCCAATCTATTTATTATCTAATTTCTTTGTTTTTCAAGAAATCTTTATATTCTTTATATTAACGAATACCTTCTGTCCTATATAATATTGGGGCGAGTCGGTTTGATATCGATTTGTATACTCTTTATATATATCTATGGCTTGTTTAGCAAATACTTGAAGTTGATTCAGAATCCTCTTCATTCTATTTGCCATTTTATTGCCTTTAAAGAATTCACATTTTTGAGCTAGTGTTATTTCTGGTGGGCAGGGTTTGCTTGACTCTATATCAATACTTGGGTTAAAACTATAATTAGCAAAGAATGGAGAACATTTTGTAGTTTCCGAAACTATATTATTAGAGGCAAACTTTGCTAATAATAGTTATTTCATTCAATCATCTTAATGGAAATTGATGAAAGTGTATAGGTATTGTTTAAAAACTAAGTTGATATACTCTATCTGCTTATCTATCTGCAGGTGGAAGGCTGAAGAGTATTTTAAAGTCATTATTAGTTTTTCTAATAACTATATTCAGAATTCTGATATAAACTATATGCTTCGATTTGAGATAATATTGTCTGGTATGCTATGTAGAGTATATATCCGATTAATAAATATACTAACCAGTTCTTTTGTAGTCAAGATTCTTATACTAATAAAGTAATATATCTTTATCAATCTATATACTATTATCAGGATATGCTTATATACTGAGTTGTAGTATTTACTCTCTAGAAGAGGTATGATATAGTCGATTAATATTATCAGAAATAAACAGCAAGTTATACATAAGGAGTGATATATTGAAGTATGTATATCAGATCTATATATTCGGGAAGTCTGAAGAAGGAGTTTTATAGTGGTGTACATGTGCTATACACATGCTATACATATGATTTCCAATATTTCCTTTATAATAGGAATCTACTATCTAAATCATATAAACTCTCTATATATATATATTTGTGAAGAGCCTCATTAACTCTTATAATAATACTAATATTCCAGAGTTGCTTATAGTATCTATATCTTTAGTAGAGTTCGATAGCTTTATGATTTAATATTGTATTGTAGTATAAGAATACTTTTTATCTAAATCCTGTTTTCCCTATCTATATTAGATTGAATTCAATCTATCTAGTAATTCGAATATCAATCTGCTTTTGTAAAATTCTCTTTATATATATACCAACGGATTACTTTGGATTCATTATCTTCGGATTGTAGAGTTATTTTTTAATATAGTAAACAACTCAATCCAATCTTATATAAATAGATCTTCAGTTTATCTATTATTCTATATGATTTTCTTAAAATAATCAATTTAATCAATTTGATTAATTTATAATAAATTGACCAATTCGACCAATTTGGACAATTTTTGATAAATTCAATAGATCTAGTGAATATAATGAATTTGATGAATCTGATGAAATTGTTGAAATAGATGTATTTGGTGATTTTTATCAATTTGATCAATTTGGTCAATTTGGTCAATTTGATCAATTTGGTCAATTTGAGTTAAATCAATCAAATCAATCAAGATGACTGATTTGATCAAATATAACTATTGACTTTCTTTGATATATTTGTATTCAGTATTTCAGATTTAATCCTAGATCTTTTTTATGAATTATAAAGTCAGGGTATATAAGCTATTTTATAAGGATATCGGCTATTTATTCAGTTTCTGAAATTCATATAATATATAGTCTTTTAGTGTTAACTATATCTTTTCGAATATAATACTATTGAATATTAATATACTTTACCTTATTATAGAACTTATTCTCTTATATCCAATCAACTTTACTAATGTTATTACAATATAAAGTTAGAATAAAGAACTTTTTCTTAAAGCATTCTTCTAAGTCTTTTATTAGCTTTTCTATTCAAGCTAATTTTTTTGCATTTTCATTTACTACTATAATCTCAGTTTTCATTGTATAGAGAGATATCGATTTCTATTTTATTGAAGACTATACTATAGTTCCTTTATATCTAATAAGAATTACTTCTTGAATAGATTTCCTATCAACTACAGATCCCCAAATCGAATCTGTATAAGCTTGATATTTGTATATAAATATATTAATTGATTTGAATAAACTATACCCACTGAATATATACTAGTAAGATATTGAAATAAGTGTTTTGCAAATACTAAATGACTTTCCCCTAATGTATATATAATACAAGTAAGCTGGCTAATAATATATATTATATCAGATTGAGTATAGTTCGAGAAATAAATAATATTATTAATAATCTGAAGATATAGTATCATATCATTTTGATAAAGAAATTCATTTTCGTTTATATTTTATATAATTGTATTAAAAGGTAAGGGCAAATTTTTCATATTGATGAGATCAATCCCAAATCTTTATAAAATCTTTTTTGTATAATTCGATTGATATATTTTAAATGATTGATTTTATCGATATTGTTTTATTTGAATATCTAAAAACATATTGGTTTCATCTAAGTCTTTGTATTTTCATTAACTTTTCGATTATCTTTTTCATCGAATTCATATTAATGTGATTTCCTATTATTAGTAGATTATTTATATATAATAGAATATATACTCCCTTTTCTATAAAAAGATTCAGATTTGCTATCGATTCTTTAAGTCCAATCTCTTTAAAGAATTTTCGAATTATAGTTTATTAAATTCTTGATACTTGTTTTAAATTATAAAGTGACTTTTTCAGTTTAAGATATAATTTGCTTTTAAATTTGATCTCAAAGAAAATTTCTTTGAAAAATTCTGGTACTTTTATAAGGATTTCTATATCTATTAGTGTATTATTTAAGAAAGTAATATCAACATTCATATTATCGATTTCTAAATCTTTTATTATAGTTTTTATTAATAAAATGCGCAATATTGAGTATCTTATTATATTAGCGAAAGTCTTTTAATAATTTATTTTATATTCTTGAAAATACCTTTTAATTATTAATCTTACTTTTCTTCTAATTAATTTATCAAAATAATCTAATTTATTTCTCAAAATATATTTATTATTTAATAGCTTTCGGTCTATAGATACAGTTTTATTTATAATTTCGAAGATATCATTATTCTTAAAACTCTGTAATTCATTTCTGATTGCTTTTATTTATATTTAGGTGTCCTTTTGTATAGCGTTTTCGAGCTTTATTGATTCCTCAGTATTGAATTATAATTATTAATTAAAAGATCTTCAAAATATATGAAAACAATATACAATACAACTATATATTGAATAATCTAATTACTAAAAATCTTTTTCAACTATTTCTTACAACTTTTATTTAAAGCATTTCAAACTAAGCAATTATTAAAATAAACCTAGTTTTTGGAATCTTTACAACTATTTATATTCTTTATCTTAAAGATAAAAGTACTTGTATATTTTATATTAGATATCCAATTCCCTATAGTTATTATTATTATAATATTTGTAAAGAATAAATCCAAGCTTCTTTTTGCTTATTTTGAATCTGAGCTTTCTTTTGCTTATTAATATATACATTTTCTTGTATATTTTCTTATATTATCAATTATACTCTTTTTTTCATAATTTTTTACTTATTATATAAATAAGATTTCCTTTTCCTTTTTATTCTAGGTGATTTTGGAATACTCTCTTCTTTGAATTCTTTAAATAAATATTTGTATTTATTGAAGTCAGTATTTATTATTCTAATAATAGTTTTGATATAAAGATTGAAAAAGCGATAGATTTTATTTCTATCTATTCTAATTATAATATACTTTCCTTTAAGTATTTTAGATTCGAATTTCTTAGTTATCAGATCTGATTGCTAGGGGTTCTTAGTTTACATTTTACAATCGAATATTCTAAGCTTTTTAAAGTCAGACTATTTATTGTATATAATCTTATATAGTGTTATCAATATAAAGAGTATTCCTGTTTTTTCAAAAGGTAATACTTTAATAAATAATCTGTTCTTCAGATATATAGTATATTTAATAATAAGTTTCTATATATTAAGCTTGATGCTTAATTTACTTAATAGCAATCTCATTATAATATTAATATCTTGAATCTTCTTTTCAGCTACTCTATTTATAAATGCTTTCCAGAAAATAAGGATTCGAATATTAATCCTCTCTTTCCAATCTCTATTTAAAAGGATATTGTGTGAACAAGGGAATTCACTTCAAAAGAATGACTTCAATACAATGGCTACTGTATCAAAGGTATTTAGGCGAATGCGAAGGAGACTAGCTCTTTCAGTAGTGCCTATATAAGGCCTACTACTTCCCCTCATTAGCTAGCTCTTTAGACAGAATACAATACAGACATTTAGGGGCCTACTACTGATAGTGGGAACCACGTCTCCCGTATTCCTGATCTCATTATTGAACCAACAGATATCCCAAATTCACCTTTCCTATTATTTACTCTAATAATAATAACCTTACAATTAAACTTTTTCTCAATCTGATTAATAAAATCCATTAATATAAATATAACAATCTCTACAGATTTATTTTTTATAAATCTAAATCAAGTTCCTTTTATTATATTATCAATAATTATAATAAAATATCTGTTTCTATTTTCAGAAGGTTCTTGAATCCCTGATAGATTTATATATAAGTGTTGTAGTTTTATAAATATATAGATAGCTATATATTTATTGAAATATTCGTTCATTCTTTTTGCAAGACAAGGCTCGTAAGCTTTTCGACTAGCACTTTTCTTTCTTTTAATATAATGTAATCCATTTGAAGCTTTCTTTAATTTATCTATTTGATTATAATTGAGATAATCTAAGTGTTAATATATAATCTCAACTTTGTTATTATTTATATCAATCTCTTCTGTTTCTGAGTCTATATCCGTTATATATACTTATTGAATAAATAATTATCAAATAATATAATTATTATTGACATGTCTTATAGCTATCTCTAGCTGATTATTTTTTTAGTATAACACTGAACCCTTTTTGAAAATGACTTTTCGATTTGTTTCAGCAAGTATTCCAATTGAAATGAGTTGATTATTCCGAAAGTTCTTGATATACTAGATATCTCTCAATATAAAGTTTCCAATAATAACTATTCCATATATAATACTCATAGAATATATATTATTTACAGTTTTGATTTTTTATAGAATATTCTATTATATAATATTAGAGAGATTTTCAATGGAACTAGTAAAGTAATGAAAGACTCCTAAATCAAGAATTCATATATTATTTTGGACTTTGGTATATATTGTAATATTAGAATATAGGAAATCAGTATATTCGTTTGCTATAGCTACTTATACAAAACCATCATTCTCAGTATTTTTATTTGAATATTAGGTTTCTCTGACTTTATTATACTCCCAACAAGCATTTTATTAGTATTCTTTTTTCTTACAGAATTTGTAAGTATAAGATTTAGCTTTGATAGCTTTGCTAGAACTTGATAAAGTATTATTGTTTTTTTCAAATGTATATTTTTTTTTATTTTTATAATATTCTTTATATCCTTTTCTATTCTTTTCTTAAGCTCTTTTATTGTTTTTTCCTTTTATATTTCTTTATATAATATTAATTGTTATTGAATAACTTATTATATCTTGAGGAATTCTTTCAGCTTATTATAAGGCATATAGTATATCTTATATATTCATATTTAATAATATAATAAAGTTTTACTATATTTGCCAGATTTCTATATCTAGCAGTATATTCAAAAAATAAAAGTAAATCTCTATTTTGGATAGAAATTGTATTGTTGCAGATAATTTATATTGATAATCAAGGAATCGATCGAAGAAAAATTGAATCGTTTTTGTTTTAGAATCGAATTGCTCACAAATAAACTGTTATTATTATTATTATTATTAGTAATTTTCAACCGGGCCGTATAGGCGAGCCTCCCAGGGGGCATTGCAGTTGGGCTAACTGCGGGATGATCTTCTAGTTTACATGATCCCCTTTTTCTAGGGATAGGGTCTCAATACCCTCAATAACCTTCCAAGCAATGATTAACGCACTTATACTTTTATCTCTAATCCTCTAAACGCCTCTGTACACGCTTTCCGATCTCTTATATAGTATTTGTTTGAAAGCTACTTTATCCTATAAAGATAGCTTTTATATACATTCTATTGCAATATAATATACTGTATGCTTCAATTTTCTTTTATATAGCTTTTCTAAATCTATTCCCTTTTACTTTCTATTTATATTTGCCTAAATCAATCGATCCCTTTTCTTCTCTCTTTTTATTCTTTTGATAATATTTTAGAGTATATACTTTTATAGAAATCTATTATAGTAATGAATTTAGCGAATTTGATTGGTATATATATTAGCTGTTTCAGTAATCGTTTTTGAACTACTTAATTGCAGAATGGATATTTAAGCTTAATATCTGGGGGCCAGGTTTTATAGATTGCAAGGACTTTGCGGCAATATACAATATGCTCGGGGGATTTGAATGCTTTGTATGAGTAGTGGATTGTTGCTTTCTTGTGTTTAAATTGTTGGTGATAGCTTTCAAAGTCGCTATGTGCTAAGCGGATTGCTAGTATGTGATGGAGAGTTGCTTGTAAGAGTTCTAATTCCTTAGGGCATTTGTTTGTGCTTTTTGGATCCCATTTCTGATACTATTTGGAGAGTATTAGTATCTATTTAATCCACCACACCTGTACTGCCGATTCCATAGCAGTTTTTGCTATAAAGCGGATACCGCTTACTATAGATCGATTCGTATGCCCTGAGGCTGATTTTCTTATCCCTTTGTTAGCAAATGCATCCATACGCTCATTCCCTTCAATCCCTATATAGTCTGGCGACTATTTGATCTGGATTGAGTGCGTTTGCATCAGTTTGTGGCATTTGAGGAAAGCCCACTGTGATATGATAGAGGCTGTGCCTCTTATTCTCTATATCATCGATGTGCTATCGATGTATATACAGATTTCCATTTGTTTTATGCTGGTGATATTTCTGATCGCTGTTTGGAGGCCTTGGTATGCCCCAATCGTTTTTGTATCGAATATATGAGAGTTGTAATGTAATCTATTGTTTCCTTTATATACTACCATTTGTCCTTTATATATAACATATCCATATCCTATTCGCTTACTATCCTTATCGGTCTGTTCCGATCCATTAGAGAATATAATAATCTGATCGTATATACACTTATTCCACCATTCCTGAAACTGCTTTGTTGCTACCTTTTTCGTAAGGCCTCTAGTGGGATCCGTTCGATACCCTGATATGTAGTGAGACCCTGTTAAAATCGTCTCCTTGATTCGGGAAAGGCACTGGCTGATCACCTGGACCTTTGTTCTGGCTGGCTGCAATTGGCCTTCCCTGCTGCCGGAGGAGTAGGTGGCTCTTATCCCTCGGTGATAAAGCGGGTGTTTTGGATCAATAGTTTGGGCACGGAAGGCTGCTCTCCATTTTATTTGTTCTAGTGCTACTTCTATAAACTGTTATTAGAGATTCTAAATATATTAAAGATTCGTATTATTATTAAACATTAAAAATTTCACCCAGATTCCTATAATATCTTCTATATCGATTATATATATAAGTTGAGAGTAGTATATAGAAATAATACAGAAATTAATAATAGAGAATACAATTCCTGCTTTTCTATTTCATTCAGCGATATCAGCTTGACTGCTCATTAGTCTTACACTTCTCCCCGTACACAGGAACAGCACAAATGCTGTTATTATAATAATTCGAATAGCTTCATAAAAGTCTATCCAATTATAATCATTAAAAATGACTAGTATTCCCCATTTTATTTGAACTGTATCGACAATGGTCTTGCTTGCCATGATATCAAGAATAGAGATAGCTGTAGAGGAATAAGAACTCAAGACTCAAGGAATATAAAGATATAAAATAAAGCTTATAATAACACAGCACTTATAACCTATTAGAAATAGATAGCAAGTTACACATAAAAAGTGATATATTGAAATATATATATCAAATCTATATATCCGGAAAGTCCAAAAAAGGAGTTTTATAGTAGTGTGTACGTGCCACACATATGCTACACATGTGATTTCCAACAAATATATTAGATTATACTTGAAATGGGATTAAAAAAGGTTTTAATAATCCTAGTAAAACTGACTTTAATGATTTAGTATAAGTATATAATGTATATGCTTGTATATATACATCAATCTCCTAGTGTATGTTTGGCTATTAATAGGTTCGGAAGATGATATCGATAGTCTTGATGTGTTCAGAATAATTAATTAAATCGAAAAAGTGTATCTTGTAGATAATTTGTATATTCAGCTTATTATCAGACAATATCCAAAGCTTGTCATAATAATATATTCTATTATTGAATATTTCATAGTTCTATATAGCAATTCTTATAGTTTTTTGGAATTTTACTGGCTATTTTTGTATATATAGATCTCTAATTGCTGCTAATAATTGTTATACTATATTGGATTTCGTATAGACATTATCAATCAATTTATTAATAAACTTGTTTTCTATAGATATTGTTAAATCCATAAGTATTAGTATTACTTCCCCTATCAATTCTTTATATAAATCAATATCGAATCTTTATACTAATAAAACCATTCTTTTTCTATTCTTCAGCCACTTATTATTAGGATTCGAAAAATCTAATCTATCTTTCCGTTTACAGTTTAAGATATCCGGACAAATAGCTTTAATATCTAGTCTATATACAATACAAAAATTATATTGGAATAGAAACTCGAATTATTTAATTTGTTATTAATTAAAAGCCTTTATTGTAATAAAATATTCTAAGTTCTTATAATCTATAAGAATCTCGAATTTCTATTACAAACTCTAAAATTCAAATCGTTATTTTTTTATTAACTTAATTATTGCTAAAAGCTCTTTATTATAGATTTCGTAATTACATTCTATTACTGAGTACTTTAATAAAAAATAGACTATTGGTTACAAAACATTCTTATTATTATATTAAGAAAGTACTCCCCTAGAAGCCTAATTTGAAGTATCAGTTTTTAAAACTGTATATTTGTTATAATTAAAATACACAAGGATAGATATAGTTGTAAAAATCTATTTTAGTATTTCGAAAGCATTCTTATACATTTGATTCTATATTCAGAAGATATCCTTATATAACAAGTTGTTTAAAAAATAACAAATCTTCAAGAAGTTTTTTATAAATCGTTAATAGAAATTAGTAAATTCTAGAAAATATTATAGATTCTTTATTAAAAGGAATTGTTTTTAAGATATAATTGCTTTGACTTTATTAGTATCTATTTGATACTATCTGTAATGATAATCAGGCCTAGATATTATATGGATATTATCTCGAATTCGCATTTACTGATATCGATCTATAGGCTTGTATTAATGAGTTTTTGAATAATTGTTTACATATACTCTTTGTATTCCATTTTATTATTGGAATAAATAAGAATATTATTAAGATATGCTATACAATATTTATTGAGTTTATTGAAAAGTATATAATTGATATAATACTAAAAAGATACTAGCACATTGTATAACCCAAAGAGTATAATAAAAGATTCAAACAATCCAAAACGTATAATGAATGTTAGAGTAGATAATAGCAATGAATCAACTAGGCGTAATGTAGCACAAAGACTTTTCATTAATTTTTTTAAACTATGAAAATTCTACAATTTATAATTGTGCGTGGGTTGGCATCGGCCTGGGGTAGGTCTGCAGGGCTATTTATGTGTCCTCGCTAGTCCTTATGTGGATTGACTGTGATAGAGCCTCCCATTTTGTATATTGCATTTCGAGATGTGTATGTTTACCTTCTGAAATCGGTTTGTGTAATACAAGAAAATAAAGTGTTGTGTGATTGTGTTCGGGATATATTTCAAAAGAAAATAAGAATGCCATGAAGTTACAAATAATCAATAAACAATATTCTAATGTATTTATCACTCTTGTTAATAAATCACTAGAGACCCTATAAGTTTTCTTTACTTTTCCAAATGCATTTTTCCTTTCAGTAGATTATTCTTTACCTGTTATCTTTCCGATCCTTATTTCATTATGGCCGCTCCTCAATCTGTCGATCCTTAGGCAATTGTAGCTCGGTCAGTAGCAGGCCCTGTTAATCTAATTATTCCTATATATCTTCATTGCTTTAAATGTATTGCAATCTTTACCCCTAAAGATTTTTGTTACTACAACAAGGATCCTAACTTCCTTTATAGTTATTACCGTGTTCAAAAAAAAGTCTGCCAACCGGTACCTCCACGATACATTCCTGATATCAATTTTATATATTAAACTCAAGCTTTTTGGCTAACTATTTCTACTAATAATCAAAAAGAATAGAATACTGAAAATATACTAAGGTACTAGAATGAATATTATATCAAAAGTGTGGAGGCCTTTTTGCGAAAGGAAGATAAATAGAGTAATATTAAAAAGTTAAAATCAGTAGAGATATTATCTTTATTTATTATAAAGAAGTTAGATTGAATAAATAATCTTATAGAATATTTTGTGAACTTCTATCAAGCTATTGTTGGTTACCCTTTATTCCTTTATAGAGTTGTTTTTTACTAACATCCTAAACTTTAGAATAATTTGTCTACATTAAATACTACTGTTTCGGGTTCTATTCTGAAACTAGTATCCGTAGTGGATTCGGATAATAAAGACAAGTTCCTTACCCCGGTTGTTCACCTCCATGCTTTCATTGTTTTTACCCCCACCCCCTACTCTCGCAAGGGATAAGGCTTCGGGTATTGTAAATATAATAATTAGTTTGGAAGACCATTGATTCCCTTGTATCAATACTAAATCGTTATCTTATCCTTGTTTCTATATTCGTTTTTTTAATATATAAAAAAGATTGAATTAGATATCCCAAGGATTCCCTTTTCAATCCTAATGAGAATAATAAGGATAATGTCAATAATAATAATAATACTGCTTTTCTTTACCGAACCATCGATACCCCTTAACACTTCGATATTCCTCATATCTCCCAAGGCAATATCAATGTTACTACCCCTTAGGTAAAGAAATGTGTTTCTGGGGATTCGACAGTTTCTATCCGTTGATCTGCAATTAGAAGATTAACCCCTCAAGCTATCCTCCCTTTTTGTAAAGCTTTCCAAATAGTTTTGAAGCAAAAGGCAGTATTGACTGTTACCGATTCTCTATCTAATTCTCGATATCAGGGTTATAATGTTTCACAAAAGTTTAAGGTTTTTTTTATAAATTATAACATTTATACTAGAAAGTCTAATGTTTGTATAAGTTCTCCTGAAAGTATTTGATCCTATAAATGCTAGTAGGTTGTCAACAACCAGCCGATAAGGGTCGATTGCTTAGCAACGCCCCTGTAAAAATAGAGAAGAAGAAGAATGAGAATGAGAATGAAGTTGATATGCTTTTAGTGGAGAAGGATGAGTATAATAATAATGATATAGGTAATACTATCTTTAGTATTTTTCTTTTTGTACCAAATCCTTTCGATACATAGGGTGAGAAGGTTAATTCTTGTTATAGGATCCTTTCAACATACTAATATAACAATGCCTTCACAATAGCATTCCTATACTAATCAAAGGCATACCCTTACAAGGAATAAGGCTTTATAAAGGAATAGTAATAATCCATATGTTGAATATCAATAAGGATTAATTATATTGATTCTGATATTTACAAATTAAAACCTAAAGCATTTAAAAGATATCAAAATGAGTTGATATGCTTAGTAATAATATGCGGTAATGCCAGCGAATAAAGGATTGCATCCTCATTTTTGTTAGGGTAGAAAACAATAAAGGAAGGAACATTGTAAATAGCTTTGATTTGTTAATAATTCGCTTATAAGTACACAGCGTAACCCTATTGTTTTGTAGCTTTTTTTTCTTTTTTCTTTTGAATCTATATTGATAATTCTTTCTTTTTATTATATTCCTTTAATCCTTTTTTTACATTATCCAGATCATAGAATGCTTTCCAACATATCTTCGTTGACTGGTAGCCCTTGTATCGGAACTAGGTATTGAATATCTTTACCCTTTTTTTTATATACTATAATTTTCTCCACTTCGTATTCCAAATGATTGTCTATCTCCTTTAGTAGCGGTAGATCAGTAGTACTTTATTATTTATACCATAATTCTAGTAAGAAACATGAAAAACATTATAAATCTTATAGGTAAATGGTAGTTTGAGTTTATATACTTGACCACTAATTTTTATACCTATTATTCGAAAAGAGCCTATGAATCTATCCGAAAACTTCTTTTGGATGAAGTTACTTGATATTTCGGGGTATTTAGTATCATTTTATCCCTGATGTTGTATCGCTAGGGTACCGTGCTCTCTGTATTCTTCGATTTTCGGTTTATAGCTGCTGCTATAGTTCTCTAATTTATTTTTTCTTTATTGAAAAAAGCAATTCGCTTGCGTGTAGCTGGTGCCCTTCCTATAGTATCAACATCCTTGCCGATATAGTGGAATATTGGTAGAAATCTGTACATTACTTGGAATGGACTTGTATTTATTGTACTATACCATATAGTATTATAAATGAACTTTGTGAATAATAGTAGTAAAGCTCAATTATTCTACTGGTAATTAGAATAACAACTGATATAATAAATTAAATTCTGGTTTTGCTATTCTATTTGCCTATTGGTCTAAGGATGGAACACAGTAAAGAGCTTGTATTATATTCTGAATAAAATAGGAAGCTACTCCAGAATTTGTTTACGAATTGCAGTTCCCTATTCGAAACAATACTCTCTAATACTTCGAAGTCTTTGAATACACTTTGTATCAATATTTGTATAAGCTCCGGCAAAGTGATTACTTTATTAACGGATATATATCAGGCAATTTTCGTAAATCTATTAACAACTACTAAAACCGCATTATAAATGTTCTTATCTAATTTCGATGGGGGGTAGATCTATAATAAAATCCATAATTATCTCTTTCCAAGATTCATAGGGTATAGGGAAGGTTTGCAACTCGCTATAGAGTTTATATCTTTTGATAACAGTCCGCTAGCATATCATATATATTTTAATATGCGTTTTCACATCTTTTCTCATTAAAAGCCAGAAGTATTTAGATTTCAAGATTTCTAGAGTTTTAGAAACACCCCAATGTCCCCTGTAGGATTATCGTAATGGGCTTTCAGGATTTCTATTCTCAAAGCAGAATCTTGGCGGTATATAGATGTTTTTATTATATCTAAAAAGCCTATCAATATTTATTTGTTAAGGTGAGGCAACTTTAATAAAGTATAATCTTTGATTCAGATATTCTTTATTCTTTATAAATCGTTATCTACTTAAAGCTGCAATAAAGCATTTTTTATTATTTCCGATATTAACTCAAAGGCTATTTTTGTTTTTTACTAAAATACAAGCTATCCAATATAATATTAACTGTTTGCAACCAGCTTCAACCAGTGAACTTGATTATCCACAAAACGGTAAGTTACACCCTTTTTTTTATAAAAGGCTTATAACATTATGCAGGGATTTTATCTTCTTGATAAAAGAACTTTGAAACAATTTTATAATTATCGACCTATTTCTTAATTTATTCTAAAGATCAAAAGTATATTATTAATACTTTCTATATCAATAATATAATTGGGGTAATATAATGGCCCATTTGTAGAATTCAATTTTCCTGTTTGTATATTATTTCGAAATTGTATACAACCAAAACCTCTGCTTACCTTGCTTGTCGATTATTCAGGCTTTTTTTATCATGAAGTGCTAAAGGCTATTATAATCCGATTTAACTATAATAGTATATTGACTCCCTATTGCATAATGGCGCCACTATATAAAAACAATATATATCACTAATAATTCTTGATTGTAAATGAAATATCGCTGTTTTGCTAGATTTAGCTTTCTTGAATAGAATATAATAAGGTGTTTATATTAGACTGATACATCTTTGGTTCTTTTTAAGAAAAGCTATAATAATATATAATCCAATATAAAGATTGAAGTATCAATTTTGATTATCATATGGAGTAAAGGATTGAAATACTGGAGAATAGATGTCAATATAAAAACTCTCTTCAATACTTCGAATGCCTTTTGTACTTTGTTAATTCATTTGAACTTGATTACCGTTTTCCCTTTCTATATTCCTTTCATTAATACAATTATACCATAGGTCACCATCGAATAGGCCCTGATAAACCGTCGATAAAAGTTCGCGAAGCCAAGGAACACTTATACATCCCTTAGGCTATTAGGTATTAGCCATTCCATAATAGTTTGAATACACCCGGATTCCATTGTAACCTTTTTAGCTGAAACAACGAATCCTAGGAATTCGATTTTATTGGTATAAAAGATATATTTCTTTAACTTTGCAAAAAGCTTATACTCAATAAGACATACAAGCACCTATCGGACATTCGCTATATGTATAATTCTATCTTTAGAATAGATTAGAATATTATCAAGATATATTACACATATATTATCCACTAACCCTACTAGTGCTTAATTGATATATATCTGAAATGTTGCAGGGGTATTAGTAAGACCGAAAGGTATCACCTTATACTCATATTGGCCGTATCGCGTGCGAAACACTGTCTTCCACTTGTCGCCTATTTTTATACAAATGTGATGGTACATATTTCTCAAATCTAATTTAATGAATATAGTATCTTGTCGGAGTTGATCTAGAGATTCATTAATAAGGGATAAAAGAATTCAATTCTTTTTTGTAATCCGATTAAATCCTTGATAATCAATATATAATCAATAGCCTTTCTCTTTTTTTAAAACAAATATAATAAAAGCTTTTGTTGAGTTGATGAATCTTCTTATCTACCTTTTCTTTTAATACTTATTTAAATAGTTTTATAGTATTACTAACTTTTTCTTTGATAAGAAATAGATTAGGCTCCACAGGGGGGTTGAATCGGGCTCGAGGTCAATACAATGCTTCATAGGGTAATATTCGGGCAAAAGGCTATTTTCTTCTTTAAAGAAAGCTTTCTTGTATTCTTGGAATTCCTCTAGTATCTCATATAAGGTTAATGCGAATATTAGACAGCCCTCTTTTATCTTTAGATACAATGTTATTTTATCCAAAAAGATTGTGAAGATTGCTTTGTTTTCTTTTATTTCTTAATAAAATTCTTTTGCAGAAATGATTTCAAGTTTGCTTAAGATGTAACGGTATCGGAGTGATATTGATTTTCAATTGATGTCGGGATTGATTGTTTATAATTACGAAAGATTTAGAATAGTATTTATCCGTAGTAGGTTCAGTATTGCTAATATGAAACTATAAGTGTGGGTTCTCCTTTCCCCTTTTTCATTTTTATTTCGATAGGGAATTCGTGATCCCCATATGATGTAATTGCTGGTACTATTCGTTAATACAAGGGAAATGCTTTTCTTGGTAAGGATCCAGTTCCACTCAATATACTTGCTTTGCTGTATAATATTGGCTTGCGCTCCCAAGTCGATAAGGTATCGAAGCGTTATCGATTTACTATTGTTATTAAAGATCGCTATGACTATAAAGATTATCCGCCCTTTCTTGTATAAACCCAACGTTAATAGAATGTTTATTATAATTACTAGGTTTAGGTATTTCCCATGTGAATAGTTTCAGATGGGTTACTTTGATAATCGGGTTCTTTATACCTCCCTTTACAACATCTACACATAATATTGTTTTGATAGGTCATAACATAATGCCCCTTTTGTTAGTATTTATAACATATAGCATTCCGAACACAATCTGTATACAATATCTCAACAGGATATTTCAAGGCCTTAGGGGGTTCCCTTTGAAAGGGTTGGTTGGATTCTTGAGCCTTTGATTTAATAGTTAGGGTTGGATTGTTTTCTAGGTAAAAGTATTTAGAAGAATTTCGATATCGAGAAGGTGATTGATTATATTTGTAGAATTGCTATGGCTTCCCTGTATCTTTTCTTTAGAACAATTTCTTTATACTTTTTAATCTACAGGCTTGTCTTATAAGCTTATTATACAATTCAGATTGTTATAGGGATTCCGAGATTTTTCTGGTTATATTGGATAATAAACCTGCTAAGAGCCTTTCGACCCAAACACTCTCCGCTTCCTGCTCGATATCTTCTTCAAGGCCTTCTAGGTAGATTACAAATATATTTATAGTTTCTCTTTCCCTTTGCCTCGCATACACAATCTTTTGGATTGCTTGTTGTTGCTTAATCCCTTTATCCATAATAACATCATACATATACTCCCTGAAGTTTTCCTAGTTCATCTCTTCGTAACTCGATTCGCTTATATATCGACGCCAAATCGTTAGAGGCTATCTTTCGAAGTATTGGATAATATATTCTATCTTCTTCGTATCGATAGGGAAATAGTATCCACCATCACTTCGAAACATAATTTCTGCCTGAAAAAAGAAGTTCTTAGCTTCCTCGATATTCTTTTCTTTATATTGTTTTAATCTCTACAACTTCAATAGTTTTTCTAAATTGAGATTGGCAATCTGGTGGATTACATTCAGTATAACTGCAGGTCGGTTATGCTTGACCAAGGTGGTTGCATATAAAATACGATCTATAGCCACTCTATAAGCTTCTCTCATAACTACCATTTCTTTTTTCATTTTTCGAAATTGTTGAGTCAACGATGTATCCTTATTGTTACTAGGGGGATGTAATAGAATCGAATAGATATTGTTACTGATACCCTACAGAAATTGATTGACAATTTCACCGAATTAATCTTAAATTACACTACAAGCGTCCCGCTCTCCCCTTGGGACAGATGTTCTTCTTGTTGAAACTATAATAATACCGATGATTACTCGATTAAGAAATAGTTGATGGATTGCTTTATATATAAAATAAAAAGAATTGTTAGAATAAATAATAGTAATAAATCAATTAGGCGTAATGTAGCACAAAGACTTTTCATTAATTTCTCTAAACTATGAAAATTCTACAATTTATAATTGTGTGCGGGTTGGCGTCGGCCCGGGGTAGGCCCGCAGGGCTACTCACGTGTCCTCGCCAGCCCTTACGCGGATTGACCGTGACAATGAAAGCTGTTTTCTATTCATTTTCTTTTGTGATATATAGTTTGTTAAAAGTAGTGATAATATCTAGTTTGGAGTAAACCTTAGTATTATATAATGCATTAAGAGTTTCTTATATAATAAATAAAGAATAGCAATTCTTTATTGTAATATTATTTAATTCTTGATAATCTTGATAAATGCGGATTCCGCCTTTTGACTTTGCTACCAAAAGAAGTAATATTATACTACAAGATCTTGATTCCCGAATAAATCCTTTAAAGAAATTATCATCAATCTATTTTCAAACTACCTTGAGTTTTAATAATAATAATGGCTGGTTTTTGAAATAAGATAATTCTTTACCTAATATTAATTCGATTCTATAATCCCAAACTCGTTATAGTGGTAGTATTTTAGCATTTCGAGAAAGAAAAGCTAATAATTTATTTCGAAACTAACTAGAGAGTGTGTTTTGTATCTCTTTATTATTGAGATCTAATTTTCCTGCTAAGAACTTTGATATATCAGCCTTAAAGATCCTTTGTAGGTAAGCCGATTTATAGTAATCTCGAATAAAGTTATATAAATATAATGATATTGTAGAAAGTGCTTTTATTAGACTATTATATCTCTAAAGTATATCTTTATAACTTTGCATATTTTTGATAAAGTTATTTATAGAGATATAATCGAGCTTATATTTGAATACTATAGCCTAATCTAACTTATTTTAGATAACTTGTATTATATAAATATTGTTTTATTAACAAAAAGAAACAAAGCTTGAAGTATATAACCATCGAATATCCTTTATATTTGGACTTGTTTTGTATTCTCGAACTATTAGTAATAGTATTAAAAAGAATAATAATAATTCCTTTGTTGAATTTGATTTTCTTTATTTTTGTTCTATAATCTTGTTTATTATTATTGGGTATATCTTTAACTAGTTTTGTATTATCTATGCTTGTATATCTGTATTTCTATTATAGATCTTTATGCAATAGTAGTTTATATTAGAAATGAGTATTATTTCAATAGGTATATCTTGTTTTATATTAGGGTCTTCAGATCTATAATCACTATTAAGTTCATTATTGTCCTCTATATATAATGATCAATAATCTTTTATTTTATAAGTTTTTTAGAAGATAACCTTCAATAATAATAATATATCTAAAAACCCTTTTGATCTTTAAATTAATACTTTAAAGAGTTGAGATATTATCAGATTATTATTAAATCGATTTGATTATAGATATTTGAAAGTATAAGCTCCTTTTGTAATAATATTGTGTTGCGTAGTATTGAGAAATAAAAGAAAATGTTATATTCGCCTAATCTATATATAGATTATGGTATTATAATTATAGTAAGCCAAAAATGACTAATATATTAGAAAAGAGTTTTGTAATAAAGAATATTCAGATTTCTAAATATAATTCTATTACTATAAGCATAATAAAGTATTTCATAATAATATTTACTATATTACTATCAGCTAAGTAAAGCTATTAGTAATGGGATAAGAATTGAATATAAATTTTATATTGATTAACAAATAATTAATTAATGAATACTTTATTGGAATATTTATTATCAATCAGACTAATTATATTAAAAGGAGAAATGTATATTGGAAATATAATAGTTTGAATAAATAGAGATTTGCTATTTATAAAGCTGAATTGTAATAATTTAATACTATCTATAGTATATCTTATCCATTCCTTGTTTCTTGATAACCTCTACAGTCAACTTATTGTGAAAATGATATATTTCCTGGGAACTTGTATATACTATTGAATAGTATCACGCTAAAAGTGATATCACCGATAGCATTAAGCTAATTGGGTTTATATAGGCTAATTCTCTCGTGACACACCCCCGAGATTGCTGACTAGCTGGGTATAGGCAGTAATCTCTGTACTAGCCTCATTGAGTCATAAATGCGCAAATCTCTTCCTATCTCCATGTGATGCCGAATCTAGGTTCTCTTTTGATTGGATACAACTAGTATTAGGTTCTCTCTGGATACATCTAATAGGCTGAGCGGAGATAGTGGGGCAACAGAGCAGGGTCCTCACATTAGCTCCAATAGGCCAAGATCAGATGACTAATGTGGGTCTGTTGAAATACCCTCTTATAAGTGGGCCCACGAAAAACCACTACAAGAGAGTACGGTAAAGTGAAGAATTATGCCACTGCGCTATAAACGCATACCGGGCTCATAACTATCACGCTAAAAGTGATATCACCGATAGCATTAAGCTAATTGGGTTTATATAGGCTAATTCTCTCGTGACAAATAGTGATAGTGATATTGTATTATTATATAGAGAGATATTAAAGACACTTTCTGAGAATACTAAAGAACCATTCTCGATATAGCTATGAACTGTATTAAGCTGTTATCATATATAGAACTATTATTGATAATTATATTCCCGAAAGTCATTCTGATTGTAATTGCTATTACTTTGATATTGTCCGCCTCGGCCGAATTGTTGGTTTTCTCTTTCAGTATTACTGCGATTGTATCCTGACACCCCTCTTGGGGGTTCTGTATTGTATCCTCTGGCCACTCGCTATATGTCGGCTTGTTTTTTTGTATTACAATTCTAAATAGAGTGATCTGATTTCTTATAGTAATAGCAAAGGCCGAAATAGTGCTTCTCCTTATATTATTATATCTTATTTTGGAATTTGGTTATATCGAATTTTATAGGGTTATTATATAGAGTGGTGGCAAGTATAAAGAGGGTTGTATTGAATCGAGATTGATTGTAGTTGTTTTTTGATAAACCTATATTATAATAATCATTCTCCCAGCAATTCTAGCTTCAAATTGTAAATTTCTTTCTTCACCCTTCAACATCATTTAGTGCATAAAGGCTTAAATCTATATAAACCATAAATTTTAGTTTTTTAGAGACTTTTTGCTTTAAAGCAAAAACTATCTCTTAATTAGATTTGTAATATTGATTATTTAAATATTCCAACTATATATAGAATATTATAAAGACCTGTTTCTCTAGCATTTTGAGTTTATTGAACTGAATCACTATTTCCCGCTCGGAATCGATTATAACATAAAGGCTATCAAGCTTTTTGAGAAACAAATCGGCAATTACATAGATTGAATTATTTTATAAAATATTATCAATATCTTTTAATCGTTTTTAATATAACGTGGTTTAACAGTGGCTCGGCCATATCAGTAAGTCGGCCACCATTTTTACATACAAAATACGTCTGTGCACAACCGTGCACTTTCTTTATTTATTGATATAATTTTCTAAAAATCTAATATTAAATATTTGATTATATATAGATTATAAAAATCTAATTAGTTTCAATAAATTAGAATTTTTAAAATAGTTATTATAAAAAAAAGCTTTTTTGTAACGAAAATCATGACAATTTTGATTTTTTTTGAAATCGAAAAGAATTATTTGAAAAAAAAATTATTACTTTGAATAACTGATTTTTTATTATTATTTAATATTCTTTTCTTTTTCAAAAATAATGATTGATAATTAAAATATGAATATTGAAAAAGGCTGATTTTATATGTATTTTAAAGTGGCCGACCCACTGATATGGCCGAGCCACTGTTAAACCACGTTATATATCCTCCAATAAGGAAGACTATATACAAAAGTTTCTTTTTCTTAGTATCAAATATAGTGATATCAGACATCCAATAGATTTGTAATCCTTGTTTCCAAACTAGATATTTATTCTGTTGTACTATTATACCAGTCTTTTTTTCTTTAAAGGTTTCCAGATTTTTGAAGATTTATTGCTGAATGTTAATAAATGAGTTGAAGATCTAAACTGATATATTTTATAATAATTGAAAAAGCTGGTTTTGTAATACTATATTTAATTATATTTGAATTTGTAAATGGATTTGTATATCAGCCAGGACTGTATATTTATTGCTCAGATCTATATTTATTCTAATCTATATATTATAAAGTGACTTCAATAAATTATTAATAATACTATATAAATAATATAAGTATAATTGTTTATTCTTAGAAAGACTGAGTGCTGGGTTTCGAAGATCAGGGTCGAAAACACTTGAAAGTTCATTTGCAAGCTATTATTATTCAATAAAAACAATTCGAATACTTGTTTTAAGATTGTTGGGTGTTTAAACTCTGTTTTCTGTAGACAATGAACTAGATATATCTATCATTTTAAAGGCGAAGATAAAGATAAGAATAAAGACAAAGATAAGAATGAAAACGAAGACAAGAACGAAAATAAAAACGAGAACAAAGACAAGAGTAAAGACAAAGTCTCTATCAGAATATTGTTATCAAGATTGGATTGCTATTGATATATAACAACAGGACCTTTAAGAAGATAGAATATACTATCACAATGCAAGGGATAGGTATTAGATTGGATATATAATATTCTACAAAGAGATTGAAAGTGGTACAATGTAACTTTGCCATATAATGGCAAAGATGACTAAGCATCCACTACGCTAACATACTACGCTAGTGAACCCGTGACAAGTATTATAAATAGTAAATCTCTATTTATTAAAATTATTATATTCCCAATATATAAGACTGTATTTGATGTAACTAGTCTAATTAATAGCGGATACTTTGGAAAAGTATTCGCTGATTATTCTTTTATTTTTAAAAATAAAATATATACTCAAACCTTAGGGATACAATAACTCTCACCTGTATGTGGTGTATCCTACAAATCTTCGATTGTACGATTGAAGAGCTAAGTAGAATCAGCTGGAGCCGGGTGGTGGTTGTACACTAATCAGAGACTGTATTAGGAGTAAAAATATATACAATTGATTATTAGAGAGTAATTATAAAGATATTCGGAACAAAGGATTACCAATAAAACGGAAATGAAAACTATTCGATAATGGAAAGGAGATAAAAGCAGGATTGATACGGAATCATGCCTTTACGAATTTATATAAAAAATAGAGTTAGAGTATATCACAACAAAACGTTTACAAAATAGAATTAGCCTTTAAAACAATGGATAATAAAGTTTCTATAATATAGCTGAATCTAATTAAAACCTGTATTAAAAGCAAAGTCGATATTCTTAACTTGATAAAAAAAAATCAATAGAATATCTCTGGGGCGCTAGTGTGCAGAGTTTTTATAATTTAATAATATATATAATCTGTAGATATACTGAATTGAATATTTACAAATAGTGAAAGGAGTAATAAAAAGTATATAAAGGTTAGGATAATATTTACTAGGGCCGGTGGGAGTATATATAAAATAGGAGAAGGAATGTTTTTAATACCTTATCTTCGAATATACAGGAACAGTATAACAACAAAGGAGCTCCAGTATAGAAAAAACGCTTTTAGCAAGCTATACTCAACAATACTTGATTAGTATTACAGCAATAAAGGATCTCAAATAGAATCAATTTTATAATATATATATACAATATATTCCTAGTACTCTACTTTCAACTACAAATTATATATTAAGGGAATGGATTTTATAAATAGAGCTTTGATTAATGGATTGGAAATATTATAGAAAGACTGCCTGGCTAGAAGTCTGAAATAATAAGCCTGCGAGATATAATCGGTCTTATTGTATAGGAAGGATTTGATAAGGTAATGCAAAATGGCTACTAACCATAAGGCATAGCATATAATAACAGTGATAGTAATATTATTTATATAGCTCAAGAGAATAGATATGTATATCAATCTATAATCAGATACTATAGGGCAGAGGGCATGATAAAGGTATTAGATAGGCTTAAGGAGTAAACAGGAATAGAGACGTGAAGAAATGGTTTTAGTCCTAACCGGAACTTCCAAAGGTAATCATACAATAGATAATTTAATATAATTAAAAGATTCTACAGAAGCCTAGTACTAGTGGCTTTATCACAAGTGAGCCGGGAAAGCGTCTGTAGGTATAGCGAACCTACTTTGTATTATAATATATTCTAGAAAGTAGTTATAATATAATTCATTTCTGCTACCTTGCTGAGCTTCTCAATCAAGATAGAGCACAGCGCTTCGGATATACTGACAATATAGCTATATATTATACATCTAAGAACCTATCCACGAATACATATATACTCCACCAAACCATTCAATACATTCTACAATAGGAAAATCAGAATAAAGTCTTTTTCGCTTCGAAAAAGTTTGAACTATTTTATATATCAAGAAAACATAAAATTGCAAACCCAACTATAAGGATAAATTGGAACCTAATTATCACACCAACCTCTCTAAGGTTTACCAACAAAGCACAACCAACCTTACACTAGCTTAACATCTTTTTTGATTAACACCTAACATTCCTACAATATATCAAAAACACACATCGCGAAAGCTATATGTATTGCATCCTACATCCAATCAATAGCTTATACAGCCTACAGATTATCTGTAGCCTGCCTGCAAAAAGCAATTATTACCTATATACTCCCTATTACCCTTTTCAACTCCAAAATATAATTCAATAAACTATACAAATAATACTCAAATATAGACCATATTCTAATTAGTATTAGAATTAAGAAATATATCAACCTAGTTAGTAAAACAATTTATAATACAATACAAAAAGCTTTATTTATCTATAAGACAATCCCGATAACTATACTTTTTGTAAAAGCTGATCTCCCAACTGGAATTGTTGTACTAAAGCAAGCCAAACTGAGATTCGTATTTCGACTTTAGACAATAGATATACAATATTTATTTATAAATCGATTAAAGTTATATATCAGAAAGAAAGAATAAGATACAAGTATTCTAAAAGGTTCTAATACAAAACTATAAAGAATAGAATAAGTAATCCCTGTTACCGAGTGTCTCAGATTCTTATAGCCTCACTTCTCTCCCGAGTGTTATATCGATCCAACAAATAGTATTGTTGGAAATCACATGTGTAGCACGTGTGTAGCACATGCACATCACTATAAAAACTCCTTTTTCGGACTTCCCGGATATATAGATTTGATATACATACTTTAATATATTATTTCTTATATATAACTTGCTATCTATTTCTAATAGATTATAAGCGCCACATTATTATAAGCTTTATTTTATATCTTTGTATTTTCTAAATCTCGAGTTCTTATTCTCTTATAATTATTCTTACTTTTGATATTATAACAAGCAAAACCATTATCGATATAGTTCAAACAAAATGGAAAACACTAATCACTTTTAATAATTATAATTGGATAGACTTTTATGAAGCTATTCGAATTATTATGATAGCAGTATCTACACTATCCCTATATACAGAAAGAAGTGTAAGATTAGTGAGCAATCAAACCGATATCGCTAAATGGGATAGAAAAGTAGGAATTGCATTCTCTATCATCAATTTCTATATTATTCCTATATATTATTCTCAATTTATATATACAATCGATACAGAAGATATTATAGGAACCTGAGTAAAACTCTTAATATTCAATAATAATACAAATCTTCAATACGCTTAGAATCTCCGGCAACAATTCATCCACAAGCAATTCGACCCTAAAACAGAAACAATTCAATTCTTCTTTAATCGACTCCTTGACTATTAATATAAATTATCTGTAACAATACAATCTCTATCCGAAATAAAGATCTACTTTCATCTTTTGAATACACTATCAAATACAGAAATCTGACAGATATAGTGAAACTTTATTATATTATTAAATATAAATACACGAAATATACTATATATCCTATAACAAGCTGAGAGAATTCCTTGAAATATAATAAGTCATTCAGTAACAGTTAATATTATATAAGGAAATATAAGAGGAAAAGGTAATAAGAGAGCTCGAGAAAGGGGTAGAAAAGGATGTGGAGAATATTATAGGAATAAAAGAAAATATATACTTGAGAAAGATAATAATACTTTATTAAGTTCTAATAAGCTATTAAAACTGGATCTTATACTCTTGTAAATTCTATAAGAAGAAAGAATAACTAGTAAGATACTTGTTGAAAGTAATAATAAAAATTAAGAGAAGTCTGATATTCAAATAAAAATACTAAGAAATGATGGTTTGTGTAAATAGTTATAGTAAACGAATATAACTGCTTCCCTATATTCTAATATTGTAATGTATATCAAAGTTCAAAATGATATATGGATTCTTGATTCGGGAATCTTTTATTACTTTATTGGTTTTATTGAAAATCTCTTTAATATTATATAATAAGATATTCCACAAAAAATCAAAACTATAAATAATACATATTCTATAAGTATTGCATACAGAACAGCCACTATTAGAAACTTTATATTGAAAAATATCTAATATATCAAGGACTTTCGGAATAATTAATTTATTTCAATTGGAATATTTGCTGAAATAGGTCGAAAAGTCATTTTCGAAAAGGGTTCAGTGTTATGCTAGAAAAATGATTAGCTAGAAATGGCTATAAGACACATCAATAATAATTATATTATCCAACAATCATTTATTCAATAAGTATATATAGTAGATATAGATTTAGAAATAGAAAAGATTAATATAAATAACAATAAAGCTGAGATTATATATTAATACTTAAATCATTTCAATTATGATTAGATGAATAAGCTAAAAAAAAGCTTTAAATAGATTATATTATATTAAAAAAAAGAAAAGTGCTAATCGAAAAGCTTGTGAGTTTTGTTTTGCAAAAAGGATAAACAAGTATTTTAACAAATATATAGCTATCTGTATATTTATAAAACTACAATACTTATATATAGATTTATTAGAGATTCAAGAATCTTCTGAAAATGGAAATAGATACTTTATTATAGTTGTTGATAATGTAATAAAAGGAATTTGACTTAGATTCACAAAAAATAAATCTACAGAGACTATTATACCCATACTAATGGATCTCATCAATTAGATTAAGAAAAAGTTCAATTATAAGATTGCTATTATTAGAGCAGATAATAGAAAAAGTGGAATTTGGGATATTCTTTCAAATAGAGATTGAAAAGAAAGGATTGATATTCGAATCCTTATCTTTTAAAAAGCATTTATAATAGAATAATTAAAAAGAAGATTTAAGATATTAGTATTATAACGAGATCGCTATTAAACGAATCAGATATTAAGTCTAGTATATAAGAACTCATTATCAATATACTATATATCTGAAAAACAGATTATTTATTTTTTTAATTTATTTATAGTAATTAACGTCTAATATCTGACCTCCCAAGGGGTATTCTAGATGTACTAAGGAGCGGGCCTACGGGCCGCTAGTATTCCAGCCGCTCATAGTAGTGTAATATTAGCTAATCAGAGACTTGTTGCCTCTGGTATTTCTTTACTCAATACTGCTTATAGCGATTCTGCGGCTGTTCTGTTTAAGGGTTTGTGGTCCTGTTTCAAAGAGCCTGTTTTGTATGCTATCCAAGTGTTGGCAAATGATTAGATCGATTACTATCGATTGGGAAAGTGCTTGGAATGCTTATGACTGTTCGATATGGGTCTTAGGTGATTGGGGTAAAGAGTTTATCCTTAGGGTATTGGAGTAGGTTGGAATTCGTATAGTTTTGTGTAGTTTGAGTATATCTTAATATAGAATCTAGATTTAGCGAGAAGGTCAGTAAAGCTATATTGTATTTGTAGGATGCGGTTGATATATGTTATCGCATCCCATTTGGATCGAAGTCGATTTGGTATAAACAGTTAGTTGTTGTGTATCTGATTATTGATTGAATATTGAAAGAAATATAGTGGGCTTTTTTCAATCCTATATATATAAATGTTCATACTATTTTCGTAATTAAATTTGATGTAATAGACTACAAAATTATTGTATCCAGTCTGTATCGCTATGAGTCTGTATAGTACCCCGTGAGGGAGCTTGAGGCTTTCCGGCTTCGAGATATTATATACCGGTTTCTATATATTATATATTTCGGAGATCAGGTCTCTTTTTTCCTTTCACTATCTATTCTCGGAGCGCTAACATTTAGTATGTAGGATAGAGCGAGAACTACTGATTATGGGAAGGCAGGATAGGCTAGAGTCAAGCAGCCCAGCTGTACTTTGATTAGCAAGGTAATCAGCTGCCTTGTTGTTCTTAATCTCAGTATGCTTAGAGGACTACTTGATTACAATATCGTAGTGTTGTATTGCTTGATGGCATTTGTGGTATACCTATTGAGAGGAGGCAGTGGTGCTTCCTCGTATTCCCCAAATTACTAAGGTGCTATCAATATATAACCATATTCGTTTCTAGTAAAAACAATCAATGATACTCAGGAGGCATTCTAGTCCCTACTATACACTAATCACCTCAATATCAAAAATATACAATTGTTTGTGTATACAGCTGTAGCCACTATCAATCTATTACTTATCGTAATAGATTACAAAGCTGTATCCTATGCGATGACTATATTCATTATATTATTCAGACTCATCTGAAAATACAGAGTAGTCTTTTGAGGGATTAAGTTCCACCATTCTTTGAATGCTTTTACGATATCCTCTTTGTCTATACCATTCATTGGATCAATGCAATACTCGGGAGAGAAATGAGGCTGTAAGAGTTTGGGGCATTCGATAACAGGGATCGCTTGTTTCATTCTTTGCAGTTTTGTATTAGAACCTTTCAGAGTATCTGTACCTCATCCTCTTTTCCTGATATACAACTTCAATCGGTTTACAAGTAGATGTTGTGCATCTACTGTCTGAAGTCGAAATACAAATCTCAGTTTGGCTTGCTCTAGTATAACAATTCCAGCTGGGAAACCAGCTTTTACAAGAAGTGTGGTTATCAGGGTTGTCTTGTAGACGGGTAAAGCTCTCCGTGCTGTATTGTGAATTGTCTTGCTGACTAGATCGATGTGTTTCTTGATTCTGGTGCTGACCGGAACATAGCCTGCATTTGGGTATTGTTTATATAGCCTATCGAACTATACTTCGGAGCCGAAAAGGGCGACGGGGAGTATACAGGTAATGATTGCTTTTTGCAAGCAGGCTACAGATGGTCTGTAGATTATATAAACTATTGATCGAATATGGAATGCAATATGTATAGTTTTCACAATGTGCGTTTTGATATATTATAGGAATATTAAACGCCAATCAAAAAAGACATTAAACTAGTGTAAGATTGGTTATACTCCGTTAATAAGCCCTAAAGGGATTGGCATAATAACTAGATCCCGACTTATCCTTATAGCCGGGTTTGCAATTTCATATTTCCTTGATATATAAAGTAACTCAAACTTTTCCGAAGCGAAAAAGACTTTATTCTAATCTCCTTATTGTAGGATATATCAAACGATTCAGTGAAGTATATATATATTCGTGAATAGATCCTTAGATATATAATATATAGTTATATCATCAGTATATTCGAAATACTGTATTCTATCTTAATTGAAAAGCTTAGTAAGGTAGAGAGTATATAGGATAAAGGAAAGTAGTGATCCCTAAGAGATATTGTATATAATCAGGAAATCCTGTATTATAATCCCCTCAAGCCTTACATATATATATTTTTTAGTTAGGAATGAATCAACGAATCGCAAGAGCGCTATAAACCAACCCTGCTTCTTTATACATTGTAGAAACCGTCTTTTAAGGATATATTATAAATACCTTATATATCCATTATTATTAGTATAATCACTTTGCCAATTGTTAAAACAAGCTTGACATTATGAGTGAAGGTAGCTGTAAGATCAATACCGGCTCTTTTCGGCAGCACTCCGTAATACTAAAGGCTGATAACGTTGTATCTCATAGCTATCCATACAATTTGATTAGCGATATACCTTTCTAGTTCTTTTCCAATATACAATATTAATACAATCGGCCTCTATAATCTTAATAGAAATGAATTATATTATAATTACTTTCTAGAATATATTATAATACAAAATAGGTTCGCTATACCTACAAATGCTTTCCCGATTTACTTATAATAAAGCTACTAGTACTAGACTTCTATAGAATCTTTTAACTACATTAAACTATCTAATATATAATTATCTTCGGAAATTCCGATCAGGACTAGAATCATTCCTTTATGTTTCTATTCTTGTTTGCTCCTTAAGCCTATCTGATACCTTTATTATACTCTCTGCCCTATAGTATCCGATTATAAACCGATATACACATCCATCCTTTCGAACTATATAGATAATATCGTTATCGCTATCATTATATATTATACCTCACAATTAATAATTATTTCACATTACCTTACCGGATCTCTTCTATATAATAAGGCTGACTATATCTTACAGACTTGTTATTTCAGATTTCTAGCCAGGCAGCCCTTCTATAATATTTCCAATCTATTAATCAAAGCTTTGCTTATAAAATCCATTCCCTCAATATATAATTTGTAATCGAAAGTAAAGTGCTAGAAACATATTATATATATATATTATAAGATTAGCCTTTGCTTGAAATCTTCTATTACTATAATACCAATCAAGCATTATCGAGTATAGCTTGCTAAAAATGTTTTTCCTATACCGGAGCTCCTTTGTTGTTATATTGTTCCTGTATATTCAAAGATAAGGTACTAAAAATGTTCCTCCTCCTATTCTATATATACTCCTGTCGATTCTAGTAGATATTATTCTAGTTTTTATATACTTTCTATTACTCCTTTTACTATTTGTAAATATCCAATTCGATATACCCATAGATCATATATATTATTAGATTGTAAAAACTCTGCACACTAGTACCCTAGAGATATTCTATCGATTTTCGTTCGTCAAGTTAAAGATATCGACCTTATTCTTAATATAGGCTTCAGTTAGACTCAGTTATATTATAAAAGCTTTATTATCTATTATTTCAAGGGCTAATTCCGTTTTGCAGATGTTCTATTATAATATGCTCTGGTTTTATTCCTTATACAGATTTATAAAGACATAGTCCTGCATCAATCCCGCTTTTATCTCCTTTCCACCATCGAATGGTTTTCATTTCCGTTTTGTTGATAGTTCTTTGTTCTGAGTATCTTTGCAATCATTCTTTGGTGATCAGCTGTGCATACCTTCGCTCCCAATACAGCCTCCGATTAGTGTACAACCACCACCCGGCTCCAGCTAACTCTACTTAGCTCTCCGATCGCACGATCGAAGGTTCGTAGGATACACCACGTACAGGTGAGAGTCATCGTATCCCTGAAAAACAGATTACTTATCAAAATATTACCTTTTAGAGAGATAGAAACACTTTTTATATCGATAATGCTATATAAAGCTATATACAGCAGATAGCCTGACTTTAAAAAGCTTAGGATATTCGGTTATAAGTGTGAGCTAGAAACCCCTAGCATATCACGGGGGCAGGCGGGCGGGATAGGGTTCTAATAACTTTACTCTAATCTGGCAAAGTTATACTGATTCGAGTAATAGGTTCAGATTGAGGATTAAGATGTAGCTCAAAGAGCTATAATACAGGATCTTCTGAGTTGAAGATATACGGAATTTTCATAGCGAGCTAGCCCGATCGGGCCCTAGTTCGCTTGTGCTTCGATGTGAGCGCTTTTTTTGGTTCTCTTTGATAGGATTAGTATATTATATGAGCTTACATTGTAATATTACTCTTCTTTTAAGGGTTGAGCTCTATCAAGGCGATACGTTACAATTTATAATCTACAGATAGACGGGGTCTAGTCAAACAGGACTGGATTTGTTAGGGTATTTATAGTGGAAGTTGCGGATCAATTCTTATATATTTTCTAAATAGCTTATAGGTTTTTTGGTTGGTATATTGTAATTGATTTAATGGATAATATATTTCAAACAAGGTCCTTCACGATCTCTTCTTTTTTAATAAAAGTTTAGGATTTCAATAACCTCAAAATGCTTAAGGCTGTTTACTTTTATAAAAGGTAGTAGTAGATTATACTATTCAGGAATAAGATTATTATATACAGGATATAGCAGATTGATATAAAAAACAGAATGAATTTTTATCAAAGCCGAAAGCTTCAGTTTATAGATATAAAGGTCTACTGGATTCAAGATTTTGAAAGATTTAAGGTTTTTCTAATCGAATTTCTTTTGTGAATATAGGGTTTTGATATTTCTGGTATTCAATTAGATTAGGTTGCTGGGTAGGTATTTACAAATAGGGGAACAATGGGTATCAGTATTTTTCGAATATTGAGCTTGATTAGTAGTCAGTTCGGTCTATAAATGTGAGAAAATGGTTTTTATTTTAGTAATGAATTCTTTGGCATCTTATATAGCAAAATAATTATTTTGGGATGGTATGGGCTCGAAGCTTAGACAGAAATGAAACCTGTAATTCGAAAAGAATGAAATCATTTGGATACTTTCGGATTAGACGTTGTTAATAGAGAATTCGACAAATGGAAGCTATTCTACCCAATCATCCTATAGATATACTACATATAATCGAAAATACTGTTCTAGTATTGCATTAGCCCTCTCAATTTGTCTATCAGTTTTGGAATAATAAGCAATCAAGAGTTTAACAACTATATCTAAGCGCTTGTAGATATATTTCCAGAATTTAAAAACAAATTGAGCTCTGCGATCAGATATAATGAATAGAGGTAAGCCATAGAGCTTCCAGATATTCTTCCGGAACAGATAAACGACCTTTTCAGAATTGCAGGTATTATAGTAGAGCAAGAAATATTTCATTTTTGTTAATCAATTGATTATTATTATAATAATATCGAAACCAATACTTTCAGGCAGGTATATAATGAAATCTATCGAGATATCTTGCCAAGCTTTTTGCGGGATTGAGAGCAGGCAGAGAACTTTCTTCTAGCTTTTACAATTTGGAGTAGTGCAATAGTAATTATAGTAATTATGGATTTATTGTATAATATAATCGTAGTATCCAGGCCAGTAGTAGTTTCAGAATAGTAATTCGAAGATTCGGGTATGGTGCGGATGACCAGTAACAGGCGATTCGTGGTATAGACAAAGCAGGTAGGTTTTCAGGGAGTTGTGATCGGGAATGTATAGTTTCTCTTGGTAATACAGCAGATTATTGTTTTTGGTATATTTAATAAAAATGATTTTCAAGTATTTCGGGAATCCCTTTTATAGGGATTTCAGGATAGATTCAGATACAGGGTCGGCTTGATAGCCTTTATGGAACAGGGTAAGCAGATTGGCAGGAAGGTTTAGAAAGGTTTCTAAGTCTTCTAGTTGTAGGGATGCGAAGACTCAACATCTATACGCGGTGCATCCTACGAACCTCCAGCTCTTCTTCAAGAGTCTGCAGAGCTAAGATTGAGTCGCAGATGGAATCGGAAGAATTGGAAGAAAAGGGGTTTTGGAAGATATAGGGAAGGAAGGATTATATTACGATTTTGCGATAGCGATTCCTACGAAAAGATGAATATCAGTAAAGCAATACGGATATAAAGATTATGAAAGCCTTAGTCAAATTCAACATCTGCCTTTTATTACTATCTCTACAAATATGATACGGAAAGTTAGCCTTTTCTCTCTTTTGGAAGAGTCTTTTCAATATAAAGCTCGTCGCCGTTCTCTTCGAATTACAATCCTTTCTCTTTCTTTGACTTTCAGCTACTCGAATACGACTTTACGATATAAAGAATGCTATCGTCTTTTAATTAATTCTATATTCTGGGCATCAATACAATACAACATTTTTCCTTCGATTTTCGAATTTTCAAATTTTTCGAATTGATTTGTATATAGGTTGTAGAGTTTAGGGTTCGACTCTACCCCACCATTTTCAACAGTTTCGATTATACACATCTAATAAAGGCTAGAGGATATCAAGCTTATAAAGATATACAAAAGGCTAGTTTAAAAGAAATAGAGTTAAAAGAAGAGTGGTGCCTTCTATTTTCATTTCACTAGCAAAAGGACTTTTTGCTATACTGGAGGCAACTCGGGAAGGGATAACTCTTGCCCCTTATAGAAGGAAGGGATAGCAAATTGGATTCCAAGTTTGAAAGAGGATTGGATATCGGAATACTTTAATAGGATTAGGGGTAGGGAAAGAAGGAAGAGGGAAAGGTTCCAGTGGATGAAGACATTATATCTCTATTTGCACTCCGAATAGAGATCGGGCAGAGTACCCCAATATTTGTTTTTATTCCCCCAAAATTGATTATATCTACTGTAGATATTCACTAGCATTGCTAAGCTTTTAGAGCCTAGCCGTTTTATATAGTCATGGACTGGAGCGGGACGTTAAACTAAATCAATCAATCAATCAATCTTCTAGTTGTATTGCGGGGTTGAGTATAAATATAACAAATGGAATTGCAGGCTCTATAACTTTGCCATTTTCTGGCAAAGTTATAATATTATCAGAATCTAAATAATCGGTAGTATTGATAGAGTTGGGGTTTCTCTGACTACAGATAATTACAGCGAAGTGTACTTTCTTAACAATCTTGAATTCGGTTAGAGTAATAACAATAAGAAATAAATCGAGATTCAGATTCTTTTGTTTAGGATAGTATAGCTTTAGTACAAAAGATATTTATTCTTTTCTTTAAGAAAATCTTTTAATCTTCTGATTAGCACATCGGGTTTGGCATCTAACTTCCCAGGATAATAGATAATTCGGAAATTAAATCGAAATAGAAATTCGGATTAATAAACTTGATAACAATTCAATAGCTTTGTAATAATGAAATACTCCAGATTTCAATAATCGATAATGATTTGAATTAGGAAGACAACACTTTCTAGTTTCAGGCGCTACTTTTCGAAACAACAAATAATAGCTAACAGTTCTTTATTATAAATCTTGTAATTATATTTAATTGCTGAATGTTTTTTAGAGAAAAATACAACAGATTTCAGTATTCCCTTATTATCATATTGGGAAAGTATTTTAGTAGATATATAGTTAGAGGCATTAGTTTCTAAAATGACTTCCTTTTTCCAATCAAAGAAAGCTAGAACAAGGATTTCGATAAACATTCGCTTCAATCGGTCGAACACTTTTAATAAACAGGGCTTTACAGAAACAGAACATTCTTTTTAATCAAATCTATTATCAGGCTGATAATCTTCGAGAAATCTTTAATAAATCATCAATAGAAATTTGTAAACCTAATAAACACTTGGATATCAGTTACAATAATAAGCGGTTTCCAATCCATAATAGTTCTGATTTTCTCTAGATCTATTCGGATATCATCCCTTCCTATAATAAGGCCTAGAAACTTGATTTCGAATTTCAGGAATTCGCACTTTTCGAATTTAACAAACAAACCAGCTTCCTGTAATACTTACAGGATCTTCTGAACATAATGAATATATTCCTTTCGAGTTCGACTATATATCAGAATGTCATTCAAATAAATAGTACAAAATATATCCAAGTATTCTTGTAAGGAATTGTTGATAAATCTCTGAAAGATTATAGGTACTCCTATCAGCTCGAACAATATAATTAGAGATTCAAATAGTTCAAATCAGATATAAAACACGGTTAGATATTTCTGTTCTTCTTTTATTTTTATATTATTGAAAGCAGAGATAATATCAATCTTATTGAAATATTTCATTCCCTTTAGATTATTTAAAGATTCCTTTGTTAATGGTAAAAGGTATTGATCCTTGACCGAAAAGTTGTTCAGAGTATGGTAATTTATATAAAACTGAAGGCCTCCATCAATCTTTTTGATAAACAAAATAAGAAAAACGGTAAAAGAAAAGCTTAATCGGATAAACCCTTTTCTAAGATTTTCTTTCAGTTATTTTTTTAGAATTTCTAATTCGGGGTGGGATATAGAATATAAAGTATTGAAAGGAGAAATAGCTTTTTTTTTGAAATGGATTTATGATTGTATAATTAATGAGAGAATAACTTCTCTATATTCTTTAGGGAAAAGATATCTTTCCAATTTCAAAACTTGGGTAATAAATCTTTGGGATCGAATACTTTCTTTTTTTTATTTAAAATATTATCGATTTGTTTAATCGATATCTAAAACATTTTATATTTCCGGTAGGTATAAGCTGAACAGGCTTTTAGGGAGATTGTAACTATATTCTTATTCTTTAATCTTTCAGAACAGGCAGATAAATATACAGATTAGATTTTTGAAGGAACATTTGGCAGAGCTTTTATATAAGACAGGTGGGATAAAGTGTTACAAAATTTGTAGCAAAACAAGCTATCAAACTGAAACGAGTTTGTCGCGAAGTCGATATAAGAATTGTATTTTTTAAACTAAACTATTCTTAATATAATAGAATAATAAACTAGCTTGATTATATACAAAACGATCTTCTTCTCGATATAATCGTTGATTCTGAGTTCTACTTGGATATAGAAGGTAATTCGATTATCGAGTAGGGTGTTTTTATCGAATCCTATAACTTCGAATGCTATAGACAATTGATATATTAGTATTTTCTGGGAAGATATCCAGTTTCGATTTGCGAAGGTAATTCCTTCATATCCGCTATCGACTATAATGTATATCAGAAGAATATCTTTTTCTAAAAGCAAAATAACAGATAAAATCATTAGATTTATATAATTGTTTAGTTTATCTTTTAAAGGAAGGCTATAAATAATAGTAGCAGATAAGCAAAGGGTATATAAAGGATTATTCTGATTGCGGTTTAGATTAGGTATATCCCGTTTTCCGAATTGACTGAACTAATCGGCAAGCAAGAAAAAAAACGAGGTAGAGAATAGATAAAAACTTAACTTCTTAAAGAACTATTTAATATAAAGCTGATTCTCGTAGAGCTAGTTATAATAATAATAACTCAGAGTTAAACAGAACAGGTATCGAAATGCGGGTAGTCTTGTATTAAGTAGCTGGTAAAGCTGTAGTGATAATATTTATTATATTCCTATTGCAAATTCAGATTCCTAATAATATATTCCTTTTTTCCTAAGCTCAGATCTATTAGGTCTTTAGGAATAGACTTCGAACTAATAAGTCGTAAAGGCGAAGCAGCGATTATTCTTTGAAATAAAGTTTCAAAAGTGATAGAACGAATATAGTGGATTTGTTATTAATATTAATAGAATTGGTTATTGAATTGTTATAAATAATTAGTATATTAATGAAATTTATAAGTCAGAGTAGGGTTATACAACAATATATTTTGTAATTCACAAGAGATTCTTTGAAAAAGAAATGGGATTAGAATATTATCAAGTATTTCTCCTTTTAAAGTAAGTTTCTGGAATTCTGCAAAGAAAATACTAAAATCGAAATGTCTTTGTTTTAATATATATAGTTTATTCTATATATTTTATATTCTATTAAAATTCCCAAAGATATTGTCGAGATATTCGAAAAGTATGGTATAGTTGGTGAACTGAGAAATTCCATAGGAGATCTTAAGTAATATAAACTCATATATCTTTCTAATAAGTCTTCTAATAATATAAGTTAAGTGAGCAAAAATCATCAGGAATCTATTATTATTCGCATTCAATTTTCCATATATCTATTAAACGAATCTATACAGATCGAAACAGATACCATTAAATTCTTTCGGATCGGGGATATACTTATTCAATCGAGTGGTTGGAGCAGGTACAATGGATTCAGAGATAGAGTCAGTAGGAGTTTTGGGAGATATAGTTTCCAAACGAATAAATATAGTAGGTATAGATTCAACAAAACAATCAAATAAATAGATATTTTAAATAACAATCTGTTTATACAAAATAACTTGAATATATTTGCAAACTAAGGATTCGGAAATTTCGCATTCGAGTAATCTATTAATCTTTTTAGCTCGGCATAATATACAGATGCCAACTAAAGATATTAATACTAAACCTGGGGGTCTTTCGATATAAAAGCACCAAATTCTAAGAAATCCCCAAACCGGTTAGGCGGGTGTAGAGCAATTATCGCAAAAACGATATTTTAATAGGTAGAAGCTATGTAGTATTATAGGGGTAAGCAAGTGGAATAGGGTTCTAATAACTTTATTCTAATCTAACAAAGTTATATTGATTCGGGTAATAGGTTCAGATTAAGGATTAAAATATAGTTCAAAGAGCTACAATACAGGATCTTCTAAGTTAAAGATATACGGAATTTTCACAGCGAGCTAGCCCGATCGGGCCCTAGCTCGCTTGCGCTCCGGTGCGAGCGCTCCTTTCGGTCCTCTCCGATAGGACCAGCATATCACGTGAGCTCACACCGTGACATAGCAATCAGGTCTAATAACTAAGAAATTCGAATCTAAAATATTTAAAGGAGAGTATATTATAATTGAAATGAATGGAAATAAAATCTATTGCCTTCTTAATCTTTATATCAAAACTATTACTAGAATAATAGATACTGACTTTAATGAATATAGATATCTATTTAAAGAACTCAAAAAAGAGAGTATTCCAGAATCGCTTGGAACAGAGAGGAAAAGGAAACCTCATTTATATAATAAGCAAAAGGCTACAAAAAGAAGGATGTAATTGATAATATAAGAAAATATATAAGAAAATGTATATATCAATAAATAAAAGGAAGCTTAGATCTAAAATGAATAAGAGAAAGTTTGAATCTATTCTTTACAAATACTATAACAATAATAACTATAGGAAACTGAATACTCAATACAAAATATGTAAGTACCTTTATTTTCAAGACAAAGAGTACAAGTAATTATAGAGATTTCAAGAGCTAGGCTTGTTCTGATAATTACTTTAGTCTGAGATACTCTAAATGAAAGTTATAAGAAATGATTGAAAAAGATTTTTAGTAATTAGATTATTCAATATATAGTTACACTGTATATTACCTCTATATATTTTGAAGATCTTTTAATTAGTAATTATAATTCAATACTTGAGGAATCAGTAAAGCTTAAAGACACTATGCAAGAGAATGCTTAAGTATGAATAGAAATAATCAGAAATGAATTATAAAGTTTTAAGAATAATAATACCTTCAAAATCATAAATAGAATTGTATTTACAAGCCAAAAACTATTAAATAATAAATATATTTTAAGAAATAAACTAGATTACTTTAGCAAATTGATTAAAAGAAAAGTAAAACTAATAATCAAGGGGTATCTTCAAGAATATAGAATAGACTACTAAGAGATTTTCATTAGTATAACAAGATATTTGATATTGTATACTTTATTAACAAAAGCTATAATAGAAAATCTAGAAATCGATAATATAAATATTGATATTGCTTTTTTGAATGATGAGCTAATGGATATAAAAATCTTTATAAAAATATTAGAATTTTTCGAAGAAATCTTTTTTGAAATTAAATTCAAAAGCAAATCATATCTCAAACTGAAAAAGTTACTTTATGATTTAAAACAAATGCTAAAAGTTTGGTGGATTATAATTCGAAAATTTTTTAAAGAGATTGGATTTGAAGAATCGATAATAGATCTGAATCTCTTTATAAAAAAGGGAATATATATCCTACTATATATAGATAATCTGCTAATAATAGGAAATCGCATTAATATGAATTTAATGAAAAAAATAATCGAAAGTCGATAGAAATATAAAGATTTAGACGAAATCAATATTGTGACACTTTGCCTTAGAAGAACTGCGAGAGCAGGGTACAATTTATCCTTAGAATCTACAATTACAGAATCGGGAGTAAAGCGCTTGTAGAGTGCTCCTATATACTAGCTATATACACGTGATCGTGCACGTGTACAAATACACACATGAGTGATCGTAGCTGTGATTGAATATGATCCGTAACATTACCCCCCCTTTCGAAAAAGCTTGCCCTCAAGCTTCACAATTACCTAATCCATAAATATATTAATAATCTCAATAAAGCATCATTGTTTACATTATAGCATAACATAGTAAACAAATATATACACAAATTTTGCTTTTTTCATAACAAGAAGGCACATAGAAAACAAAGGAAACCATCCTATAGCCTAACAACAGTATAAAGCCTTTAAAATATATAGATTGCCCGAATTTCCCTTTCTCTTTCAAATCTTTTCCGATCATTCATCTTCTTCATATCCCTCAATCAATAATTAATATGCCTTCCACACCATCAAGAAAATACAGCAACAAAAGCAAGTTGTCGCCAGCACAGCTAAAGCAACAAGAAACTGCACATACAGCAATAAGTTGTTTATTTTTCTTTTATATTTGCTTTACTAATATACTTTTTTACAACTTACAACAAAAAAAAATATTTATTTCTTCTATTACACAAAGCAAGCATCCTATTAAGGAAAAGGAGGAGTCGAGTTGCAACAAGAATAGTAATAATCCTATCGGCAAGGAAAAAGATAATAAGAAAGATAGGTTGAACAATGAAGATACATATAAATGAGATTTTTTTTTAGTATTTCCGACTTACAATCAGCTTGTTTAACAAATACGATTATAAATATTAAAAGCAACATGTCTAAGGGTAAGATCGATTTTCGATATATTTATTGAATATATTCATTCCATCATCTTTCAAAATAGAATTTGGAGAAAGAATACAATCCCTTGATTGATTGTATTAATGATTACAAAAAGAAGTTTGCTAACAAGTTGATTGTAATGATATATCATTTTCGTGATTTCGAAAATGATAGCGAGATAGTTGAGGAAGATATCCTAAAGGCCTTGTATCAAAATCAACCTGGTTACAAATTCGATATGCTTTGTTACAAAAGTGTTGGCTTTGTTAATATCGATAAATAAGGATCTTCAAGTAAAAGGTTATCAAAAAAGACAATATCATAACAAAAACAATATATTCAGAAGAATGGCTAGGTTTATACTGGCTGTATATATAGTTGTATTTCTGGTAAGGAAAATAATATTTGCTATCGATTTCCTGGATAATCGTTTAGTCAATCTCGCTATCTGCTTTATTTGACTGGTAAGCATAAATGTAAGTGCTTGCTTAATAGGGATATGCATAAATGTTTCTCCAATATCGATCGGCTATTGCTGAGTATAGCAATATGGCAAAGGTAAGTTATAACTTTGCTAGCTTTTAGCAAAGTTAACTTTTGAGATAATTTGATATGTAGAAGGAATTAAAGAGTTGCGTTTCAAAAGAAATGCTTCCTTTTATCCTTGTTCGAAAAGCTGCAAAACATTGCATAGCGAAAGCTACATTACAGGGAGACAAATTAGAATAGCAATACCAGCTCATCCTAACTCAGATGGAAATAAAGCTTTCAGTAGTTTGCGAGTGGTTGGGTGCAATTGAGTATTAACTCGGTTTTGTTATCGTATATACTGCAACTAAGAGTTGTCTTATCTTTCAGCTTGTAGTTATCCTATATATACTTGTTGTTACTGTTGACTAGAGATTCGATTAATATTTTGGTTTAAATCATCCAATCTTTATTATTATACCTTGCTTAATTGTAATTGTTGATATCTGTAGAGGCTTTCTTTTTAGCTTGATTTAAGCCTGTCAAATAAAGAAAAGACTTTCTTTGTTGATATTTCATCTTTATTTAATCACTTTCAATCTTTTATATAATTAGGATTTTCTTTATCACAATAATGAATCAAAGAAATTCTTTTTATTTTTTTTATTTATATATTGATTATTATCTATAAAATCATAATCATCCTTTTTACTTTTGTAAAAACGAATTCACTTTGGTAGGTGTATAAGGGGTTCTAGCAGAATAGGATTTCGTAAGTAGAAGTTACGGAGATGATATAGAACAGTTTTTAAGTCAAAAGCGAGGTACCAGGTAAGATTGTTATCAGTATTCAGTTACGATATTCTATACTTAAACTATCGGTGTACTTTCTTTATAGCTAGAATATGCTTCATTTTTTATTCGATATTATTAGTAATATTTATTGAAAATAGTAGTTCGAGGATTTGTCCGGAAAATAAATTGTTTATCACTTTGTAAAGCTTGCTAGATAGAAATACGGGGTGGATTTTTATAATAAGCAATAAGTTTAATCGGAAGGAATTTCTAGCCTAATTAATGATCTTGAATCTCCTTTGAATAAAGTAATCCAGTTTTTTGGATAGTCGTTATATCAGAAAATCCCTTATACTGAGCTATACATAATCTCCTATGTTGAAGTCGATTAAATAGTAATGCGAGTTGGCTAATCGAGATATCTTTTTTTATATACACAAAATATTTTTTTTTGCTTGATTGAGTATTAATTTATTATGTTTGGTATACTCTTTAGTATTGGTTATATTCAAATCATTGATAAGCATAATGAAATCGAATTTCTAATCCCAGGGATTGTAGGGTAGGTAGCTATATAAGATCTTATATAGGGTTTGATTATCTAGTGATTTATAGGGAAGCGTGAATTGAATGTAGTTTATTATTGATAGGAATTCAAACCAATCATCTTGATAATAGCTTATAAAGAGTTATAAGCATTGTTAGAGATATTGATTATAAATCTCAATTTGATCATCAGTTTGCAGGTAATAAATGGTAGATAATTTGATTTGTATTCCTAAGATATTATTAAATTCTTATTAGAATTTGGATATAAATTGAGAACCACAATTAGAGATTATAGTTTCCAGGGTATTATAGTATTTATATATATAATATAGATACAAGTAGACCTAATTTCTCGAATCGATTGATTTATGATAGGGTATCGAAATAGTTTATTGATTAATTGATTGATAATAACAAATATATTGTTGTAATTGTATTTATTCTTGTTGAAATTGTAGTAATTTATAGTGATATATTATTATACTTGCTCATGCGGAGCATTCAAATCCCCGAGCATATTGTGCATTGCCGCAAAGTCCTTGCGACCTATAAAACCTGGCCCCCAGATATCAAGCCCAAATACTCACCCTGCAATCAAGCAGCTCAAGAACGACTACTGAAACAGCTAATGCATACACCAGTCAAATTCGCTAAATTTATTGTTATAACAGATTTCTATAAAAGCATATGCCCTAAAATATTATTAGAAGAATAGAAAGAGAGAAGGAAAGGGATCGATGATTCAGGCGAATATAAGCAGGGAGTAGGAGGGGATAGATCTAGAAAAGCTATGTGGAAGAAAATTGAAGCACATGGTATATTATGTTGTAATAGAATGTATACAAAAGCTACCCTTATAGGATAAAGCAGTTTTCAAATAAATATTATATAGGAGATCGGAAAGCGCGTATGGAGGTGTTTAGAGGATTGGAGATAAAGGCGCAAGTGCGTTAGTTATTGCTTGGGAGGCTATTGAGGATATTGAGACCCCATCCCTAGGAAAGGGGGATTATATAAACTAGAAGATTATCCCGCAGTTAGCCTAATTGTAATGCCCCCTGGGAGGCTCGCCTATACGGCCCGGTTGAAAATTACTAATAATAATAATAATAATAATAATAATATTATTATACTTATGTAGAGATTGGGAGTAGGTGGAGGAGATTGGGAATGCAATTTCTTGGTATAGAGCTACATTTATATTTATAATAATTCTATATATATTAATTGATTATATTATTCATGTTCTTCTAATAGTATTGATTGGTTAAGAGAGTGTAGGTCTTTTTAATATTAGGGTGTGCAATGAAAATTGAATTGTAAACTTTGTAAATCAAATAGGTTTATAGATTTTCGGTATTTGGTATGTAAAATTGATTGTTGTAAAGCAAGAGTCCTTTCTTGAGTGTAAAATACTTGTGTAATTTAATAATCTGAATATGTAGAGTTTTTAAATTTAGATGAAATTTATTTACTTTAATAATATAATTTACAATATCGAAAAGCAATATAATTGTATATATATCGATATTTACAATTATATTCGGGTCTTACTGTAGAGATTCGTATATAATCTTTGTATCCACCTAATTATCTTTTATAAACTATTAAAAACAATTCTTTTTTAATACTATTCTATTGATTCAACTTGTTAATGCAATGTATAAACATATTTATAAATGGATTATTCTTTTCAGTATAATATATAATAATGAAATTATAATTAATAAGTAATTTTGCTTAGTATACTTATCAAACATTTAATTATTTAATAAATATAAAGTACTCGAATACTTTATGATCAGTATACATTTTGATTTGGTATAGGAATCCAGCAAATTCGGCTTTCCAATAGCTTAGGGATTTGATAATCACAAGTATTTCTTTAATATGAACTTTATAGTTCAACTTGATAGCGACTATCGTTTTCGAAAAATAAGTAACTAATAATCATTCGTTGCTGTACTTTTAAAATAGTATATTAGCAACTATACTATTAGATGTATTGGTTTCCAGTATATAGGGTAATGTATAGTTATAATGCTATAAAAAAGGAACAGAGATAAATCTATCTTTAAATATATCAAATACAATTTAATAGATTTCATCAAAATAGAATTTGATATTTGCTTTTATAAATTTGTAAAGAAGTTTTGTTATTATACTATAATCCTTAATAAATCAATAATAAAAGTTACAAAAACCTAAAAACGATTGGATACTCTTTACAATAATAAAATAAATCCAAATAGTAACCACTTCAATCTTTTCTAAATCAACTTGTATATTGTCTATAGAAATAATAAAACCTAAATACTTTATATATTTGATATTGAATTCATACTTCTTGAGATCTGCCTGGAAACCAATGAACTCAAGTCGTTCAAGAACACGCTTGACATATTCCTTGTATTCATCTTTGTTTTCAGAATATATAAAAATATTATCAAGGTAAGTAGTACAGAAATTATTTAAATAGTCAAATAGGACATTGTTCATATATTGTTGATAAATCGTAAAACCGTTTATCAATCTAAAAAATAAAACTTTGTATTTGTAGAAATCATATCGAATATAGAAAGTAATATATTCTTTGAAAACTGGATCCATACAGATATGATAGAATGCTTATCGAATATCTAATTTGGTATATATCTTTGCATTAGTGAGTTGTATAAGTATCTTGTTAATAAAAGGTAGAGAGTATCTATCTTTATATATTAAAGAATTAAGTAATTAGAAATCTATATAGAATCTTAAGCTTTTATTTGGCTTTCTTATAAAGAAAATTGGTGTTGCAAATAATACTTGGCTGGGTTTTATAAATCCTTTAGTAAGATTCTTTATAATATATTCTTTAATAACTTCAAGTTATTTGAGTAACATTTTATATAAAGGACTATATTTGAAAGCTTTTTCACTTTTTCCTTTATTATTATTATTATTAGTAATTTTCAACCGGGCCGTATAGGCGAGCCTCCCAGGGGGCATTACGGTTGGGCTAACTGCGGGATAATCTCTAATTTACATAATCCCCCTCTCCTAAAAATGAGGTCTCAATACTCTCAGTAGCCTTCCAAGCGATAGCTAGCGCGCTTGCGCTTTTGTTTCCGATCCTCTGAGCGCCTCCGTGCGCATTTTCCGATTTTTTATATAATGTTTTGATTGAGAGCTGCTTTATCCTGTAAGGATAGCTTTTATATGTATTCTAGTATAGCACAGTGTATTACATATATCGATTTTGTTCTTTATAGTCTTGCTATATCGATCGCTTCCTATTCTGTATTTGTATTCACCCGGATCGGTCAATCCATTTTCATTTTCTTTTTCTATTCTTCTGATAGCGTTCTAGGGCATATGCTTCTGTAAAAGTCTGTTATAACAATAAATTTAACGAACTTGGTTGGTGTATGTATTAGCTGTTTCAGTAGTTATTCTTGAGCCACCCGATTACAGGATGAGTATTTGAGCCTGATATCTGGAGGCCAGGTTTTGTAGATCGCAAGGACTTTGTGGTAGTACACAATATGCTTGGGGGATTTGTATGTGCCACATAAGCAATAGATTATTGCTTCCTCATATTTAAATTGTTGGTGATAACTTTCGAAATCGCTATATGCTGAATGGATTGCTAGCATACAATAGAGAATAGCTTGTGAAAGTTCTAATTCATTAGGATATTTGTTTGTGCTTCTTGGATTCCATTTCTGATATTATTTAAAAAGTATTAGTTTCTGTTTGATTTACTACACCTGTACTGCCGATTTTATAGCAGTTTTTGCTATAAAGTGGATACCGCTTACTATAAATCGATTCATATACCCTAAGGCTGATTTTCTTATCCCTTTATTAGCAAATACATCCACATGCTTATTCTCTTCGATCTCTATATAATCTAATGACTATTTGATTTGGATCGAGTATGTTTGTATCAGTTTGTGACATTTAAGGAAAGCCCACTACGATATAATAAAGGCTGTGCCTTTCATTCCCTATATTACCGATATACTATCGATACACATACAGATTTCTATTTGTTTTATACCAGTAATGTTTTTGATTGCTACTTGGAAACCTCGGTATACCCCAATCGCTTCCATATCGAATATATAAGAGTTGTAATACAATCCACCATTTCCTTTGTATACTACCATCTGTCCTCTATATACAACATATTCATATTCTATTCGCCTACCATCCTTATCGATCTGTTCCGATCCATCAGAGAATATAATGATCTGATCGTATATACACTTGTTTCACCATTCCTGAAACTGCTCTACCATTACCTCTTTTGTAAAGCCTCTAATAGAATCTGTTCGATACTCTAGTATGTAGTGAGACCCTACTAAAGTCGTCTCCTTGATTTGGAAAAGGCATTGACTGATTATCTGAACCTTTATTCTGACTGGCTGCAATTGGCCTTCCCTGTTGCCAGAGGAATAGGTAGCTTTTATCCCTCAATAATAAAGAGGGTGTTTTGGATTAATAATTTGAATACAAAGAACTGCTTTCCATTTTATTTGTTCTAATACTACTTCTGCTAGTAAAAGAGCGCTGTCCCTCATTATCACTATATTCGGAGTTGTTCATCAGACTAAGAGGACTCCTCTAATCGCTATTCGTAAAACCTTATTGATAGCTAGAATCGCTCCTCCTAATCAAACGCTCACTACTACTGGTATCCCATCTCAGTGCTGTCCAGTGGTTTTTGTTTGTCCTGCGTACCATACCTCTGCCCTATAGAATAGGGCTGGGTATAAGCAAGTGATCACTGCTTTCCGTAAGGATGCTGCTGGGGGTCCGTTTGTGATCCGGGCTAGCCCTTGGATGTGATGAGCCAATTTCCGGCCTTCACTTTTTCCTTTAAATATAATCTTATAATCATATAACTAGAAAAGAAATAGAATATTGGATTTACACTTAAAGAACGCTTAGTGATATTGCTGATAAACTTTGGGGATCGAAGGCTCTATTTTGATGTTTGTAATGATGTGATTGAGAGTAGTGATAGTTTCTGATTTAGAACTATTTAAGATAGCAATTACAATTGAGATTCGATAATTATTATTTTAATTAGATTTGTAAATCGAAATGATATTATCAATCTCTATATATATGATTATAAAGATTTTATAATCCTTGCTTTTCTTATAAATGAATTGAAATTGAATCGGCTTGAATATATAGATATTGAATATATTGGAGATACAAAGCGGAAGGGATTTGTAAATAAACTGAATAGAGATTTGACCGAGAATAGGTTTCTTCTTCAGATTAACTAGAATCTGAACTTCGATTACATTTAAGATTATTATATTAATCTCTTGGAGAAGGGTAATAAATATCTCAGATATAATTAATACTATAATTGGTTGTTTATTATTAAGTTGGTGGTATATCTCTTTCAATCGGGTATTCCGATTGTTAGTATCTTTCTATCTCAAGTAATTGATTCTGGATTGTTGAAGACTATTTCTAATTAAAATATATTTTTTGATAAGGAAATAATAGGAGGATGCTTAAAAGGCTATTCGAGGTATCAATTAAAATAATCAACTTTAACTCGAATCTCTATTAACTATTTGCGACCTAGGATTACATTATGTAAATCTAAATTGGTAATAAGAAATGGCAAATAAAACTATTATCGAGTATTAATCATGAAATTAAGAAATATGAAATGAGTAATAGCTTTACTTCATACACTATTATAGCTTTTAACTTCAATTGGTGGTTCGAGTAGTATGAAGCGAGATTTGAACATAGGAAATAATAATGAAAAAAGTGTTTTGTTGATAAAAGCAAAGTTATTCGTTTTGGAATCTATAAGAAATTGAATATTATATAAATATCCGTTTTTCGAAAGTATATATAATAGATTTATGGAATTACTTTTTATTAGTTTTGTCAAATCGAGGAATCTCATATCCCAAATCATGTTTAAAAGGGAACTTTTATTTAAACGTATTGATTTAAATATTGGTTTTTAACAATACAAACGGATTCGATAGCTTCCACTTATACTTCTTAATTTACATTCTCCTCAGTATTTTCTTCTATATTATAAAACTCTTTGTTTTCTTCAATCTCTTGGATCTCAGTTATAGTGTTTACATTACCTATATGTGGTGTGAAACTGCAATTCACTTTTGATGTAGGGGTAGTAGTATTATAATTGAAATTGTTTTCTGGAGATGGAGTGTTGTTTGGTTTAAAGGTTTTTATATAACTAATAGAAATGTAAGAAGGATATTAGATATAAAACTAAATAGATAGATTCGAATTATTTGATGAGCAGAGAGTACTTCTAGGGATAATCAATAAATCGGTATTACTAGATAGTTTTCTAAAAGATATCTTTTTAATCGTTTTGTAATGATTACATTCTCAAAGCGTAACTTCGAGTTTATCGATCTCAATAAGCTTAATAGCCAGATCCTTAATAATATAGCATTCATTAATATAGAGATCAATAGCTCATCAAAGAAAATCGGATATTTTTCTTTCCAGATTGCAAAAAAGAATTGTTAAATCAATGATTTCCGTTTATATAGCTAATAATCTAAACCTGCAATATTATACTAAAAAGTTTTCTTGTTAAGTATTATTAAGTATGATCCAATATTCATACTCAATTTGTATATAATCGGCTTCGGCCGGGTTCTTGTAAATAGCTGTAAGCTAATCGATCAATTACTATCCTATCAAACGGGGAACTTGAGTGTACAGCAAGAATATGTATTCTTGTACTTCTCCTTCCGTCTAATCTATTATATAAGATTGCTATTGTATTTCCGAAATAAGTAAATTTTCATAAAGTTCGAATCGCTTGATGACTAATAACTGCTAGAAGCTTACTTTCGACTTTACACTATCTTTAAGTTTGAATAAAAGATTAGTAAGCTTTAAAATATATAGATACTTTACTACAATAATAGATAAACAAAAATAAAGTATTCAGTGAATTTGTAGATTACTTAATAAAGCAATCGAATTTGAAAGGGATTTGCTATCAATATTCGGAAAGGATTGTTATAAAGATTGACTTCACAAATAAAGGTTTTTCTTATTCTTCCTTTTCCCGATAATAGAAAATACCCTCTCAATAGAATCGATTAGAATATTAGAAATCCAAATTCTGTGATTTGCAAGAGAATCTATATAATATTGCTATCAATATCTTGAAGATTGAAATAAGTAAATAGTATTAAAATTACATTATAACAATTTATTTTTGAATCTTACAATTTCATTCCGCAAATCCTTAAAGTCTTTAAGAGTCAGCACTTATTCTTTCTATAATAAAAGAATGTACATCAGCATATTACCCTCAAGAATTAATATCTCAATCGAAGAATCGTTTCCAGATTGTTTACTCTTTCCACATCTACCAATATTTACATTAGAATTATAAAAACTGTAACCATTACTCCATTGAGATTGATTATCATCAACTAAGAGTATTCGATTAACAAAAGGGGGAAAATAATAAAATTCTTTTAAGATAAATAGATCAGATATAATAGCAATACTTGTAATTCTATATATTAAGGATTTATTGTCTTCCATCAAATAAATTTACTCAGAATCAGTCCTCTTTCTATAAGTGATATCGAACGTCCTCGATATACCCAAGAAGGTATTATAGTTATAAAATATTATTTAATCGGTTATCAAATAGCCATATAATCGTATAATAAATTATAGATAATATAATACTTTATTTTAGAAGAACTATAAGAGTAGGATATAATTTATCCTTAGAATTTATAACTATAGAATCGGAAGCAAAGCGCTTATAGAGTGCTCCTATATATTAGTGTCACGGGTTCACTAGCGTAGTATATTAGCGTAGTGGATGCTTAGTCATCTTTGCCATTATATGGCAAAGTTACATCGTACCACTTTCAATCTCTTTGTAGAATATCATATATCCAATCTAGTACCTATTCCTTGCATTGTAATAGTATATTTTATCTTTTTAAAGGTCCTGTTGCTATATATCAATAACAATTTGATCTTAATAATAATATTCTGATAGAAACTTTGTTTTTGCTTTTGTCTTTATTCTTGTCTTTGTTTTTGTTCTTGTTTTTGTTTTTGTTTTTATTTTCGTTTTTGCCTTTAAAATGATAGATATATCTAATTTATTGTTTATAAAAGATGGAGTTCAAACATTTGATAATCTTAAAACAAATATTCGAATTGTTTTTGTTGAATGGTAATGGCTTATAAATAAACTTTCAAGTATTTCCAACCCCGATCTTTGAAATCTAGTATTCAGTCTTTTTGAAAATGAATAATTATACTTATATTATTTATGTAGTGTTGTTAATAATTTATTAGAGTCACTTTATAATATATAGACTAGGATAAATGCAGATCTAAGTAATAAACACATAGCTCTAGCTGATATACAAATCTACTTACAAATCCAGATATAATTGAATATAATATTACAAAACCAGCTTTTCTAACTACTATAAAACATATCAGTCCAAACTCTCAATTTATTTACTAACACTCAGCGACAAACCTTCAAAAATCTGGAAACCTTTAAAGGAAAGAAGACTAGTATAATAGTACAACAAAACAAGTATCTAGCTTGGAAATAAGGATTACAAATCTACTGGATATCTAATGCTATTATATTTGATATTAAAAAAAAGAAACTTTTGCATATAGCCTCCCTTATTGGAGAATATATATATTAAAAACAATTAAAAGATATTAACAATATTTTACAAAATAACTCGATCTATATAACTATTAATTCGTTTTTCAAAAAGCTTGATAGCCTTTATATTACAATCAATTCCGAACAGGAAATAGCGATTCAATTCGATAAACTCAAGATACCAGAAAAATAGGCCTTTATAATATTCTATATATAGTTGGAATATTTAGGTAATCAATGTTATAAATCTGATTGAAAGATAATTCTTACTTTAAAGTAAAAAGTCTTTAAAGAATTAAAACTTATAGTTTATATAGACTCAAACCCCTACGCACTAGATGATATCAAAGGGTGGAAAAAGAAATTTATAATTTGGAGTCAGAATTACTAGGAGAATGATTATTACAATATAGGTTTATCAAAAAACAATTACAATCAATCTTGATTCAATATAATCCCCCCTATACTTGCTATTGCTTTATATAATAATCCTATAAAGCTTAATACAATTAAATTCCAAAACAAGGTATAACAATATAAAAAGAAATACTATCTCGGCCTTTATTATTATTGTAAAAAACCAGATTACTCTATCTGGGATTGTAATGCGAAAAAACAAACCGATACATAGCAAATGGCCAGAGGATATAACATAGGATTTCTAAGAGGGGTATTAGAATATAATTGCAATAATACTAGAAGAGGAAATCAATAATTCGGCTGAAACGGATAATATCGAAGCAATAGCAATTACAATCAGAATGACTTTTAGGAATATGGTTATTAATAACAATTCTACGCGCAATAACAACTTAATATAATCTATAGCTATATCGAGAATAGTTTTTTAGCACTCTCGGAAAGTGTCTCTAATATCTCTTCATATAATAATACAATATTACTATCATTATCTAACAATATATACAAGTTCCTGGGAAATGTATTACCTCCACAATAAGTTAACCATAGAGATCATCAAGAAACGAAGAATAAATAAGATATACTGTAAATAGTACTGAGTCGTTACAATTCAGCTCTATAAATAACAAATCTCTATTTATTCAAACTATTATGTTTCCAATGTACACTTCCCCTTTTAATATAACCAGTCTGATTAATAGCGGATGCTTTGGTAAAGTATTCACTAACCGATTATTTATTAATCAATATAAAATTCATATTCAACTCTTACCCCATCGCTAATAGCTTTATTTAACCAATAGCAATGTAGCAAATATCATCACGGAATATTTTATTATATTTATAACAATGGGATTATATTTAAAAACCTAAATATTCTTTATTACAAAACTCTTCCCCGATATACTAGTTATTTTTGGCTTACTATAATTATAATATTATAATCTGCATATAGATTAGGCGAATATAACACTTTCTTTTACTTCTCAATACTATACAACACAATATTATCACAAGGGAAGCTTATGCCCTCAAGTATCTATAATCAAATCGATCCAGCAACAATCTGATAATACCTCAACTCTTCAAAGTATTGATTCAAAGATCAAAAGGGTCTTGGATATATTATTGTTACTGAAGATTGTTTCCCAAAAAGTATATAAAATAAAAGATTATCAATTACTATATATAGAGGATAATAACAAACTTGATAATAATTATAAATCTGAAAACGCTGATACAAAACAAAATATACCTATTAAAGCAATACTCATTTCTAACACAAATCACTATTGTATAAAGATCTGTAATAGAAATACAGATATACAAACACAGATAATACAAAATCAGCCGAAGATACACCTAGTAGCAATAAACAAGATCACAGAACAAAACAAAGAAAACCAAATCCAGCAAGGGAATCATTATTATCCCTTTCAATATTATTATCAACAATTCGAGAATATAAAACAAGCTCAAATATAAAGGACATTCGATAATTACATACCTCAAGCTTTATTTCTTTCTATCAACAAAATAATGTTTGTATAATACGAATTATTTAGAACAAATTAGATTAAACTATAGCACCCAAATATAAGCTCGATTATATCTTTATAAACAACTTTGCTAAAAATAAACAAAGTTATAAAGATATACTTTAGGAATATAATAGTTTAATAAAAATACTTTTTACAACACCACCATATTTATATAACTTTATTCGAGATTGCTATAAATCGATTTATCTATGAAGAATCTCTAAAACTGATATATCAAAGTTCTTAATAGGAAAACTAGATTTTAATAATAAAGAGATACGAAACACACTTTCTAATTGGCTTTGAAACAAATTACCAGCTTTCCTTCCTCGAAACGCTGAGGTACTACCACCACAACAAGCTTGAAACCATAGAATCGAATTAATGCTAAACAAAGAACCATTTTATTTCAAAAACCGGCTATTATTATTATTAGAATTCGAAATAGTTCGGAAGTGGATTAATAACAATTTCTCTAAAGGATTTATTTGGAAATCAAGATCTTGTAGTACAGCATTACTCCTTTTAGCAGCAAAGCCAGAAGGCGGAATCCACATCTATCAAGATTATCGAGGATTAAATAATATTACAATAAAGAATCACTACCCTCTACCTATTATACAAGAAACTCTTAATGCATTATACAATATTAAGGTTTACTCTAAACTGGATATTATCACTATTTTCAATAAACTACATATCACAAAAAGAAATGAATGGAAAACAGCTTTTATTATACATTTTAGATTATTTGAATCCCTTATTATATCTTTTGGGTTATACAATACGCCAATATCTTTCTAATATTACATTAATTATATACTTTTCAATAAATTCAATAAATACTATACAGTATACCTTGATGATGTTTTTATTTATTCCAATAATAAAACGGAACACAGGGAGTATATACAAACAATTGTTTAAAAACTTACTAATACAGACCTACAGATCAATATTAATAAATGTGAATTCGAGATAATATTTATATAGTATCTAAATCTGATTATTATTATAAACAGTATCAAAATGGATGTTAATAAAGTCAAAGCGATTATATTTTGGGAGTAACTTTTCTCGATAAAGGATCTATAGTGTTTTTTAGGATTTACTAATTTCTATCGATAATTTATAAAAAACTTCTCGAAGATTTATTATCCTTTGAATAACTTGTTACACAAGAATATCTTTTGAATATAGAATCAAATGTATAAGAATACTTTCGAAATATTAAAACAAGCTTTTATAATTATACCTATCCTTATATATTTTGATTATAATAAATATACAGTTTTAAAGATTGATATTTCGAATTGGATCTTTGGGAAAGTGCTTTCTCAATACAACAATAAGAATATTTTGCAATCAATAATCTATTTCTTATTGAAACACTCAATAGTAAAATATAATTACGAAATCTATAATAAAAAGCTTTTAGCAATAATCAAATCAATAAAAAAATAGCAATCTGAACTTCAGAGTTTACAATAGGAGTTCGAAATTCTTATAGATTATAAGAACTTAAAATATTTTATTATAATAAAAACCTTTAATCAATAATAAATTAAATAATCCGAATTTCTATTTTAATACAATTTTTATATTATATATAAATCAAATATTAAAACCATTTATTCAGATATCTTAAGCCACAAATGGGAAGATAGACTAAATCTTTCAAATCCTGACAATAAACAGTTGAAAAATAGAAAAAGAATAATCTTACCAATACAAAAATTCGATATTGATTTGTACAAAGAATTAACAGAGAAAATAATACTAGCATTTATAGATTTGATAATATCTATAAAAAACAAGTCTATTAACAAATTGATTAACAATACCTATACAAAATCCGATATAACATAATAATTATTAATAATAATTAGAAATCTATATATACAAAAATAATCAATAGAATTCTGAAAGACTATAAGAATCATTATATAGAATTATGGAGTATCCAATAATAGAATATATTATTATAACAAGCTTTAGATACCGCCTAATAATAAGCTGAAAGTATAAATTATTTATAGGATACATTTTTCCGGTTCGATTAGTTATTCTGGATATATTAAGATTATCGATATCATTTCCCGAATCTATTAGTAGCTAAATATACACCAGAAGATCGATATATATATACAAGCATATATATTGTATACTTATACTAAATCATTAAAGTCAGTTTTACCAGGGTTCTTAAGGTCTCTCCTAATTCTATTTCGAGTATGGTCTGATATATCAATTGATTATATCACATCTTTTCTAGAGAATAAACATTACAACTCAATATATAAGTATATCCTGATAGTGGTATATAAATTGACAAAGATATATCATTTTATTGATATAAAAACCTTGACTACAGAAGAATTGGTTAATGTATTTATTAATCGAATATATACTCTATATAACACACCAGACAATATTATTTCGGATCGAGGCATACAGTTTGTATCAGGATTCTGGGTATAATTGTTGGAAAAACTAGTAATAACTTTAAAATACTCTTCAGCCTTCCATTTATAAACAAATGGGTAAATAAAGTATATCAACTCAATTCTCAAGCAATACCTATATACTTTTATCAACTTTTATCAAAATGATTGGATGGAATAGTTATTATTGGTAGAGTTTGTTTCTAATAATATGGTTTCAGAAATTATAGGATATTCTCCATTTTTTGCTAATTACAGTTTTAATCCAAGTATTGGTATAAAGCTAAGCAAACCCTGCCTACCAGAAATAACATTAGCTTAAAAATGTGAATTCTTTAAAGGCAATAAAACAACAAATAGAATAAAGAGAATTCTGGATCAACTTCAAGTATTTGTTAAGCAAGCTATAGATATATACGAGGAATATACAAATCGACATCAAACCAATTCGTTCTGATATTGTATAGAACAAAAGGTATTCGTTAATACAAAGAATATGAAGACTTTTTGAAAGGCAAAAAAACTAAATAATAAATAGATTGGATCTTATAAAGTTATTAAAGTTTACCCACAATCTTGTTTTATTCAATTATCAAAGAATATACAAATCTTCCCTATCTTTTATTATTCTTTATTTCTATCAGTATATAACAACAAACAATTCCCGATACAATCCCAGATCAATGAAGCAGAAACTGTTATTACACAGAATAGAGTTCTTAAAAGGGAAAACAGCGAAAAGGAGTCAGTCCAGAAGTAAGTATTTGAAGGTATTTTAGATAATCATAATGAGAATAAATATCACTACTTAATTAAATAAAAATATTACACCCCAACTTGACAACCAGCCTCAGATTTTAAGGGTAATGAAAAGATTATAGCTCACTACCATCGCTTACATCTAGAGAAACCAGATTCACCGAAATGGGTACTGGAAAACCCAAAGGCTAAGGCAATTTTGATCTCTAAACAAAAAGCTATAAAAGAATTTGGGAAGTGAAGGTATTTATCACAACAAAAAAAAGTACAGTTTGCATAATATACTTTCTCTTAATTTACTTGAAACAAGTAAGTCTTAAAGGGAGGAATATTGTTACGGATTCATTAACATAATATATTAGTGTAATGGATACTTAGTCATCTTTGCTATTATATAGCAAAGTTACATCGTACCACTTTCAACCTCTTTATAGAATATCATATATCCAATCTAGTACCTATCCCTTGCACCGTGATAATTAGCTATGTATATGTGATTGTGTACATGCACAAGCGCGCATGTGAGCGATCGCAGCTGCGATTGGGTGCGATCCGTGACAAATATATTCTTAGATATTCAAATAGAACAATATTAACAAGATCAATCACTTAAGATATATTAATCGAATTATACAAAAAAGATCTTACAAAGATTTGAGATTGACCTTACCAATACAAAAGATTTGTCTTTATCTTTTAATATAATTATATAAAATATAAATAAAAATAAACTCCTTTATTAAGATAATATAATACTATATCTTTAGATTATTAATAGTATTATTTATCTCTCGAACTATATTTAATCTGATATAGTATATACTATTAGTCAGCTTGCTTATATTATATATATATTAAGGGAAAGTTATTTAGTATTTGCAAAATATTTATTTCAATATCTTGTTGATATATATTCAATGAATATAATTTATTCAAATCAATTAAATATATTTGTATACGAATATTGAGTTTATATAGATTTGACTTAGGGATCTGTAATCGATAGAAAATCTATTCAAGGAGTAGCTTTTATTAGATATAGAGGAGCTATAATATGGTCTTTAATGAAACAGAAATCGATATCTTTCTGTATAATGGAAGCTGAGATTATAGTAATAAATAAGGGTATAAAAGAATTAGCTTGAATAGAAAAGCTAATAAAAAATTTAGGAGAATGTTTTAAGGAAAAGCTCTTTATCCCGATTTTATATTATAATAACGCTAGTGGAGTTGATTGGATATAAAAGAATAAGTTCTATAGTAAGACAAAGCATATTGATATTTGATAGTATTATATTCGAAAAGACATGGTTGATATCAAAAGACTATATGTTGTATGGATTTCAGGAATTAAATAGATAACTGATATCCTTACAAAACAGTTTATATATTCTGGCTTTATAATTTATAGAAAAGGTCTAGAATTGAATCTGGAATGCTGAATACGAATATATTAAAGAAAGTCAATAGTTGCATTTGGTTAAATCAGTTACCTTAGTCGATTTGGTTGATTTAACTCAAATTGATCAAATTGATCAAATTAATCAAATTGATCAAATTGACCAAATTGATCAAATTGACCAAATTGACCAAATTGATAAAAATCACCAAATACATCTATTTCAACAATTTCATCAGGTTCATCAGATTCACTATATTCACTAGATCTGTCGAATTTATCAAAAATTGTCCAAATTGATCGAATTGGTCAATTTATTATAAATTGACCAAATTGACCAAATTGATTATTTTAAGAAAACCATATGGGGTAACAGATAAGCTGAAGGTCTGTTCACATAAGATTGGATTTGGATCGTTTACTATACTAAAAAGATAACCCTACAATCCGAAGATAACGAATCCGAAGTAATCTGTTAGTATATATACGAAAAGGATTTTACAAAAATAAATTGATATTCGAACTGCTAAATAGATTGGATTCGATCTGATATGAATAGGGAAAACAGGATTCAGATAAAGAGTACTCTTGTACTATGATACGATATTAAATCGTAAAGCTATCGAACTCTATTAGAGATATAAACATTACAGGCAACTCTAGAATATTAGTATTGTTGTAGGAGTTAATGAGGTTCTTTACAAATATATATATATAAAGAGTTTATGTGATTTAGATAGTAGATTTCTATTATAAAAGGAATATTGAAAATCATATATATAGTATATATGTGGCACATGTACATCATTATAAAACTCCTTTTTCGGACTTCCCGGATATATAGATCTGATGTACATACTTCAATATATTACTCCTTATATGTAACTTGCTGTTTATTTCTGACAAGTATAAACAAAAAGGATATCGCAAAAGTATTTAAGAAATAATAGGATTTAATCCCCCAAAAAGATTACTTTGTATTTTCAAACAGATTTAAACAATATAACAAACACAGTTACCGCATAGGGTACAGCTTTACAATCTACTACAGCAAACAACAGATTGATAGCAGCTACAACTGTATATATAAATAGTCGCATATTTTTGACACTGAAGCGATTAGTATATAGCAGGAACTAAAATGCCTTCTGAATATTATTGATCGCCCCTATCAAGAACAAATATAGTTATATATTAATAACACCTTAATAATCTAAGGAATACAAAGAAACGCCGCTGTCTCCTTTTAATAGGTATACTACAAATACTATTAAACGATATAATACTACAATATTGTAATCAAGTAATCCCCTAGATATATTAAGATTAAGAACAATAAGGCAGCCGATCGCCTTACTGATCAGGATACGGCTGGGCCGCTTGACCCTAGCTTATCCTATCTTCTTATAGTCAGCAGTTCCCACTTTGTCCTACATGCCAAATATTGATATTTTGAGAATAGATAGTAAAAGGAAAAAAGAGGCCTAATCTCCAAAATATATAATATATAGAAACTAGTATATGATACCTCAAAGCCAAGAAACCTCAAGCTCCTTTACAGGATATTATACAGACTTATAGCGATACGGATCGAATACAATAACTTTATAGCCTATCACATCAGATTCAATTACAAAAATAGTACAAATACCTATACATACAGAATTAAAAAAAGCTTATTATATTTCTTTCAATATTTAATCAATAATCAGATATACAGTAATTAGCTGTTTATATCAAATCAACTTCAATCCAAATAAAACACAATAATATATATCAATCACATCCTACAAATACAATATAGCTTTACTAACCTTCTCACTAGATTCAGATTTTATATTAGGATATACTCAAACTATACAAAACTATATAAATTCCAACCTATTCCAATACCCCAAGAATAAGCTTTCCACCCCAATCAACCTAAAACCCGCACCGACCAGCTATAAACACTCTAAGCACTCTCCCGATCAATAACAATTAACTTAATCATCTATTGATATCCAAATAGTATACAAAACAAGGCTCTCTAAAACAAAACTACAAATCTTTAGACAGAACAATTATAGGATCGCCATAAGCAATACTAAATAAAAGAATATTAGAAGCAACAAGCTTCTAATTAATTAACATTACACTACTATAAGCAACTGGAATGTTAGCGGCCTGTAGGCCCGCTCCTTAGTACATCTAGAATACCTCTTGGGAGGTTAGATATTAGATGTTAATCACTATAAATAAATAAATAAATACTCAAACCTTATTTTATCGAAGAGAACTTTGCTTAACAAATAGTAAAGTCACGGACATTATTATTGAATACTTTATTATAGATATAGCTATAAGTCTATACTACGAAATCTAGCTATTTTTTGTTACCAAACTATCTCTTAATATATCAGTTATCTTCGGCTTGCTATAGCTTCAATACTATAACCTGTATATAGACTGATCAAATATGACTTTTTCTTTTATATCAATCTATTATACTATACAATATTGCTTGCAAAACATACTACACACTATCTTAACACCAATAATCCACTTATCACAATTGACCACAGACTTATTAGCAATTCAGGAACAGCCTCAAACAAAGGCTTTGAAGATATTAAAGACTTATCGATCATTATATATAAAGAACGGATTCGGGGAGGACAAAGGATACAAGTCTACTATCACTAATGGAAATAAACTAAATATTGAAACAATATTTATACTAGGCTTAAACCATTACTTCATAAGAACCTGTGAAGGGAGTCCTTGTATACAAATATAGATGATAGGCAACCTTTCAGATGCATATGTAGCCCTAATGGAAAAGATTACCAGCCAATACAGATAACAAATCAATTTAAAACAAGGTTATCTATTATTATTTTTGATATTAATACCTAAAGTATAGTTACCTCTATTGAAACCAAACACAAAGGATATTTGTTAGCTATAGACTTCAAGCTTCATTTCCTTTTATCAATAGGATTATATTTGTATAATATAAGTTACTTAAGATAAGCTTAATCAGATAGTAGAATAATAGATTATAAATAATAGAGATTCTTTTAATACAATTATTTTACTACAGGAAGTTTATCTCAACAAACAAGAATACAAGAATATTCTATTCGGTAAAAGGAATCTGGCTAAAACTCTAGTTCAATTATTATTATACTTATATAATTTTGTTTACGATTACTACAAATCGGTTCACTTATATAAGATCTCGAAAGCAAATATCTCTAAATTCCTAACTAAAAAACCAGAACTTAATAACACCGAAATTCAACAAAAACTTTCTCCTTAACTGTAAAACAAGCTATCTATATTTCTTCTATACTATACAAACACTCTTCCACCATATCGAACATAAAACCATAAGATTGAGCTGATATCGGAAAAGGAGTCATTATATTTTAAAAACCGCTTATTATCACTATTAGAACTCAACGTTATATACAAATAGATTAACAATAATCTTAGCAAAAGCTTTATTCAAAAATCAAGATCAAGAAGTGTTACATTATTATTATTAGCTACTAAACTAGGTGATAGTATATATATATACTAGGACTATCAGAATTTAAATAATATTACAATAAAGAATCGCTACCCACTCCCTATTGTTTGTAAAACCCTGGATATTCTATATAATACTATTATATATACAAAACTGAATATTATTGTTGTTTTCAATAAATTTTATATTATGAAAGGCAACAAATAGAAGATAGCTTTCATTACCCACTTCAGCCTTTTCGAATCACTCATTATACCTTTCAGCCTTTATAATATACCAGCCTCCTTCCAACATTATATCAATCACACTCTATTTAACAAACTGAACAAATATTGTATAGTATACTTGAACAATATCCTTATATACTCAGCAGATAAATTGGAATATAGAGAACATATTCGAATTATAATATAAAAACTAGCAAATACAGGATTATAGATTAATATAAACAAATATAAATTCAAAATGATTTTTATTCAATATCTAGGATTAATAATTACAATTAAGAGCATACAGATAGACCCCAAGAAGATTATTGCAATCATATTTTGAGAACAGTCATTCTCGATAAAGAATCTACAATGTTTTTTGGGTTTTGCTAATTTCTATCAACAATTTATAAAGAACTTTTTGAAGATATACTAGCCTTTTTATAATCTATTATAAAAGGATTTTGGCTGGAACTAGAATATATTATACAGGAATACTTTTGCTATATTCAAAAACATATTTATAACAACTTCAGTTCTTGTATATTTTGATTATAATAAGCGAACAATCTTGGAAACGAATATTTTAGACTAAGTGTTAGAAGGGGTACTTTCTTAATATGATTTTAATAATCTTTTAAAACTAGTAGCTTATTTTTTGATAAAATATTCTGTAGTAGAGTGTAATTATAAGATTTACAATAAAAAGCTTTTTGCAATTATCAAATCTATAAAAGAATGATAATTAGAACTTTAAAATTTGTAATAGGAGTTTGAGATTCTTACTGATTATAAAAACTTGGAATACTTTATTACAACAAAGATTTTGAATTAACAATAAGTTTGCTAATCCGAGTTTCTCTTTTACTATAACTTTTGGATAGTTTATTAACCAGGATCCAAGGCTATTCAATCTAATACTTTAAGCTAAAAAAAAAGAGGATAGACTAAATCTTGCAATTGAAGATAACAAATAATTAAAGAATAGAGAATATATAGTTTTATCAGTAAACAACTTTGATATTGATCTTTATAATAAATTGAAAGCCAATATCCATTTAATATCAACAAGCCTTATTGTATTTACAGATAATAAGCTGATCAATAAGCTTATTGATAATGCTTATAAGAGATTAAATATAGCTCAATAACTTATAACAATAATTGGGAATCAATATGTAAGAAAGTAATCAATAGAATTCAGGAAAACACTTCAAGTTGCTATACAAGATTGCTATATAACAGATAATAGGATATATTATTGAAAGAGATTATAGATTCCATTAAACGATAAGTTGAAAGTCCAAATCATTTATAGGATGCATTTCTCTAGCCCAACCAGATACCCGGAGCAAACTAAAACAATAGACCTCGTCTCTCGAAACTATTAGTAGTTACAAATACATTGGGAAATTGCCTTGTATATATAGGTATACAAGCTCTATATTTGTATAAAGTTATCAAAGTCGGCTCCACCCGGTTTCCTATACCCATTACCAGTCCCCTTCCAGGCCTGATCCAATATATCAATAGACTATATTACATCACTCCTAGACTATACTTATTATAATTCTATTTATAAATATATTCTAGTTGTTGTTTATCGATTAATCAAGATGAAGTACTTTATAGAGATTCGAACACTCATTACAGAGAAGCTTATTGATATCTTTATCGATCGCATTTACATTTTGCATAATCTATCAAATAATATCATCTCTGATTGTAATATACAGTTCGTTTCTGGCTTATAATCTCAACTAGTAAAACGATTAGTAGTGACTCTCCGATATTTGTTAGTATTCTATCTGCAAACAAATGGGTAAACAGAACAAATAAATTCAGTCCTAGAGCAATATTTGCAGGCTTTTGTAAATTTTCATTAAGACAATTGGTGTCACGGCGCCAACTACATGATCTGTAGTTGTCTTCGTGCCTCAGGCACAGAATACTAGCGCGCCTTATTTCCTATAAGTAGGGCTTCACTTTTCCATAGCTCTTCTATCTTTATAGTATAATATAAGTTTTTACCTATATTATAACAGTTTGTATTATCATTAAATAAACTATTATAGTTTTATTTCCTATTTTATTTCCAAAGCCTTATTGATGCCTTATTCCGATTGTGTTGATCGTATTCACTATTGATTCATTATATACTCTGCTATCAATATTTTAAGCTTCGGAAAGCATTAAAGATAGGTGAATAAGTATTTGTATTAAAAGCATCTACATCTGGCCTACCTCTACAATTCCTTTTCTTGAATCACATTCTCAATTCTATCAAAGTCAATATCTCTTCCTTTATAAATCTATTCAATAATCTAAATATTATACACTTCATTATTATTCAAACTATATTTGAATCGATCAAATCAATCGCAGGCTCATTATAAGTCCAAGCTATTACTACTCAGACCTAAACTATTGATGTTTAATTAAAGATTATTAAATTGAAAGATATAATTAAGATATTAAAGATTATTATGTCACGGTGTAAGCTCACATGATATGCTGATCCTATCGGAGAAAACCGAAAGGAGTGCTCACACCGGAGCGCAAGCGAGCTAGAACCCGATCAAACTAGCTTGCTATGAAAATTCCGTATATCTTCAACTCAGAAAATCCTGTATTGTAGTTCTTTAAATTATGTTTTAATCCTCAATCTGAACCTATTACCCAAATCAGTATAATTTTGCTAGATTAGGATAAAATTATTAAAACCCTATCCTGCCTGCCTATCCTTATAATATTATATAGCTTCTATCTATTAAAATATCGCTTTTGTAATGATTATTCCATATCCACCTAGCCGACCTAAGGATTTCTCAGAATTTAATGCTTTTGTATCAAAGGACCCCCAGGTTTGGTATTAATACCTTCAATTGGTATTTGTATATTATATTGAACTGGAGGAAATCAACAAATCGCTCAAATACAAAATTTCCAAATCCCTAATCCACAAATATATTCAAATCGCTTTATACAAATAGATTGCTATTCAAAATGTTTATCTACTCGATTGCCTTACCGAATCTACATTTACTATACCTATTCATTTGAAAACTGTATTTCCCGAAACTCCCACTGACTCTGTCCCCGAACCCACTATATCTGTTTCAACCATTCAATTGAGTAAATGTATTCCTAATCCGAAAAAGTTTAATAATATCCATTTCAATTTATATAGATTTGTTTAATAGATATATAAAAAATTGAATACAAATAATAATAAATTCCTAATAACTTCTACCCATTTAACTTATATTATTGAAAGACTTACTAGAAAGGTATACGAGCTTATACTATCTAAGATCTCCTATAGAATTCCTCAGTTCATTAACTATACCATACTTCTCGAATATCTCGAAAATGTTTTTAAGGATTCTAATCGAACATAAAATGTATAGAATAAATTATATATACTGAAGCAAAAACATCTCGATTTTAATATCTTCTTTGCAGAATTCCAGAGATTCGTTCTAAAAGGAGAAATACCTGATAATACTCTAATCCTATTCCTTTTTCAAGAAATCTCTTGCGAACTATAAGATATACTGTTGTATAATTCTGTTTCAACTCGTGAATTTTGTTAATATACTAATTATTTATAATAATTCAATAACCGATTTCATCAATATTAACAATAAATTTATTATATTTATCCTATCGTTTTTGAAACTTTATTTCAAAGAATAATCGCTATTTCATCTTTACGATTCGCTAGCCCGAAGTCTATTCCTGGAGATCTAATGGACCTGAGCTTAGAAAAAAGGAATACATTATTAGGAATCTGGGTTCGCGGTGGGAATGCGGCGAATATTATCGCTACGGCTCTGCTAGCTACTTGATATGAGACTGTTTGTATCTTAATATCTGTTCTGTTCAACTCCGAGTTATTATTACTATAACCAGCTCTACGAGAATCAGTCTTATACCGAACAATCCTTTGAGAAACTGAGTCTTTATTCGTTTCCTATCTCGCTTTCCTTTTTGTTTACTAATTAGTTCAGTTAATTCGGGAAACGGGATATACTTGATCTAAATTGTAATCAGAACGATCCTTTATATATCCTCTGTTTATCTGCTGTTGCTATTTATAGCTTTTCTTTGAAAAATGAACTAAACAATTATACAGATCTGATAATTCTATCTATCACTCTACTTTTGGAAAAAGATATTTTCCTGATATATGCTATGGTTGATAGCGGATGTGAAGGAATTGTTTTTGTAGATCGAAGCTGGGTGTTTTTTCAGAAAATACTAGTATACTAATTATTTACGGTGTTCGAAGTTATAGGATTCGATGGAAATACCTTATTCGATAATCGAGTTATTTTTTATATTTGAATAGAATTTAGAATTAATGATTATATTGAGAAGAAGATTGTTTTGTATATAATTAAGTTAGCTTATTATCTTATTATACTGGGGATAGCTTGGCTTAAGAAATACAATTCCTATATTGACTTTACGATAAACTTATTCTAATTCGATAGCTTGTTTTGCTATAAATTTTGTAATACTTTGTCCTATCTGTTTTGTATAAAAGCTTTGTTAAATGTTTCTTCAAAAGCTTGATCTGTATATCTGCCTGCTTATTCTAAAGGGTTAAAGAATAAGGATATAGCTACAATCTCCTTGAAAATCTATTCGACTTATACCTACCGGAAATATGAAATATTTTAGATATCGATCAAACAAATCGATAATATTTTAAATAAGAAGAAAAGGTATTCGATCCCAAAGATTTATAACCCGAGTTCTGAAATTGGAAAAATGTTTTTCCTTAAAGAATACAGAAAAGCTATTTCCTTATCGATTATACAATTATAAGATTCGTTTTAAAAAAAAGCTGTTTCTCCTTTCGGTATCTTGTATTTTATGTCCCGTTCCAAATTAAAAGCTCTAAAAAAATAACTAGAAGAAAATCTTAGAAAAGGATTTATCCGGCTGAGCTTTTTCCTTATTGCTTTCCTTATTCTGTTTATCAAGAAGACTAATGGAGACTTCTGGTTTTGTATAAATTATTATATTCTGAATAATTTTTCGGTCAAGAACCAATACTCTTTGCTATTAATAAAAAAATCTCTAAACAATTTGAAGAGAATGAAGTATTTCAATAAGATTGATATTATTTCTACTTTTAATAATATAAGAGTAAAAGAAAAGCAAAAATATCTAACTGCATTCTATATCCGATTTGGATTGTTTGAATCCCTAGTTATACTATTCGGACTGACAGGAGTATTTATAACCTTTTAGAGGTTTATCAACAATTCCCTACAAGAATACTTGGATGTATTTTACATTACTTATTTGGATGATATTCTGATATATAGCCGAATCCGAGAGAAATACATTTGTTATATCTAGAAGGTTCTGTAAGCACTACAAGAAGCCGGTTTATTTGCTAAATTCGAAAAGTACGAATTTCTGAAATCCGAAATTAAGTTTCTAGGTCTTATTATAAAAAGGGATAATATTCGAATAAATCTAGAGAAAATCAGAACTATTATAGATTGGAAATCGTTTGCTATTATAACTAATATCCAAATGTTTATCGGGTTTGCGAATTTTTATTGATAATTTATTAGAGATTTCTTGAAGATTATTAGTTTGATGGTAAATCTGATTAAAAGAATGTTCTGTTTCTATAGAGCCCTATTTGTCAAAAAGCATTCGACTAATTGAAGCGAGTATTTATCGAAACCTCTATTCTGGTTTCCTTTGATTAGAAAAAGAAAGTTATTTTAGAAACTAATGCCTTTGATTATATATTTACTGGAATATTCTCTTAATATAATGATGAGGGAGTATTGAGATCTATTATGTTTTTCTTTAAAAAACATTTGGTAATTAAATATAACTATGAGATTTATAATAAAGAATTATTAGCTATTATTTACTATTTCGAAGAATAATGCCTGAAGCTGAAAAACACTGTCTCCCTAATTCAAGTCATTACCGATTATCGAAATCTGAAGTATTTTATTATTATAAAACTATTGAATTGTTATTAAGCTTGCTGATCTGAATTTCTATTTTGATTTAATTTCTGAATTATTTATTATTTCGGAAAACTAATATTAAATCCAATATACTAATTAGAAGATCAGAAGATCTCCTTAAAGAGAGAGATGAATACCTTCTGTACTAAAGCTGTACTATTCTGAAACAAGAGAATTTGGATCCTGACCTGTTTTTTGCCATTATTATTCTAATTAAACCCAAGATTACTAAGAAAGTATGTTTCGCTATAATCATCTATAGTTAGAGAAATCCTGATCCTATCAATACTACCAACTATTTAGATTTTGATAATACTATAACTCTGTTAGAAAATAGCAAAGTTATAGAATCTACAATTCCATTTACTATATCTATACCCGATCTTATAATACAATTAGAAGATTCAGAAATCCTTTTAAACCTTTTTATCAATCTACTTATCCTATTCCACAAAGACTATCAAGCCGACCCTATACCCGAATCTGTCCTGAAATCCCTATGAGAAGGATCCCCGAAATATCCGAAAATCATTTTTGCTGAGTATATCGAAAACAATAATCTATTGTATTATTAAGGAAAACTATACATTCCCGATCACAATCCCCTGAAAATCTACCTGCTCCGCCTATACCACAAATCGCCCGTTATTAATTACCTGCACCATACCCGAACCTTCGAATTACTATTCCGAAATTACTACTAGCCTGGATACTACAATTATATTATGCAGTGAATCCATAACTACTATAATTACTATTATACTACCCCAAATCATAAAGGCTAAGAGAAAGTTTCTCCGCCCACTTCCAATCCCACAAAAAGCTTAATAAGATATTTCAATAGATTTCATTATACACCTATCCAAAAGTATTGGTTTCGATATTATTATAGTAGTAGTTAACCAATTGACAAAAATAAAACATTTCTTGCCCTATTATAATATCTACAACTTCGAAAAGATTGCTTATCTATTCCAAAAGAATATCTAAAAGCTTTATGGCTTACCCCTATCCATTATATCTAATCACAAAGCTCAATTTGTTTTTGAATTCTGGAAATATATTTACAAACACTTAAGCATAGCCACCAAGCTCTCAACTATTTACCATCCCGAAACTAATGAATAAACTGAAAGGGCTAATGCAATGCTAGAACAGTATTTCTAATTGTATATAGCATATCTATAGAATAATTAAACAAAGTAATTTCCATTTACCGAATTCTCCATCAATAATGTTTAATCCGAAAATACCCGGATAACCCCGTTTTTCTCGAATTACAGATTCTATCCCTACCTGGACTTCGAGCCTGTACTGTCTTAGAGTAACCGTCCTGCCATACAAAACACCAAAGAATTCATTACTAAAATGAAAACCATCTTTTTACATTTATAGACTAAATTGATTACTAGTTAAGCTCGATATTCGAAAAATACCAATATCCATTATTCTTTTGTTTATAAATATCTACCTAGCGATCTAATCTGATTAAACATTAAAAATATCAAGACCCTACATCTACAAAAAAAGCTCGATTAGAAAAACTTTAAGCCCTTTAAAATCTTGAATCCGATAAACCCCTATATCTATAAATTGAAACTCTTAGCCTCAATAAAGATTCATTCTATTTTCCATATCAATCTGCTATATCCTATATACAATAATCCTATTCCTAAATAATATAATTCGCTATCACCCCCTATAAAAGTAAAACAACCTCGAGCGTTTTGAGATTATCAAAATCCTGAACTCCTGCTAAAAAAGAAGAGATTGTAAGGGACCTCGCCTGAAATATATTATCCATTAGGTTAACTACAATACACCGACCGAAGAACCTACAAGCTACCTAAAAGATACACAAAAACTGATCCACAACTTCCACCATAAATACCCTAACAAACCCGATCCCGCTTGACCAGACACTATCTACCTATAAATTATAAACCATAACATACCACCTCAATAGAGCTCGACCCTTAGAAAAAAGATAATATTACAATATAAGCTTATATAATATATTAATCCTATCAAAAAGGACCAAAAGAAATACTCACATCGAAGCGCAAACAAGCTAGAGCCCGATCAAACTAGCTTACTATGAAAATTCCGTATATCTTCAACTTAGAAGATCCTGTATTATAGCTCTTTAAACTATATCTTAATCCTCAATCTGAATCTATTACCCGAATCAGTATAACTTTGCTAGATTAGGGTAAAGTTATTAGAACCCTATCCCGCCCGCCTGCCCCCGTGATATATTATTTACAATAATTTGCAAGCTCCATCTTATTACAAGTATCTCGCTATCCCTGAAAAGTTTAATAGTAATAAATAAGATTATAAAGCATTAAAATCAATATACAACTTTTCATAATACAATCAATTATTGCTTAACCATAAATTACAAAAATGAATTAAAGTTTCAGAAAATCATATTTCTTGCTAATCTATTTTCTAACCTTACTTATATAAACAATTAAATACATTTTGATATAATTATAGACAATATGCATAATTCCAATCTTTAATCCTTTGAATAATATATTATAGTAAATATCTGATATGAATTAAATAAACAATATCAGACTCTAGATTTCTTACACAAAGCTTCCATAAATTATAATAAATGTAAAATGAAAAAGACTTTATTTAATAACTTTATTATCGAATTCAAGCAGCTTGTTATTAAATACAAAAAGACTACTAAATAACAAATCGCCGATCTTAAACTCAAAGTCTTACAAAAACTAATCGATGCTTCAATTAACTATTCTAATAAACCTTCTGCTGCCAATATCAATATATAAATAGTCTGATAACAAGGTATCTATAATAACTTAAAGGAAAAGATTCATTTTGATAATCAATATAAGAATCAAGGTATCAACTTCAGCGATCAGAAAAAACCCAATGAAAAAAAGCCTGTTATTACTATTGTAATACTTATGTTTGATCTCTTTGGAGATTCTATATAATTGAATACTATTTGCTAAAACTAGTGATTCTTATTATATTACAATAGAGAACAATATCTAGATCTTGGTCTTTGCCTTTATTATAAAAAAGCCTGGTTATATTAAATTCAACTGTAAAAAAAAAGCGATGCAATGATACAAAATATAATATCAATTCAGGAATTATATAATATCCCGATCATCCTTTTGCTACAAACTAATATACTCTGAATATCCATTGTTTTCTTGTTATTGATTATTATTATAATTCTGGACCCTATTGCAACATTTATAGCTCTATTTATCAGAATACATTCCCATCTGTTAATCGTTTCCTGATTGCCGTAGTACTATTTCGATATATCTCTTTAATCCCTATTGGTAGTATGGATCTGAACAGATTCGTTGAAGGTTTGTATATTCGGATAATAGCGGAAATTCAATTCCTTAGTCAAATATGTTAAAAGATTAACCTCAATTTATAGTTGTAAATCGAGGTTCTTTGTGGAAAGCTTGTTTTTGTAGATTAAGAGATCGATTATGTTTAGAGATTCTTTATATCTTAAAACAATGAATAGCAAATCTCTTAAAATCTTAACGAAAATTTTCCTTATATTTAATATAATCATATTATTTATTGGCTTAGTAGATAGTGGAGCTGTAGGATATGGGTTTATAGATAGAATCCTTATATCCAAACTTAATATCCCTATACATCCCCTCTCTATTACCTGCAATCTATTATTTGTAAATGGAAGAACTTCTGATATTTTATTTTAGTATGTATTATTAGATTTATGGATTAATAATTATAAAGAAATTGATTTATTCTATATTACTAATCTTTTCGATACGGACTCTATGATCCTTAGTCTTCTATGGCTTCAGTATTATAATTCTATCATTGATTAGGCAACAATGATTCTTAAATTCACATTCATATACTGCTCCAGATATTGCTGCCTAATTAACTTTATTGTAACTATCGTTCCCGATTGTAATGATATGCTGATTCCAGTAGATACAATGCTCAATCCAATACTACATATACCCATTAGAAAGTCTATTTTAAAATCTACTTTGAAGAAATCTATCTTAATTCTATATTATGTCTTTGCTGAAAAAATCATTAACGAAAATCTCCAGACTCCCTTTTTTTTATCCCAAGATTAATCGATACTTTTGAAATATAATCCTTCAACTTTAATTATAAAAAAAATACTAATAGAAACCTCTACAATATAAATCCTATTAATTTAATACTATTCGATTCAAATTATTATTATATTCATTAAATCAATAAAAAAACAGAGATTTGTGCCAAGATAATACCAAACCGGCCGATCCTAAAACCGGTCCCAGCATGGATCATTGCAAACTCTAGGATATACAAAAGACTGTCACGAAACCAAAACGTTTTATTTCTATTGAACCCCCTATTGCTACAAAAGCCTTCTGAGAAATTAATTGATACCTTACGAAATATCCAACAGAAAATAAACGATATAAAGTTCCTTACAGCTAATAGCTTTGTTCAATTCTATAAAGATCAGAAAGCTTATATTACAAAAGTAATCTGGAATGAATTAAATAGAGCTTACAAGTTACATTATATAGTAACAAACGATTCTATTCAACTATATTGCAGTATCATATTATTATTATTATTATTATTAGTAATTTTCAACCAGGCCGTATAGGCAAGCCTCCCAGGGGGCATTACGATTGGGCTAACTGCGGGATAATCTTCTAGTTTATATGATCCCCCTTTCCTAGTGATAGGGTCTCAATACCCTTAGTAGCCTCTCAAGCGATAGCTAGCGCACTTGCGTCTTTGTCTTCGATCCTCTAAATATCTCCGTATACGCTTTCCGATCTTCTATATAGTATTTATTTGAAAACTGCTTTATTCTGTAAAAATAGCTTTTATATACATTCTATTGTAGCAAGGTATGCTGTATACTTCAATTTTCTTTCACATAGCTTTTCTAAATCTATCCCCTCCTATTCCCTACTTATATTCACCTAAATCAATCGATCCCTTTCCTTCTCTCTTTTTATTCTTCTGATAATATTTTAGGGTATATGCTTTTATAGAAATTTGTTATAATAATAAATTTAGTGAATTTGATTGATATATACATTAACTGTTTCAGTAGTCGTTCTTGAACTACTTAATTACAAAATAAATATTTGAACTTGATATCTAGAGACCAGGTTTCATAGATCACAAGGACTTTGCAACAATATACAATATGCTTAGAGGATTTGAGTGTTTTGTATGAGTAGTAGATTGTTGCTTCCTCATATTTAAATCGTTGATGATAGCTTTCGAAGTCGCTATATACTGAGCGAATCGCTAGTATACAATAAAGAGTTGCTTATAAAAGTTCTAATTCCTTAGAGTATTTGTTTATACTCTTTGGATTTTATTTCTGATATTGTTTGGAGAGTATTGATATCTGTTTGATTTACTATATCTATACTGCTAATTTCATAGTAGTTTTTGTTATAGAACGAATACCACTTGCTGTAAATCGATTCGCATACCCTAAGGCTGATTTTCTTATCCCTTTGTTAGTGAGTGTATCCGCATACTCATTCCCTTCGATTTTTGTATAGCCTAATAACTATTTGATCTAGATCAAGTGTGTTTGTATTAGTTTATAATATTTGAGAAAAGTCTATTGTAATATAATAAAGACTGTATTTTTTATTCCCTATATTACCGATATATTATTAATGCACATACAGATTTCCATTTGTTTTATACCAATGATATTTTTGATCACTACTTGGAGACCTCGATATGCCTTGATCGCTTTTATATCAAATACATAAAAATTATAATATAATCCATTGTTTCCTTTATATACTTTTGTTTGTTCTCTATATACAATATATCCATATCCTACTCGCCTACCATCTTTATCAATCTGTTTCGATTTATCAAAAAATATAGTAATCTGATTGTATATACACTTATTTCACTATTCCTGAAACTACTCTACTGCTATTTTTTTTTGTAAGACTTCTAATAGGATCTGTTTGATATTTTGGTATATAGTGAGGCCCTGCTAAAGTTGTCTTCTTGATTTGGGGAAGGTATTGGCTGATTATCTGGATCTTTATTCTGGCTAGCTGCAATTAGTTTTCCTTATTGTTAAAGGAATAAGTGGCTTTTATTCCTCAGTGATAAAGCAAGTATTTTGGATTAATAATTTGGGTATAAAGGGCTACTCTCCATTTTATTTGTTTTAGTATTACTTCTGCTAATAAGAAAATATTATTCCTCATTATTACTATATTCAAAGTTGTTTGTTAGATTGAAAGGATTCCTCTGATTGCTATTTGTAGGATTTTATTGATAGTTAGAATCGCTCCTTCTAATCAAGCATTTACTATTACTAATATCCCGTTTTAGTATTGTCTAGTAGTTTTTGTTTGTCCTGTATACTATACCTTTGCTCTATAGAATAGGATTGGATATAAACAAATAATCACTGCTTTCCATAAGGATACTACTAAAGGTCCATTTGTGATCCAGACTAGCTTTTGAATATAATAAGTCAATTTCCAGTTTTTGACTGTTTGCGTTTTGATATGCTGTTTAAATATAAGCTTGTGATCAAATCACACACCTAGCTATTATAGAGCTGATCCTAATACAATTGGAAAGATAGTACAATCGCGGTTTATTTTGTATACCAGATTGATAGAATACTTGTATCATATTATATAAATTATCTCTATCTTTTTAAGTATAAAAATTATTTTGTTTCTAATTCTCCAATAGAATATGCTTTTTATATCTCTTACTAGCATTATAATGTTTTTGTTAAATACTTGTTAATAATCAATATAGATAGATGTCATCTGCATATCCGAATCGGAATTTAGAGTCTTACTGAAATAGCTTTGCGAGATAAAGTATATACAGAATTGGTAAAAAAGGTAAACCTTATAGAATATCGCATTCCATTATATTATAGTTAGTTATTGCTTTGTTAAGTCTAACCCTAAGTTGCCTTTAGATTAAAAAGGAATCGATCAGAGCAATTAGATTCTGTGAGAACCCCTGTCCTCTTATTCGTTTCAGGAATCTGTTTTTAAATAGAATATCGAATACTCCTTATATATCCAGCATAACCATTATAATCTTATAGCTTTTATTGAGCACTACTTCTATATTGTAAATGAATAACATTATTAAATCCATAGCCGATCGTTTTGAAAAGGTATTGTAATATTGTAGGCTGAGTATTTCTTGTATTAAAACTATCCATACTAAACATCTTGCTATAATCCTTTTAAGGCCCTTTCCAATACAGAAGAGGAGGGCGATAGGCCACCATAATCATAGAGATATTCGATCTGTCTTCCCCACTTTTGGTAGCATAATTATTTCTGCTTGCTTTTATACTGTAGAGAAGTAATTGAGCTGTAAATATTTGTTGAAAATAATATATAGAATTAGGCCTATTTCCATCAAGATAGCTTTCAATAATCTTATTGTAATCCGGTCTATCCCCAGGAATGTATTCGAGATTCCTATAATATTATATTCCATTTCCTTTATAAAGATAAACTCCCCTCAGAATAGTTTTTCCCTATTTTATTTATATCCAGAATCCAGAAGATTGTTAATGGCTTTGAAGTATTATAGAATCTTTGAGTATAGTAGTTCAGCCTTTTCTTTATTCGATATAGTAGTATGTTCGTTTATTATAATTGATGGAAAGTGGTATGTGGGGCTCAGGTTGTGCTATCCGATTACTTTATATAGATTTCAATCTGATTTTATTTTATTAAGGAATTTCCTTTAATACCCTTTTTTGGCCTGTTATATATATAATAAGAATGCTTTATATTCTGTAGAGTAATCGCTATTGGTTATACGACTTTGGAGGTATATATTTTGAGCAATTATATAATCGGGTATCTATTAGGGGGCCGATTTTTCTATTTTCCGATCTAATCTTTTTATTGTTCTAATTGTTTGTTATAATATCTTCTGTATATTTTCAACAGTTCGATCCAGAGCTATATTTATAATTGTTATTTGTACTTCCTGTTTGATTTCTATTATATTAGCTGATACTATTTTTAAAACAAAAATAGATCTTCCTTTTTAATGTAATATATATATTGGGATCTTAATATTAAACTCGCTTTTTATATAATAATAAAAAGGGTATTGTAATTGAATTTGCAATATATATCAGCTCTTACTTCTATATATATTTCTAGAATATTAAAAAAGATTAGATCGATTATATATCCTATTTTATATATCGCTTACCCCAGGATATTTATAAACTTAAAGTCTTTATCACTAAACTATTCCGCAAGCCGATTATTACTATATACTGTATTCACATTTAACTTGAATAATATATAATAAGTATTGAAGTCTCCCTTAATGATTGTATCCCCAATTAGTATTAGATTAAAAATTATCTCCAGGATTTCTGAGGTATTCGGTTCTTTGTATAGATTTAATAGTTTAATTCTGTTTATAGAAAGTTATATATAATCTTTATACTTCTTTCCTATTAATTATAGTATTTGTAATCTAATCTTAATTCTGATATATATTATTACTTGTAGGTGTTCCTACCTTTTCTTGTATGTTCTATTCCCCCTCCAGAAGATTATTGGGGATAAGTATTAGTATTCGTTATGTATTTGAATATGTATATTAAATATTCAGGGCTTTTGTATATATATTATATTAATCTTTCTTTAAATGCTCGTTATAATATTACTATATATAATGCAAGGCTTTTTTGTATATTTATTCAGGTAATAGATAATAACTTCAATTTATTTATATAAATCTTTTATTGTTATATTATATCCCTTAGTTATAATCTGATTATTTAGAGCTTTAAAATTGAGATTCTTATTGATTTTTATTACTTTATTATGGGTAATATGTTAGTCTTGTATATTCTATTCTTTATTTGTTAAGTTTTTCGAGATATTATTCACTTGTTTTCTTTTAGTATTGCTTTTTGAATTACTATCATCTTTATATCGGGAGATTATATCCATCCTAGATTTCCTTTTCCTTTTTTGTATTATCATTAGTATTTGAATTGTTATTGTTAATGTTAAGATAATAATAATACTAATCTCCTCTGCTCGTCGGATAATCTGAATCTGCTTTCGATTTGGGTGTACTGTTTTGTTATTCACTTACTAAAGCTTGGTAGGGTAGTTGTTATAGTCCGTTGGGAAGGGTTTGTGGTATCTTGTACATTGTATTAGATAATTATAATCCCTGGTTGGCTTATGAGTAGATAGTAGGTATGTATACTTTTTATATATTGTTTTTCTTTTATATTTCTAGTTTTTATAATATTGCTGATATTCTAAATCGTATCTTCCTAAGATTCATTTTTTATTTGCTAAGAATATTCGAATCTCATTGAATAGGTTATAATGAGGTGGCTATTCCTGAAAGAATAGTATTTAGGTAATCCAATTCTGCTTATCTGCTTTAAGTTTGGATTTTGCTATCTGTACTGAATGTAGTCCTATCTGATATCAGATTTCTTTCTTTATTTGTTTTTCCCTAATTTTTATAAGTATTCTCAGGAGATTGGTAATAATCATTAGGATTTCTGATATCACGGGGGCAGGCGGGCGGGATAGGGTTCTAATAACTTTACTCTAATCTGGCAAAGTTATATTGATTCGGGTAATAGATTCAGATTGAGGATTAAGATATAGCTCAAAGAGTTACAATACAAGATCTTTTGAGTTGAAGATATACGGAATTTTCATAGCGAGCTAGCCCGATCGGGCCTTAGCTTGCTTGCGCTCCGGTGCGAGCGCTCCTTTCGGTTCTCTCCGATAGAACCAGTATATCATGTAAGCTTATACCATAACATTACCCCCCTTCTAAGGGTCAAGCTCTGTTGAGACAGCACATCATGGTTTACAATCTACAAGCAGACAGGGTTCGGTTAAGCAGAATCAGGTTTATCAGAATATCTACAATAAAAGTTGCAGATTAGTTCTTGTACATCTTCCAAATAGCTTACAGATTCTTCAGTCAGTGTATCATAGCCGATCCAATAAACAATGTATTTCAGGCGAGGTCCTCCACAACCTCTTCTTTTCTAATAGGAATTCAGGATTTCGATAATCTCAAAACGCTCGAGGCCATCTACTTCTACAAGAGGTGGTGGCGGATTACACTGTCCAGAAACAGAATTATCATATATAGGATATAATAGGTTAATATAAAAAAACAGAATAAATCTTCATCAAGACTGAAAGCTCCAATTTATAGGTATAGGGGCCTATCGGATTTAAGATTTTGAAGAGCCCAAGATTCTTTCAATCGAGCTTCTTTTGTAAGTATAGAGTCTTGATATTTCTGGTGTTCAGTCAGACCAGATCACCAGGCAAGTATCTATAGGTAGAGGAATAGTGGGTATCGGTATTCTTCAAATATTAAGCTTAACTAATAATCAATTTGGTTTATAAGTATAAGAAGATGATTTCCATTTTAGTAACGAATTCTTCGGTATCTTATACAACAAAACGGTTACTCTGAAACAATACGGGCTCAAAGCCTAGGCAAGAGTAGAACCCATAGTTCGAGAAGAATGGGGTTATCCGGATACTTTCGGATTAGGCATTATTGATAGAGAATTCGACAAGTGGAAGTTACTTTACCCAATCATCCTGTAGATATGCTATATACAATCGGAAATACTATTCTAGCATCGCATTAGCCCTCTTGATTTGTTCATCAATTTCAGGGTAATAAGCAATCGAAAGCTTGACGGCTATGTTTAAGTGTTTATAGATATATTTCCAGAATTCAAAGACAAATTGAGTTTTGTAATCAGATATAATAAATAGAAATAAGCCATAGAGCTTTCAGATATTTTTCCGGAATAAACAAACAATCTTTTCGGAATTGCAGGTATTATAATAGGGCAAGAAATGTTTCATTTTTGTTAATCAATCGATTATTATTATAATAGTATCGAAATCGGTATTTTCGGGCAAATATATAATGAAATCTATCAAGATATCTTACCAAGCTTTTGTAGGATCAGGAGCGGGTGGAGAATTCCCTTCTAATCTCTACAATTCGGGACAGTGCAATAGTAATTATAATAGTTACAGATTCACTGTATAACATAATTGTAGTATCCAGGCCAATAATAGTTTCGGGATAGTAATTCGAAGATTTGGGTACAATGCGGATGACTGGTAGCGGGTGATTCGTGATACAAATAAAGCAGGTAGGTTTTCAGAGAGTTGTGGTTAGAAATGTATAGTTTCTCTTGATAATATAGTAGGTTGTTATTTTCGATATACTCGGCAAGAATGATTTTCGGGTGTTTCGGGGATCCCTTTTGTAGGGATTTCAGGACAAATTTGGGTACAGGGTTGGTTTGGTAGCCTTTGTGGAATAGGATAAGCAAATCAGCAAAAAGGTTTAAAAGAATTTCTGAGTCTTCTAGTTATATTATAAGGTTAGGTATAGATATAGCAAGTGGAATTGCAGGCTTTATAACTTTGCTATTTTTTAGTAAAGTTATAGTATTATCGGAATCTAAATGGTTGGTAATATTGGTAGGGTTGGGGTTTCTCTGGCTATAGGTAGTTACAGCGAAGTGTACTTTCTTGGCAATCTTGGGTTCGGTTAGAGTAATAGTGGTGGGAAACAGGTCGGGATCTAGGTTCTCTCGTTTCAGGATAGTACAGCTTTAGTGTAAAAGACGTTCATCCCTTTTCTTAGGGAGATCTTCTGATTTCCTGGTCAGTATATCGGATTTGGCATTTAGCTTTTTAGAGTAATAAATAATTCGAAAATTAAATCAAAATAGAAATTCGGATTAATAAATTTAATAACAATTCAATAGCTTTGTAATAATAAAATACTTCAGATTTCAGTAGTCGGTGATGACTTGAATTGAGGAGGCAACGCCTTTCAGTTCTGAATGTTATTTTTCGAAATAATAAATAATAGCTAACAATTCTTTATTATAAATCTCATAGTTATATTCAACTACCAAATATTTTTTTAAGAAAAATACAATAAATCTTAGTATTTTCTTATTATCGTATTAGGAGAGTATTCTGGTAGATATATAATCGGAGACATTAGTTTTTAAGATAATTTCCTTTTCCTAATTAAAGAAAGTCAGGATAGGGGCTTCAATAAACACTTGCTTCAATTGGTCGAATGCTTTTTGATAGGCAGGGCTTTACAAAAACAGGATATTCTTTCTGGTTAGGTTTATTATTGGACTGATAATCTTCGAGAAATCTCTAATAAATTGTTGATAGAAGTTTGCAAACCCAATAAATATTTGGATGTTAGTTATAGTAATAGACGGTTTCTAATCTATAATGGTTCTGATTTTCTCTGGGTTTATTTGGATACTATTTCTTTCTACAATAAGATTTAAAAACTTGGTTTTGGATTTCAGGAATTTGTATTTTTCGAATTTAGCGAATAAACCGGCTTCCCATAGTACTTGCAGGACCTTCTGGATATAACGAATATGTTCCTTTCAGATTCGGCTATATATCAAAATATTATTTAGGTAAGTGGTACAAAATACATCCAAGTATCCTCACAGGAAATCGTTAATAAATCTTTGAAAGATTACAGGTACTCCTATCAGCCCAAACAATATAACTAGGGATTCAAATAATCCAAATCGAGTACAGAATATGGTTAGATACTTTTATCCTTCTTTTACTTTTATATTATTGAAGATAGAGATAATATCAATCTTATTAAAATACTTTATTCTCTTCAGATTGTTTAGAGATTCTTTTATTAATAGCAAAGAGTATCAGTTCTTAATCAAAAGGTTATTTAGAGTGTAGTAATCTATATAAAACCGGAGGCCTTTATCGGCCTTCTTGATAAACAGAATAGGGAAAGCAATAGGGGAAAAGCTTGGCTGGATAAACCCTTTTCTAAGATTCTTTTTCAGTTATTCTTTTAGAGCTTTTAATTTGAAGCGGAATATAAAATATAAAGTATCGAAAGAAGAAATAGCTTCTTCTTTGAAACGAATCTTATAATCATATAGTTGATAAAAGGGATCGATTGATCCAGGCGAACATAAGCAGGAAGTAAAAGGGGATAGATCTAGAAAAGCTATGTGGAAGAAAATTGAAGCACACAGCATACCATATTGCAATAGAATGTATACAAAAGCTACCCTTACAGGATAAAGCAGCTTTCAAACAAATACTATATAGGAGATCGGAAAGCGCGCACGGAGGCGCTCAGAGGATCGGAGACAAAGGCGCAAGTGCGCTAGCCATCGCTTGGGAGGCTACTGAGGGTATTGAGACCCCATCCCTAGGAAAGGGGGATCATGTAAACTAGAAGATCATCCCGCAGTTAGCCCAACCGTAATGCCCCCTGGGAGGCTCGCCTATACGGCCCGGTTGAAAATTACTAATAATAATAATAATAATAATAATAATATAGTTGATAAGAGGGTAGCTTCTCTACATTCTTTGAGGAAAAGATATCTTTCCAATTTCGGAATTTGAATAATAGGTTTTTGAGATCGAATATCTTCTTTTTTTTATTTAGAATATTATCGATTTGTTCAATCGATATCTAGAACATTTTATATTTCCAGCAAGCATAAGCCGAACAGGCTTTTAAAGAGATCGCGGCTATATCCTTATTCTTTAATCCTTCAAATGAACAGGCAGATATACAGATTGAGCTTTTAAAGGAATATCTAACAAAGCTTTTATACGGGATAGGCGGGATGGAGTATTACAAAATTCATAGCAAAACAAGCTATCGAATTGGAACGAGTTTGTTGCAAAGTCGATATGGGGGTTGTGTTTCTTAAGCCAAGCTATTCCCAGTACAATAGGATAGTGGGCTAGCTCGATTATATACAAAACGATCTTCTTCTCGATATGATTGTTAATTCTGAGTCCTATTCGAATATAGAAGGTAATTCGATTGTCGGGTAGGGTGTTTCTATCAAATCCTATAACTTCAAACACTATAGATAGTTAGTATACTGGTATTTTCTGGGAAGATATTTAGTTTTGATTTGTAAAGACAATTCCTTTATATCCGTTATCAACCATAGTATATATCGGAAAGGTATCTTTTTCCAAAAACAGGGTAATAGGTAGAATCATCAGATCCGCATGATTGTTTAGTTTATCTTTCAAAGAAAGGCTATGAATAGTAGTAGCAGATAAGCAAAGGGTACACAAAGGATTGTTCTGATCGTGGTTTAAGTCAGGCGTATCCCGTTTCCCGAATTGACTGAGTTGGTCGGCAAACAAGAAGGAGAGCGAGGTGGGGAACGGATAGAGACTCGGCCTCTCGGAGGACTATTCGGTACAAGATTGGTTTTTATAGGGTTGGTTGTAGTAGTAATAACTCAAAGTTGAATAGAATGGATATCAGGATACAAATAGTCTTATATCAAATGACTAGTAGAGCTATAGTAATAGTATTCGTTATATTTCTATCACAAATCCAGATTCCTAACAGTGTATTCCTTTTTTTCTAAGTTCAAATCTATTGGGTTTTTAGGAATAGATTTTGGGCTAGCGAATTGTAGAAGTAAAGTAGTAATTATTCTTTGGGGTAAAGTTTTGAAAATGATAGAATGAATATAGTGGACTTGTTGTTAGTATTAATAGAATCAATTATCAAATTGTTATAGATAGTTAATATATTAACAAAATTCATAGATCGAAATGGGGTTATATAATAGTATATCTTATAATTCACAAGAGATTCCTTGAAAAAGAAATGGGATTAGAGTATTATTAAGCATTTCTCTTTTTAAAGCAAATCTCTGGAATTCCGCGAAGAAGGTATTAAAATCGAGATGTCTTTGCTTTAATACATATAGTTTATTCTGTATATTTTATATTCAATCAGAATTCTCAAAGGCGTTTTCGAGATATTCGAGGAATATGGTATAATTAATGAACTGAGGAATTCCACGGGAGATCTTAGGTAGTATAAGCTTGTATGCCTTTCCAGTAAGTCTTCCAGCAATATAAATCAAATGGGCAAAAGTTGTTGGGAATCTATTATTATTCACATTCAATTTTCCATATATCTATTGAACAAATCTATACAGATCGGAATAGGTGCCATCAAACTCTTTCGGATTGGGGATACGTTTACTCAATCGAATGATCGGAGCAGGTATAGTAGATTCGGGAATAGAGTTAATAGGAATTTCGGGAGATACAGTTTCCAAACGAATAGGTATAGTAAGTGTGGATTCGGCAAAACGATCGAGTAGATAGGCATTTTGAGTAGCAATCTACTTGTGCAAAGCAGCTTGAATACATTCGTGGATTAGGGATTCGGAAATTTCGTATTCGAACAATCTGTTAGTCTTTTCCAGTTCGGCATAATATGCAGATGCTGACTAAAGATATTGATACCAAACCTGGGGGTCCTCCAATATAGAAGCGCCAAATTCTGAGGAGTCCCCAGGTCGGCCAGACGGGTGCGGAGTAGTTATTACGAAAGCGATATTTTAATAGGTAGGAGCTATGTAGTATTATGAGAGCAGGTGAGCGGGATAGGGTTCTAATAATTTTATCCTAATCTAGCAAAGTTATACTGATTCGAGTAATAGATTCAGATAGAGGATTAAAATGTAGCTTAAAAAGCTATAATACAGGATCTTCTAAGTTGAAGATATACGGAATTTTCATAGCAAGCTAGCCCGATCGGGCCCTAGCTCGCTTGCGCTCCGGTGCGAGCGCTTCTTTCAGTCCTCTCCGATAGGACCAGCATATCACATGAGCTCACACCGTGACATCTGATACTATATATATATATCATAACTCATTAATCACAAGATCTGTAGCTTTAATAGTTACTATAGCCTATTGCTTGTTCGCAAGAAGGATTATATAGGCTTCTGGGAAAGCTGTAATTATCTACCCAGTTTGAGTGGATATTATTGCTGTAATAGCTTTAGCCCCTAGAGTAGTAATCTCTGGGACTGTTTTTATTAATATCTATTTGATCTCCTATAAAAACGACTCTATTTTGATTCGTTTGTTGAATCGGAGGAAGAGTCTTTTATCTGTATATTCTAATTTCAATACTCCATTGATTACTTGCTTAAGCCTGTTTGCAGCTCTTATTTTCACAGTTGAGCTAAAGGGAATAGTGGTTGTGGTTTTGGGGGTTTGAAGTATCCCCATATATGTTTGTATAGTTGGCTTTACATTTTCTATTGCTAGCTTTGAGTTAAAGGTCTTTTTTGTATTGTCTGTAATAGCTATTAATACTCTGTATACCAGTTTTCCTGTCAATCGGCTCAAATCCTGTTCTGCAAATTACATTGCGAATTATACAAGAATCGTCTCGAAACTGATAAATACTAGAGCTTCGTCTACAGTACACTTCTGTTATATATCAATCTTCTTCTGAATAGCTATCTTCATAATTGTTTCAATAATGTTTTGGTTGCTTTTGAACAAGCTTGAGAGGGGACTAGTGCTTTTGTTGCTAATCCGCACTCTCTTCGAAGCGATAATTGAAGAACAGTCATCGAGATCGATCAGAAAGCCCGTTGTCCCTATAGGTGACAGCTGGCTTGCCAGCCCTCTCTGATTCTGCTGCGACAGCATTCTCGAGCCAAGCAGCTCGGAGCGCTACAGCGATCGCGCTGGTATGTATTGTATAATATGATTTCGGGATATCCATAGATATGGTTGTTATGAGCTCGCGATTTGTTTTGAATTTTCTATGTGAAGGGATCCCTGAGATATTATTTGATACACTTATATATACTACTTCTGCCCATATAGTTTTATAACAAAAATAATTGTACAATTAAAATACTCCTTTTTACGAATAATAGAAAGCGCTAGGAATATAGAATCGATCAAACAGCCCTATTTGCAAATATTACACTGGCTTGTTTAGGATATATAAAAGGAATTGGGTTTATTCTATGAGGTTTTACTAGTATGCACATCAGCGTTTTTCTGTATTTGTAACTCTAGATCTAGTCATATTTTTCATACCCCTAGAGAGGTCCCCCACAAGACGTTAATCACTATAAATAAATAAATAAAAATAAGGAAAGCTTATTATAATATAATAAAGACTATACCTCTTATTCTCTATATCATTAATATGCTATCAATATATATATAGATTTCCATTTGTTTTATACTAATAATATTATTAATCACTATTTGAAGATCTCGATATACCCTAATCGCTTCTATATCGAATATATAAGAATTATAATACAATCCATTATTTCCTTCGTATATTACTGTTTATCCTCTATATATAATATATTCATATCCTACTCACCTATTATCCTTATCAATCTGTTCCAATTCATTAGAGAATATAGTGATCTGATTGTATATATACTTGTTCTACTATTCCTGAAACTACTTTGCTGCTATCTTTTTCGTAAGGTTTCTAGTGGGATCTATTTGATACCCTAATATATAATAAAGCCTTACTAAAGTTATCTCCTTAATTCGAGAAAGGTACTAGCTGATTATCTAGACCTTTATTCTGGCTGACTGCAATTGGCCTTCCTTGTTATCGAAGAAATAGATAGCTCTTATTCTTTAATAATAAAGAGAGTGTTTTGGATCAATAGTTTAAATATAAAGGGCTGCTCTCCATTTTACCTATTCTAATACTACTTCTACTAGTGGGAGAGCGCTATCTCTTATTATTATTATATTCGGGGTCGTTTGCTAAACTGGGAGGATTCCTTTAATTGCTATTTCTAGGACCTTATTGATAACTAGAATCGCTTCTCCTAATCGGATACTCATTATTACTAATATCCCATTTTAATACTATCCAATGGTTTTTGTTTGTTCTACATATTATATCTCTGCCTTATAAAATAAAACTAGGTATAAGCAAATGATTATTATTTTCTATAAGGATACTATTAGAGATCTGTTTGTGATTCGAACTAGCTCTTTAATGTGATAAGCCAATTTCCGGCCTTTGGCTACTTGTGTTTCGATATACTATTTGAATATAAGCTTGCAATCAAACCACACGCCTAACTATCGTAGAACCAATCCTGGTGCGATCGGAGCGATGGTGCAGCCGCGGTTTATTTCGCATGCCGGGTTAGTGAATCATCAATATTGATATTATCAATATTAGACTTATTATATCAAATATTATTGTTTTTATATAAAAAATAATATAATAATATATCTTTTTATATATATATAGTTCTATATTCATATAGTATACTAAGAGCGAATCACATGATCACATGATCAAATCACATGATCGTCGCTTAAGAGAGCTCTTAGCCCAGAACGGCCTGAAAATCAATTCTTTATTAGCTCTTTATTAGTTCTTTCAATCCATTCGTAGTAAGATCGACATAGTACTAGCGAAATCGAATAAGGAATAAGAAAGAAAAGCTTTATTTGATGGAATGGCCGGATTAGGAAGAGATCTACGAGAAAATAAACGAAAGTGGAAAGCTAGATTAGTAGGAAAAAGCATAAAATAAGGCCTTTCCCCTCGAATATAGAATAAGAAAATAAGAATATCATATACTGTTTCATGAAAATCACGTGTTTCATAGCTATTTAGTTGTTAATACGAGCCAGCTTCCCATAATAGACTAATATTAGTCTATTCCCTCTTATATACTATATACTCATATACTAGCTCATGACCTACGATAAATATAATTAATGAAAAAAATTAATTATAAATTTCTATAAAGATTCGGACTTTTCAATACTCAAAAGCCTTACAAGGGAGTTTCAACTACAAAAAAGAAGATTTTTGAATAAAAAAAAAATAAAAAAAAACTCTTCAAAAGGCCCCGCTTTTTTCAGGAAATATCTTACAAGAGATATACTAATATATACAATAATTGATATCCTATCGATATATCTACAATTACTCTATATAAATAGAAGAAAGCCAGATTTCTATTTCACAATAATATATTGATTTAAATATATAGCATTTTATATTAGTATACAATATTATTACGAAAATACTGATTTCGATAGTATTTTATATAACAAACGATATATATCGATTATAGTTGAAGGAATAATAACCTCTTTAATATAAAGTATATGTTATTAAAAACAATAATATCCAACACTATCATATCTATTATTTCAATCTTATTTAATTATTCTGATCTTACAATATAGCACTAGTCCCTTGTATTATTAGAATAAAGCTTATTATTTCTATATAATAGAGTAATTCAATAATACAAAAAGGAATAAGAGAATAATAGATTTAAAAGAAATATATACTATCGATTATATATTAAAAGAAGATAAATATAAAGCTTATAAGTAATAGATTAAGGGAACTATAATAAAGCAGTAATCCTTTTAGAAAGAATTTGAAGAATTAGAAGATAAAAACAACCCTTCAGAAGAAAATACGATATTATAAACTAATTACAGCTTTTATAATATTTTGAAAAAATTAGATAGAAAAAAGGAATTATTGTAACACAATAGAAAGCACGAGATTTTTGATAAGTATATCAAAGGAATTTACGCACAGAAAGTTTTTGGACTAGAATAAATACACACCCTAAAAATTTGAAAAACTTGGAAAGACCAATCGAAAGTGCCCAGAGAGATTAAACGAGAAGTTCGGAAGGGAATCGGTTTTTATTCTTTTTCCCATCTCTTTATTCAATTAGAACCATATTTCAGGGCGATTTGCATGGTGCTTCGCATAGCTAGATAGGACCCGACCGAATCGATTATGGATTTACTACTACTGTTACAGTGCAGTAGAAATAGACGTACTAATTAATCAACAACATCGAATATCCCATATCCCATCCTCCCATACTCCACTCCAAACCACCCAATCCCACAAAACAAGAAAGATAACTCAACCCCCAAATCCAACTAGAACGAACATACGGATGAGATGGACCATAGGAGTGAGATATCGAATTCGATTAGTAGAATATTTAAACCGATTTTACTCCCCTGGTTTCTCTTTCTCATTCATTCATCGCCTTGGATTTTCAAAATCTTGTATGGTCGAATTGTAGTCTGGAGTGTTGGATACTACTATCTATACTAGTGTGATGTAGAGAATCGATCATGCAGGTATTACAATTACATTTTAGCATTCTGCAAACAGGATTGCGATTCCTATGATCGAGTTACCTACCCACCTACCCATCTACCTAGCATCAAGCATCGAGCATCAAGCATCTTTCTACTCGTACCTCGTTGGACTAGTACCCAAACTAGCATCCCCCTGAACATTCTCGCTTACAATCAGCCCCCCAAGTAGCCCGCCATCTCCAGTTGTATAGGTACGGTACACTCACCAGGCTATATCAAATGATTCGTTTTACGGATTATACATCACAGATCACATATTTTTCGAGGCCCCAATCATCAGAATCTTTTCATTCCCTTGCATTTCCCATAGTGAATATTGGTTTTCTGTCTTGCTTTCCTTGGTATACTACATAAACTATTTGAAACCCTTGGTTATTCTCGACTTTTCCTCTCGGTATCAATCCACCAATAGAAGTAAGTAAAGAGATCGATCTTCATCTCAATTGCATGTGAATTTCGGGTTTCAATTCTCGTTCCTTATCCACTGCTTCTCGCGTTCTTGTGTTCATTTTGCTCACTTTCAACTTTGCAATTCAAAATCGATCAGACTTGAATACTCAAGTACCATGACCTTCATTCCCCATCATCTAAAATCGATGGCTTCTCCTTTGCGAAGTTCTCCAAGCCGTATATCCGACATAACCGCCACCTAGAAACACTAATCCAATGATACACTTAACAAAGAACCAACTCCAGCTTCCGGCAGGCTTCTTCTTTCTGTTCAAAATACCCTGTCCCTTTTGAGATCTACTATTTCCATTTTCAGGCTTGGGCTGCGAATCCTTGTACTTATTCTTGTGAGTGTTGGTATCGTACAAATTATTCGTGTTGACGCTGATGATATCGTGGTTATCGCTCAATTCACCCGTTTCGGCAGAAAATCCGAGATAGGCTACGGATGGAATAGTAGGTGGTTCGAAAGTTTCAAAGCAGAGTTCCCATTGATCTTCCTTCTTGTATTGGAGTTCGAGTTTGAGAGATTTGTCTTGGAAATAGGTGAGTTTGGCTTTAGTTGGGACATTCGCATTGCGGAGACCCCGTGCAGAACAGCCCATATATTCTTGATCTTTGCCATCGTTGCTCTTGTCATAGGCAGTGTTGCCATCGCCGACCATGGCCATTACGTAGGGAAAGACGGTTCCGGGACGATTGTTCTTGTAGGTGTCGAAGAAGATACCAAGACCTTCGAATTTGTCAACGGAGCCGAAGACGTCGCCTTGGATGCCGCGTTGCTTGGTGAGCCACATGGCGAAACCATCACCATGGAGGTTGCCTTGACCATGGACCTTGAATTCGACTTCGATCTGCAGATAAGTTGTGGTTAGATTGCATTGAGGAGAGTGTGGGCGAATATATTCATACCTCCCAGTTTGTGGCTGTTAGTGGGACTCTTGAGAAGAGCCATCCTGAAGAAGATGGATGATCATATGTCAATCGTATGTACCTATACCCTCCACATCAGCCCATCTATCCCCAACAACTAGTTCTGGACTCAGGGCGCATGCATACTTGTCTGCTCTCACAATAGTATTTCCGCCGAAATCGAACCATCTACTTTGCATATCCGAATCCAAATATGGCTAATCCAATTCCAAATCAGCAAAGTTCCCAAAACTATGTTATGCGCTTCTTGTTCAACTACTGACCTGATTCAGCGAATGTGTTCGAAGCTATTCCAACAAGTCAGTCAACTCTTCCTTCACTGGTAATTCAATCGAGTAGACCAACCGGTATGCTCCTAATTCCGTCCTCACTCAGCTTCGTAGTCTGCGTATCTCCAGCGGCCATAACACAAGAAGCCAGCCATAGCGCCGACAATGATTTGGGGAACCACATTGCGTCCTGTACAATCTGTCCCTATCCACAAGTATTCTTCAAGGCCTATACTTTCCCCAGATTTCAATCAATTCTTCAACCGGACGAAGCAAAGAAAATGAGTAACGTAAAGTAGATGGAGAAAAAGAAGGATCCTTCTGCCAGAAAAATCAGAATAGGATGTTGAGAAAGGAAATAGTTTCAGGGACTACGAAGTATCGTGAATCGAATCCCGAAGTCGTCAGATTAAATTGTTAGCTGGCCTTAAGGTTTCCTATCTGTGTCTGTGTCTGTGAACAATTTGGCGTCGGGGATTTCAAGGTTAAGCTGAGATCCCTGTTATTTTGAATTGCGAGAATGCCTGGGGCCTGTCTTGAGCCTGTCAGTGATTGGGGAAACTGCTATAGCGTTCGTGTCGGGTGTTGGGGGTGCTTGTAGCCCTGGAAATTACTTCTACAGTACGGACTGGTGGTTGATGTTGACGCTGTATACCCTGTAACCTCTCCTCTCAACCAGGGATGATAGCTACCAGTCGGTACTTGCCTAAGGCCGAGTTGTGAATTTGATGGTCCATCGTCATTCTTTGAGATTGATTAAAAAATTGAGGTTCTTCGTAGATATTAAGTTTAAAATTCAACAACGAAAATTCACACCTCTTCTTCATATACAATTTGAGATTCAATCTCCTCAAAGCGTCACTTTCTACATAGAAATCGATACATAACACATATAAACGCAATCATGGATTCTCTTAACAATGCATTCGCCTCCTCGGACCCAAAAGCTGCTGTTATGAATCAAGTTCGTCAGGAAGCTGCTATGACCAATGCTAGACAATTGATCGAGGTGAATATTTTCTCTTTTCTCGTTCCTCTAGTTTCCCTTCAACCCCTTCTCCACGTCCCTTCCCCTAGCCTCTTACAATTCATATATTAACCATCCACCTAGAAAGTAAACGAACACTGCTTCGAGAAATGCGTCCCCAAACCTGGTACCTCTCTCAGCAGCGGCGAAACCACCTGCTTCACCCAATGTATGGAAAAATACATGCAAGCGTGGAACACAGTGAGCAAGCAATATATTGCGAGATTGCAACGAGAGTCGACTAGCGGAGGGGCGACGGGGGGTATGTTTTAGATTTTGATTTGGGCTGGGATTTTAGAAGAGGGGTAGAGGAAGAGTGAGGGAGGGTAGGGAAGACAAAAGGTTATCACGGGAAGGAGTGACATCATTGAGTAGGAGGGGTTATGTGATGATGAAGTGATGAGGTGCTAGAGCATGCTGGAGCGAGATATCACAACAATGATCCGTGATTTGGTATGGAAGGCTATTATGATGGAGTGTATTATACTCTTGTACACTATGAATGGGTCACCACGTCTCTGGAAATGGAGGGCATAAAATGCAAGGAATTGGAAACAACACCACTATAAATGAAATGGAGATATCTACGGCCATGACATGTGATTTGCTCTGGTTTCGATTCGGGAATTATATATTATGTTTCTATTGAGATGCTTTCTTCTTTGCTTCTTCCGCCTCCCTCTTTCTTGCAAGATATCTTTCCTTGGCACTCATAATATCGCCTTCGGTCTTTCGACTCTTAGAAGCTCTCTCTACTTTCTGCTTCTCCTCTTCCTCTTCCTCCAAAGCTCGTTTGGTAGCTTGTTCTAATTGTGCTTCCATCATTCGTGATTGTCGTTCGCGCATAGCTTGTTTTCCACCTCCACTTCCCACAAATGTGTTGCCTTTCTTGTGATCAGGCATTGAGCTTCCACTTCTTGATGAATTTGGATTAGGTGTTGGTTTTGCTTTAGGTATTATGTTTAATCCACCCTTGAGTAATTCTCTCTTGTCAACAACTTGACCTTCGTCATTGATGGCAATGGTGCCTCCCTTTTTCTCGTTGATTTCCCGTGCTATATCTGCATCAGTCTTCATTTTTTCATCCTCCGTCACATCTTCTTGTGGGCCTTGTTTAATCCTTTCCTCGGCAGCCTTTACTATTTCAGCATGTTTCTGTTCACCCTTCTCAAGCATATTTTTGTAGAAACTGGTCATTCCCGTGTCTTTATTCTTTCTTTGCTCTTCCTCCTCTCTCAATCGTTCTTCTTCTTCTATGCGGCGATTCTCTTCTTGTTGTTTCTTATATGCCGATGTGACAAATTTCTCCTTATCCGCAAATTCATCGCCTTCAGCTTCTCTTTCTCTTGCGAGTTTCTTCTCCTCGGCAATTGTAGAGTCGCGCTTCCGTACTGCAGCTGCAGCAATAAGATTGCTCATATACTTCGGCTTCCGTTCCTCCTCCTCATTGACTACCTTCTTCTTTGGCTTCAAAGAATCGTAGACTGCATCGTAATCGTATATGTTCGCATCAAGTTCTTCTGCAGTCTCGGCATGTTTCTTCGACGTGAGCGAACTCGAGAGGTCGCCAAACATACTTATAGGCGGCTTTTTTGAGGGTTTCGAGGGTTTCGAGGTCGAGGATTTCGAAAATTTCGAGGGTTTTGACAATGGAATATTGACATTTGTATCCTCATCTGAGTCATCACCACCAAATACGTTGAAACCATTATTTAATCCCATTGTGTATTTTATGGTGGAATAGTAGAATGTTGAGGAAGAGGTATTTTGTTATGTTAGGATTGCAATGTACGGTATGGGTCGCGCTTTCCATAGGTAGCTGTAAAATGCCGTAAGGCGGCAATCACGCTAATGACCCACTCTAGCAATCGATAAGAACTTTAGCGGCCCCATTCAGTAAGATGACAAAACCGTAGGATGCGATGTTGTATACAACCACAAATCCAAGTACGCTCATTTTAGTTGTTCATATCACAACCATACCTCCAAAACTTATCATTTTACTGTTTCAACGTAGAAATTCAACTAAACTCCAATGAAGATATGACCAACTCTCATCCAACTAAATTTCGATTCAAGAGAAAGCATAGGGAGGATGAACCACCATCAGGGAGCCATAGCGAAGAAAGGCGCCACCGCCATCATCATCGCTCAAAACGAAGCAGGCAATCTGCCACGAAGGATGATCCATCCCTCTACGATGACACGCACCTCCCCAATACCTCTTCCAATCAGTATCTCGACCCAGATGTTGCATTCAGGGAAAGTCTATTTGATGCGATGGCTGACGATGAAGCTGCACAGTATTGGGAGGGAGTTTATGGGCAACCAATTCATACATATCCCGACGTCAAGCAAGGCCCTACAGGCGAGCTAGAACAAATGACTGACGAAGAATATACGGCATATGTTAGAGGTAAAATGTATGAGAAGACCCATCAACATTTAATAGAGGAAAAGGCTCGGCGCGAAGCAGCCAAAAAAGAGCGAGAACGGTTGGCTCAAGAAGGTAGGAAAGAAGAGAGAGATGCTGAACAATTGCAAAGAAAGGTTGAGGAGAGTTTGAAGCGAGGTCAGGAGAGAAGGTCCAAGAAAATTTGGATCGAAAAATGGAATAACTACATTAAGAAATGGGAAGATCTTGGGAAGAACTCTTCGAAAGTTGCAGTTGCATCCATACCTTGGCCAGTCGAAAGTGGGAGTAGAAAAGACGTCAAAAAGGAGGACGTCAGAAGATTTTTCTTATGCGCACCAACCTCCGGAGAACCTACCGAATTACAGCTTACGAAGACCTTGAAGGTAGAAAGAGTCCGGTGGCATCCCGACAAGATTCAACAGAAGTTGGGAGGACAAGATGTTGACGAAGGGGTAATGCAAGCTGTTACCGCAGTCTTTCAAATAATCGATGGGCTGTGGTCGGAGAGCAGAATGAGTGGTCAATGAACGGAAGTAAATATTAATGGGACTCGGGATTATCAAAGCATAGATAGCATGGAGTTTGGGAAGAACATGAGGGGTAATCGGAGTACCACATTGCATTGCATGGGTTTTGGGACTGGCCACATCTTCACGGGATCTAGGAGAATTCAAGAAAATCGAGATGAAGTGTATGCAATGAGCCTCGAGAAAGTTCTCATCATATACAGGTATCAATCTGATAGTTAAATAGGGTTAAAGATTGAAAATACATCTATTTCGAAGTTACAGGTTACATGATGGCATGGGCTTGCACTCAATTATGCCCCGATAGGTAGGCATACTTACTAGAAATCGCAGTGACGTGAATAAATTATAGTTGACATTTTATTTGAAACATTGATCACCCGATTTGGTACTGGATCTGGAGAAAGAGGATAGACTTTGCTCATATGGAGACTGAGAGCAGAGTTTAGGTTGGTGAAGTAGAAGTGGTAGGTAGGTAGGTAGGTGATGAAGCTGGCTGACTAATAATGATGATGGACAAGAAATACAAGATGAATCAAGATCTTCCATCCACCTCGCGTGTACACTTCCTTTGTGAAGGATTTTGAATTTTTGTTCATGATGGATGTGAGATCTGTAACGACAAGACGGAGGATGCTGATATCCCCGCATTGCCATTGGTTGCATGATTTACAATTTACAATGCGAGAGGAGGTAAGATCTTACTTGGTAGCTAGAGGCACATACAAATGTATATTGGTGCAGAATCAATGCTTTGATAGAATGGAAAGGCTTCGAGATATCAGGTAGTTTGATCAACACGTATCTAGGATTTCTGATATCAGAGAATGTCAGAGTAGAAAGTAGATGGAAGCAAGTACTCACTCACTCCCTGCCGACCTACCTAGTATATAGTACATATCTTCGGAACATGATCTCTTTCTTTCTCAGTATATTATCAGGTATCGGTATCATCTCTTGATCTTACTTTACGATGCACGAATTGAGAAGTGTAACCTTAACTTAAGCATTGAGAGACACAGATACGAGATAGCTACCATGACTGACCTAGTATGTATATTTACAGTCAAGGCATTAAAGGACTGGAACTGAAAGAAAGAATAAAGCGCCATCAAGAACAAACCATTAACAAGACTGAAAACCTTGACTTCGTCTTCTTTAACATCAGGACGGTGGTAGCAAGATGAGTTGAAAGGTATAATATTTTTTTATCTTACCAGCTGCAGTATCTTTCGGGTTGATCTTCTCCTCTTCCTCAAATCATCAAATGATGAACCATCAACCCCACCAAAGCTAACGCCATACACCACCGAGTGCACAGAAGACGGAGAGGACTCAGATATCATCATCGAGCATCGAGCATCTGGTACTCCGCAGTGAGGGAGCAATCAAGTTAACATCAAAACATCAACAACAGAAATTGAAGTGAAAGACTTTATTGAAATGGTTCTAGGGGAGAGAGTTCCAAGCTGGTAGAATAATTACTCTACCTCTCTTTGCCTGTAGTCATTAACGGTCAATGGTGGTGGTCATATTCCAAACAAACAATCAACCTCCGTCCCTCCTGGGTCACGATCGGAATTCAATTCCATATTAATAGTTTCCCCTCACATCATTATCATTATTCATTCTGTACCTATCACCATCACTATCACTGCCTTCACCACCACCACCACCACCATCACCCAGTAATTATTGCGATTATCTTCTTATATCATCACATACGGTACATAGGTACCTTGTATACCTCCCACACTCCCACATCCACCCACTACTACTAGCCACTACCTACCACCTACAACAGCTATAACCCAACACAACCCACCAACCTCCTCCAATCCCAAATCAATCTTCCCCCCTCCCCCCCCCCCCCAAAATACATCAATGGTTACTTATTAGTTCATGTATCATTATCACTATCATTACCATTAACCTCGATATTCTCAATTGAATTCCATTTGGTATATTTATTCCACTCATACCGACATTCTCCAAACCCTTAATTCACTCTAATATTGTATCATTCCATTCAATTGGTGCTCTTTGTCGCAACGGACACAGTTCATAATTTACAACTACAACGATCCGCATCCTACGAAGCTTACTCCCCAAAACGAGCAACTTGCTACTCCCTCCTTGACCTTGCTCACGAAGACTTCAAGAGAATCGAGAAAGAAACTTAAAATTGTCGATTTATAACACATCTTCCTCCCTTCCTTTCTAGGTACCCGGTAATTAAACAACATACACCCTTTGATTTTCCCCAATTAGCCTTGTCTGTCAAGACTGCTTTGGGGGTAACCTTACCAACTACCACCGACCTACCCATCTACCTTACATATCATCCTGCATTCGGCCCACACACCCGCGGCCCTGCTTTCTGCTGACTGTCGATCTATCAAACTCGACATCCAGCAACCTACCATTTTCATTCTATGCCGACACTCGGTTTTCTGAAGAAGAAACGGACGAAGGAGTCTCCGGCCATAACCTCTCCAACATCTAGTCAAGCCACAACCAGTCCGACAACCCCCACATCATCAAGAGGCTTCGATAATTCGATAGCTTCTGTCTCGACCCAATCGACTTTACCCCAATCCCACGAGCACGAGGTTCTCCAAACTACAACCTCTCGCACAACCGACGACCAACCGACTGCCGTGGCCAAAAAAGCCTCAATGACACACGGAATAACTCCACAGCAGCAATCTGCGCAAATCCATTCTGATCAACAGCAGCACCGTCAAAACTCTCCCAGTATTAGCAACTTGATCCATCCACCACAGCATGACGGCGCGAGCCAGTCATATCCAACCCCACCAGCTTCTTCACAACCTTCACTACATCCGGTAGCTGCTAACACCAGCACACTTCAAATGGACTCCTCACAGCGACAATCGCAGCAATCACAACAGCAGCCACAGATTAGACAAACCAAGGGCAAATATTCTTTGACAGACTTTGATATTCAGCGCACATTGGGCACGGGAAGTTTTGGTCGAGTTCATCTAGTTCGATCAAAGCACAATCAGCGATACTATGCCGTCAAAGTATTGAAGAAGGCGCAGGTGCACAAGATGAAGCAGGTCGAACATACCAATGATGAGAGAAAGATGTTGCAAGAAGTCAAGCATCCATTCCTCATTACTCTATGGGGTACCTTTCAAGACTCGAAGAATCTATACATGGTGATGGATTTTGTAGAGGGGGGTGAACTATTCTCTTTACTGCGAAAGTCACAAGTAAGTTCGATGACACTGACTCCATGAAAGACACTAATTATTCAATTTCAGCGATTCCCCAATCCAGTAGCCAAATTCTATGCTGCTGAAGTTACATTGGCTCTAGAATACCTTCATTCAAAACATATCATTTATCGAGACTTGAAACCAGAGAATTTACTACTTGATAGGCACGGACATCTCAAGATTACTGACTTTGGATTCGCAAAGAAAGTCCCAGATATTACATGGACATTGTGTGGTACCCCAGATTACTTAGCACCAGAAGTAGTCTCGAGTAAAGGTTATAATAAATCCGTAGATTGGTAAGTTTTAGCCTCATCATCCCTATTCCACATTCCCTCTCCTAGAGCGAAGCGAAAAGGCCTCCACGGCAGTGGCCCAGCGGAGCGTCATCAATTAGACCATCCTCATTATACGTTTTCTCTTATGGGGGCAGGCCCCCAAACCCCGTCCTCGCTGCGCTCGATTGAACCATATTATCCTAAAAGGTTGCATCATCCAACTAATATGAATCAGGTGGTCCCTTGGTATATTAATTTTCGAAATGCTTTGTGGTTTTACACCATTTTGGGATGGTGGCTCTCCCATGAAAATCTATGAGAATATTCTTAAAGGGAGGGTCAAGTATCCTCCATATATTCACCCAGATGCACAGGACTTGTTGCAAAGATTGATCACAGCAGATCTCACCAAGCGTCTTGGTAACTTACATGGTGGTTCTGAGGATGTCAAAAATCATCAATGGTTCGCTGAAGTAACTTGGGAAAGGTTATCCAAGAAGGATATCGATGCACCTTATGTTCCTCCGGTCAAGGCTGGAGTTGGAGATGCCAGCCAGTTTGATAAGTACCCTGAAGAAACGGAGATATATGGTCAAGGTGGGCCCGATGAGTAAGTGAATCTCTTGACCTTTTTCAAACTTAACTAACAAATATTAGATTTGGGCACCTATTTGTGGATTTTTAAACAAAAGTTTTATACTCGGAGTCTCGGGGCTAGGCTACTTGTTCAAGAAGACTATATTTCTTTTGTACTTTGCAGTTTAAACTATTCTTCTGCACATATATTACAGTACGGGCAAGATAACCTTACGTCACATCATCTCTTTTTGTTTCACAGGCATTGGATTGGAATATTAGGTGGTTTACTCTGGCTTGTTCACAGCTCTTTGGTGATGGGTGGGGTGGCGGTAAGGTGTTGGTATGGTTGGTATCGTACGATGGGACGGACGTGGATTTTAGTCGACAAGTTTTTTTGGCACTAGGGACGTGATGACATTCATGTTCGAGAAAGAGGTATAGTTATCAATATGCATGGATGGATGGATGGATAACACAACGATGTTCATGCCCCGTTGTATGGAATGAAATGAAACTAAAACGGGTGTGTATGGTATGAATGATGGAACTTGAGATATTAGTTATGTGTTCGAAGGGAATTGATGGTGCGGAGGAAGGGAAGGAAAAAAAAAGGAAGGATCATAAATCCGATTCGTATTAGTGAGAATAGGATATTATATTCTTCTGGGGCTTTGTATGTTTGTGTGTGTGTGTTTTATGCGAATTGTACTGTGAGCTAGAATGATCGGGTGAGGTGAAGCGAGCGAATGTTGCGCGAGCGGTTCAATACTCGGGGTTTAGCGAGACAGTGAGAGAGCTTGTATCTTAAACTCGTGTGAGATGTAAGTTTGAGACGTAAGTTTTGAATGCTGGAAATCAAAAGGAAGGTATGTGTGTGTGTGTGAAATGATGTGGAAATTAAAGAGTGGATAGTGTGGTTGGAGATCTTTTTTCTTGATGGGTGTGAATTGAATACTGGAAATGTTTGGAGAGGGGGGGTAGGTGTTGGTGTTGGCGTTGGTCAGTGGGAAATGAGTTTGTGGATTTTTTAGGGGGGGGAGAGGGGGAGAGGGGAGAGGGGAGATGGGAGATGGGATGGTGAAGAGGTGGTGAAGAGGTGACGAAGAGGTGATGAAGAGGTAATGGAGATTTATGTTATATTATATTCTTTTATTTTGTTTTATTCACTTTTGCTTTAATAGGGAGAATAGGAGAGGAATGGATGAAAAAAGAGTGAGGATGAGAGTGAGGATGAGAGTGAGGATGAGAGTGAGGATGAGAGTGAGGATGAGAGTGAGGATGAGAGTGAGGATGAGAGTGAGGATGAGAGTGAGGATGAGAGTGAGGATGAGTGAAATAGAAAGTAATAATATCGAAGCGAGAAATAAGGAGAAAGAAAATGAGGTAGGTTATGGGTGTAAGTGAATATGAGTGTGGGTGTAATATCGATATAGGAGTTTATTAATTATTAATTGAGTAGCTATATGATATAATATAAGTAGCTGAGCGGGATTTGGGAATATATTAGTTAGTTGTTGTAGGGATTGATGGATTTGGTATTTGTTGTTATTAGAATTTGAGGGGAGATTGGGGGAGATTGGGAATTGGGAATTAAGAAAGATAGGGTGGGAGGGGTAGAAGGTGAGAAGGATGATAGAAGGAGTTGTGGAGAGATAAATGGATATGATGTTTATAGAAGGATGGGAGATGGAGATGGAGATGGAGATGGAGATGGAGATGGAGATGGAGATGGAGATGGAGATGGAGATGGAGATGGAGATGGAGATGGAGATGGAGATGGAGATGGAGATGGAGATGGAGATGGAGATGCATAGAGATGGGGAAATATAGAGGGGTGTGTAAGCTGAAGGGAATGAGAAAAGAATGGGATGGGGAATATGAGGAGTTTGGGAGGTGAGGGTATATTTGCTGGGTGAGTGGGTGAGTGATTAGGGAAAAGGGGTTGCAGATGTATATCTATGGTTCTGGTGAGTGATGGAATTGGGATTCAAGTCTAGAAGGTGGGTAGATGTTTGTGTGATATTTGGAATAGAGGGATGGAGGGAGAAAGAGGAGGGAGAAAGAGAAGGGAGAAAGAGAAGGATATGTATATTGTGTTGTGTTGTGTTTTAGAGCGTGGGACCTGACATTTGGGATTTGGTATGTTTAAGTTGGGGATTAGTGAGGATAGAAGTTGGGAGAGATGGGGAGAGTGATGGGTATGGGGAAAAGCTTGGAGATGTAAGATAGAGAGGAAGATAGATTTGAGGAGGGAGAATGAATCTTCTATTGGAGAAGGAAATTCGGGCTTGAGGATGAGAGTAAGTGGGAGATGTGGACGCATAGAGATTTTTGTGGGTTATGTTTTGTTCAGAAGTACTGAAATTGATGCCTGCGGTGATATTATTGACTCAGCTATAGGAAGATAGATGAGTCAATCGGGTGGTTATCTAGATGTATAGACATGTACTGACTCAAGATGAGAGTGTTGGAAACTCAAACTTTAATGGTTGTGATAACGTAGTTTGCATTTACCAGAAGTTCCAAGGGCTGGGTTTTAGACGTGAATATTTGTTCGCTTTGGTTCATGACGATTTGAACTTTGGATATGAAGTGAAGTGTGGTGAATGACTTTGATAATCTAAAATACTTATGAAAAATGACGTCTATAAAGAACCCTAGCAAACGGGATATCGTGACACAGGGATTTGAAGGTCTAGTGGACCTATATCATAGCTTAAGAAGACCTAAAATTAACATCTAGTCTGGTATGATAACCTTATGTATATGAATGGGAAGATCTAAATATGCGAGCAATAGGCGCATAGATCCGAGTAGACGAGGATTAGATTATCAGAAAGTACCAAATGTAAATAGAAATATGTGATATCCAATATGCGATATGCGATATGCGATATGCAAGGTTTTGAATTGTGATATCGGAAAATTCCCTATTCGAATCTATGTCGAAGAAGAGGGAGGATAGGGCTCGCATTCAATTAAGAGACATATCTTGTTTACATCAATTGATCTACTGATCAACACAAAGATAAACGCCAGAAGTGGGTGGTGCGGGGTAATTTGTTTCTATATTTGACAGTTCGTCACATCCAAAAATAAACTTGAAGTACGTTAGGGGTTGCACGGATTGGATATGGATATCGGTGTGTGACTGGGATTCAGGGGGTGTTAGGCGCCCGGAGTTCGTCACATCTTGGAGATATTGATAAAATCATAGCTTGTTGTTACTACGTACCAATATATTTGAATGTGTAGCGCGTAAAGAGGTGTGGGTTTATCAAATTGAGTATGCTACTTAGTAATCTGCAACTCCCAAAATAGACTCACCCGTCGGTTAAAATCAAACGAATGCAATGTTTTATTTTAGAATACACTTCTAACCAATCATATCATATTATCAAGAATGTCTTGCAGATTGCACACACCATTCACACTAGAGAGAAACAATTTTCCCCTTTATGATACTATTGATGTAGTACTAAGTGATCATAGAGCAGAATGTAGTCAAAGCTCCACGATCTGTCAGTATCTTGCGCGATATGCCTTATATACCATGTTAGTTACATGCTAAGGCTACATGCTTGTCTCTCCGCTATGCGGGTATCATGCATCGGAGAGTTTATTTTGGGTATTGGCGTCTTCTGGGTTTTGGAAGTCTTGAAATTTATATATCTCTTGACTGCTCCCTCGAGTTAAGTAGCTCTCCCATCGGCTTCAGCTTTTTGCATTGGATATCAAGATAGACAATTGAAAGTCTCTCGATAACATCTACTCATTGCATATCTGTTCATTGTCATCAATATGCCTATCTCAAAGCACAACATATCCTCTCCATTGGAAGCGGGCACATCGTTGCTCCAACCAATGCAACTACCATCAGAATTACTCGAAGCTCTCGATTACGTATCAAAACGCTTGGTACGAAAGAGACTTCACTTATCATTGATCGTCGTCAAAAAAGACAATCAAATACAAAGTCCCGCTATTTCCAGAACTACAACCGCACCCGGTTCTTACTCACACACTACATCCCCATCAACACTTCTTTACAATAGCGCTCCACTCACATCTCACGTTCGCAACATTTCACTCTCAAGTCGAGGAACCTGTCCAGTCAGTTCTCGTTCTTCAAGCCCAACCAGCACCATCTTCTCGAATTCTCTTTCGGAGCGCTCAAACTCAACCACAACATCTACCCTCTCCACCTCGACAATCTATCTCTCCCGCACAAAATACTCCGGCCTTCCCTCTTCCCCCAAAGATACCATGGCCCACCACATCCGCGCATCCATTTCCCCTCCTTCCACCCCCTCTTCTCCCCCCGCAGAATGGGTATCCCCCGATACCCCCAACCGCTACGGCATCACCCTCATGCATTCCACCCGTCTCACTCCCCGCGCCGAACGCATCCTCCGCTCCACCATTTCGCGAGCCGAAAGAAAATTCCCCTCCATCGGATCCGACTGGCTCTCCTCCTCCTCCCTCTCCTCCCCCATCTCCGATCCCTCAACTCAAGATCTCATTCGTCGCTCGCTGGCTCAAAATCGCGTCGTGTTCACCGCCCCGGGATTATCCCTCTACTCGCTTGATTATCTGTATTCCTTTAAATGCGCGCTGCATACTTATTCGCGCAGTCTTTCCGCAGAAGATATGAGTATTGCGATTGATGAGTTGCGACGCGTGGTTTTGGTACGCGGGGGAAAGATCGGGAGAAGTGAGGTAATGAGAGGGTATGAGTGGTTGGGCATTTCGCTGAGTGCGCTGTGTGATGTTGAGGAAGGGTATAAGAGGATTTATGGGGGGAGTGCAGGAGAAAAGGCGATTTTTAATGACGAAGTGAGGAAGTCGCTCTCGGTGAAGACGTCTTTTAGTGCTGAGGAAGAGGATTTGGTGGAGGTGGGTGAGAGCGCTAAGGGGAGGGATGGGGAAAGTCCGGTTTGGGAGAGGGAGAGCGGAAATGGAGAGAGAGAAGATCGGGGACCTTTTTTCAGGGGTGATAGAACCCCGAATCGAGTGGAAGATGTGAGTCCGGGGACTAGAGGAGAGTGGGAGCATTTGATGAGAGGAGAAAGGAGACTCACTCTTATTCAAGTGGATTGTTAAAATTTGGTGTGGCTTTTATATGTATTTGGGTTCAGGATTACGGCTTCGGCTTATGGCGCATATATTTCCCGAGAACAAGAGCTGTGATCGGGAGGAGTTGGTTTTGATCTTTGGGTCCTTTGAACATTTATTCTGGGATAGGTGTTAGGACGGATGGGAAAATGATGAAATTTGTATATACATTTACTGCATCTTTATATATCTTATATACGATTCTACATACCTACAATGCGGTTCTTAACTACAATTTACTTCCTCTCTTCACTATGCATATGTACCTCTCTCTCTTTCTCTTTGTCCCTCCAACTTTACCATATAGTGTATATCCATAATACATAGATCACAACCACAATTCCTAACCTCTATCCCTACCATAGATTCCGTAGCATTTCACGCCCAACTTTCAAACTCCACCCCTCGCTCCAAATGATTTTGACATACCCCATATCTCCATAGCTAAGCAACTACTCTGTCAAAGATTTTGTTAATATAAGAATATAGTTTCTGTCGCCAGGAGTCTTGGCAGCTTCTACTTTGCAAGATATTCAATAGATATTCGATTACTTCAAAGTGCTAGCAAATTGATACCAATCTTTCGGGAATATAAGGGGGTCTCCTCGCTTATCATTGTACTGCCGTGATATTTACCAGCGGAATGAGTGAGACGATTGAGAGAAGGTTTGAGGTCTTTCCGATATATTAGTGCAAATATTACGCATGTGAAATCATAAAACACGATTTGAGAATAGTGTATATGGGTATCGAATTATTTCTCATTTCTCATTTCATATTTTCATTCCCCCTTCTTCCCTTCTTCTTTCTTTCTCATCATTAGAAACCAATCTACTATCCAAACCCCTATCTACCACCCATATTTACTCCCCGCTTCCTTTCTATTATTCCTACCCGTCGCAAAACTCTCCTCCAATGCTTCCCTCTGACTCTGCGCCGCTCCAACCAACTGTTTCAAACTATGTTTACCAGGCGCGATTGCTCTGACAGGGTTATGCACAACTTGTTCTCCTGCAGCGCGGAGTTCTTCATTATGTGCGTATTCTTGATCTGTATTGAAATTTATGATTTTTGTTGCAGCCTGTGGGCCGGAACCACCACCTTTTTGACGACCGAAGAGTTGACGACGTTCGGCGGCGGAGAGATGGAGAGTGTCGGCTATAGAGGAGAGGGATTCGGTATTGTGGTTGTTAATTGGAGGCGTGGGAGCGAAGGGGAGGGTATGGTTGGTTGTTGGGGTGTACTCTTCGTATATGGGTTCTTTGGAAGGAGTGGGTTGGTAGAGTAGTGGTGTGTATTCTCCATTTGAAGTGGCGTTTGGAGTGTTAACTGGTTCTACTTCTAGAGAGAACAAGGAGACTTTTGGTTTTGGCGCTACCTTCCTGGTATTCTGTGGAGTGGCTGGTGTGGTAATTTGTGGTGTTGAAGTAGAAGTAGAAGGCGTAGATGCATTTGAATTTGGCTTCTGGAGCTTCTTTCTTGCTGGCTTCCTCGCGACGGATAATGGTCTGAACATTAATGGTTTCCCGACCAATTTGACTTCATCTGCTGGTTTCTGTTCATCGACCAAGGAGCTTGGAGGAGGTGAATTCAATCCAGATCCACTAGCTCCCTCTTCCTCTTCAGCAGGCTCTTCCGCTGTGTATTCTCTCTCCTGTACCGGTTCTGGTTCTCTACTAAAAGCAGGAGCTGCACCAGTCTTCAAACTAACTCCAGCTCCCAAACCACTCTTTCGCGGCCCATTTCCACCACCTAATGTCGCACTTGTAGATTGTCCTGTTCTCTTTGGAGCTGGCAAGAATGAATTAAATCCACTGAAAGCTCCACCACCTGTCTTTGCGCGCTTCGTTGGAGGCTCATCGGTTTTGGTATCGTCTTTCAAAGATGCTTGTGGTAATGAAACCCGAATTTTGCCAGGATTTGATCTATCGACAACTTTTTGGAATGCAGGTTTACCAGTTGCGGATGTTGATGTTGATGGCTTTGGCGCAGTAATCTCTGGAGAATCTGAATCTTCCGAATCTGAATAATCTACCAGTCCCATCGTTGCGGTGTTTTTTTCTTTTGATGATTTTGATTGTAATGGTTTATGGTTTGTGAGAGTTGGGGAAAAGGCTGTCATTACAGCCTGATGAAAATCACATAGGCGCCAATTTTAGTGTACCCCAGATACTGTAAGGCTGAACACTGATAGTATCGCAACTTCATCCATCATGTTGAATTCAATTATGGAAGCTTGATAATGACTTGAGCAATCATACCTTTCAACCCTTCTTACCATTCTTTCGTACTTACGAGCCGGTGATCGTTTCTATACATTATTTACATTATTTTTCTACCATGTCGGTCATTCAAGTGGAAGAGTAAGATTTCTAATTCCCCAACCATCCCACTTCCTTAATCTAACTGACGCGTTACACAGTCTCGTCTCTTATCAATTGAGATCAAATTATTTAAATACAATCGCAGATGGTGTTGGTGAAAGGCTCATAACAATCAACGATGGATTCCTAAACACTCCCGGATTCAAAGCTGCTGGATGGCGCACGAATGCCGCAAATATAAAACGAACTCATTCCCCACCAATACCCACCGCCATCGCATCGGAATATTTCCAAGCACCACCTAGATCAGCTGGTCTGGCACCTTCAGGTCTTGAAGATGAAGTTGACGAAGGAGGTTTGCTCACAGGAGGGGCAGGGGATACTGTTGGGCCTGGAATCGCTACCAAAAGGAGGCGCAGACGAGAACAAATGGAGGAGGAAGATAGTAGCGATTTGAGTGATGATAGTGATGATGATGGAGATCAAAGGGCAGCACAACAAATCAAATTCTCTAAAATGCCTATACGAAATCGTTCTGGTTCTTCTCCTATTCGTGGATCCAATCTTCGACAATCTACTACTGCAAATTCTCCTTCACGAACTCCGGGACCTGGCATAAGAAGAGGTTCCCAGTCTGCTGTAGAAGTTGTGAAGGAAAGAGCCAGAAGGGATACTGTTACGAGTAGTGAAATGTCATCTGATAATGAGTTTGATGCATCTGCTTTTCAAAGACAGAGAGAATCAAACAGAAATGCTGCGAGAGCCGGTAGAACGGTTCGAACAGGTCCGTCGGATCCAGATGTGGGCGTGAAGAGACAAGTCAGTGATCTTTTAGAAGAGGAAGAGGAAGAAGAAGACTCGGGATCAGATATGTCTTCCACGTTTGGTGGTAGTATCGACAGTGCATCTATATTAGATAGTGTTGATGGACCGATAACTGCAGCCCCAGAACATATCGGTAATACCATACCTCGAGATCTTATACGATCACCAACGAAAAGATCCAAGCCAGCCCCTCCAGTACTTCAAGCCCTACCACCTCCTCGTCCAATTAGTATGATACAACCTAAGAGTTTGTTGACCGCAATGATTACGGCTAAGCGAACGAAAGCTAATATGCCATTCGAAAATTTTGCATCTCTCTCTGGACAAGGTGATCCAAACCCTATCAATATTCGTATATTGGCGCCATTTGCTACTTCAACAAAGAAGCCCTATGAGGTTTTGATTCGAAGAACTGTTCATGAAGATGAGTCACATAATCGACCAGTGGTCATTACTGATTTGATCGGGTTGAGTCTATGGAGGTATTTTGAGGAAAAATTAGAACCTACCATAGCCCCTGAGAAATTGAATGTCAATCGATGGATCTTAAGGATGGTCGATGATGGGGAAGTGGACACTGACTTCCCACCTCTTGATCGTCTCAAGCCAGTTACATCATTTACGTTTGCCAACAATAAAGCTGGACCAAGAGCGAGATCAAACTCCAAAACTTTTGACGAGTTTGCTTTGGTTGAGGCTACCGATGAACAGTTTGAAGAGAACCAGAGGCTTACTCCTCAATTCAAACAAGAGGCGGTTGCCTCATCTGAAACGGAAGAAGATTTTACTCCTATCAATACACCCAAAGCTAATACTTCATTTCCTCTTGGTACACAACCTTATCAAAATCCTCTTCTTACAACTATGACTGCATTACGAAAGAATTCCACGTTGGCAGATGCGCCTACAATTGGAACAGCTCTTACTCAACCTACTTCGCGAGGTGGTGGTACCAAAAAGATCTTGAGCATTCACATTCATTCAATTAATGCTACACCTGGACAAATGGTCGCTCTGGAAGTCACAACCGATACTTACTTGGCTGATGTCCTCGATACGGTTTGTAAGAAGAGACAACTGGACAAAGCAGGACACGTTCTCAAACTTACGGGATCTGGGACTGTCGTTTATCTAGATCGCACAGTGGGATCAATTGGTAATTCATCAGAATTAGATTTGTATCGACGACGTTTTGCTACGGATGGACCATTGACGATGACTGGTTCGCCATCAAGTAGTACACCCAATTCATTAATGGTAGATCGACCCGATCCTCGCAAAGCGCGCAAGGGAACTCAAATGTTAGTACCACATCCTCTTATGGAGAGTGTCAAACAAGATGAACTTGGAAGTGCCAACTATCGAAGGTATATAGTATGGAGAAAACAACCAATGAGGTTTGTAGGAATGAACGAAAGGGTGATTGCGATTGATGGAGAATATCTACATATTCTTCCAGCATCCACAGGCAAGACGATGTTTGAAGGACAAGGCAAAACAACCACGGTGCATTTTAGTAATGTGGTTGGTTGTAAAGTGACACGAAGACACCCGACCAATTTTAAGGTATGTTATACAGAATCTAACATCTCTGCCCTCAAGTCCGAAACTAATGAATAATGACAATACAGCTTGTGGTATACAAATCACGGGAAGAAAAACGATATGATTTTGAAGCCAAGAGTGCAGATGAAGCGGCGGAGATAGTATATGAGATTAAGAAGGGAATTGCTCCATATCAAACCAATAATTGAATGAACATTATTTACACTATACCTAAATAGTCTGCCTCCACGGCAGTGGCTCCCAGAGGGCCAGCGGAGCGTCATTTGCAATTCTCTCACGGGACATTCATTCCACACTAGAATGTCCTCGATTCTCGAGGACTTGTTTCAAACGTTTTGAAACCACCAAAGCGTTTGGTGGCGATGAATTCTTAAGTAATGTACGATTACGAAAATTGGTTACAATGGATGGATGTTCATGTAACATTTCTTGGATTACTAGGTACCTACGTTCCCCGATTTGATCTTTGAAGAAAGGAATCGCATTAGGTATCGGGTATCAGGTATCAGGCGGCTACTTATTAGGTAGATCATTCATCACCAAGACGCAGGTAGGTGGCGATGGAATGTATGTATGTGTGTATGTATGTATCTATCTACTAGGTACCTACGATAGGTACCTCCAGCAATAATCTAGTTGCCGAGGATCTGACGGATTAGGAAGGAATACCTAGTATGTATAGTATGTACAAGTTGATTCTGATAATTAAGATTGTGAGGGCAGGGTAGGGTAGGATGAAGAGAGCGGGATGTTAGATGTTAGGAATGGATGGATGGATGGATGGATGGATAGGTATTCTTTTTAATATTCAATGTCAAATTTATCGGTAGATTGATTGATTACCTATCAGGATCTTTGAATTTCACATATCGTATCCATCGTATATTCATGTATATACCTAAGTAAACCTTGTGGTTGAAGAGTTTTCTTTGAATTTCATGCGGATTTACAATTTTTATATACTGTGATTGTGATTGTGATTGTGGTTGTGGTTGGTTCTAGAGTAGGAGGGAGTAGGAATAGGAGTAGGAGTAGGGATACTGAGCTTTTGATTTGATTTGATTTGATTTGATTTGAATTGATATTTGTATGTGTATGTGAATATGAGTATTTTTGAAGTAGCTATTAGGTACGAGTAGGTAGTAGGTAGCAGTTATCTAGGAAGTATATTTTTCTTTTCTCAAAGGCTTTGCTCGAGTGACCTCAGGAGTGATTTGGGTGTAGTCGGGTGTCTCTGGATGTCCACGTCCCTCCTGTTCCTAGGTATTCTACGTGAATCTAGGTAGTCCACGGGTGCCCAGGTGAGTGCAGGTGGCGTTCGAGATTCGCGGCTGTGGCTGAGGGTGTGGCTGGGGTTTGGGGCTTGCAGGTGGGGCTGGGCTGGAAAGGTGGAAAGGAAAGGACGGGACGGCTAAACGGATGTTTGATTGCCGACCTTGATGCTAATGCTGATGCCAATGTTAATGTTGATGTTGATGTTGATGTTGATGTTGATGCTGACGGGATGCTTTGTTTCTCAAGAAAATAGAGTTGGAATTTTGAGAATTCCATGGTTATTACCGGGGTATTATTATCCTGTCCTGTCCTAGGTATCCTATCCTGTTCTATCAGATCAGATCAGATCAGATCAGGTCCTGAAGGGGGGTGGTTAATCGGAGATTGAATAATAATAATAATGATAATTTTCGTAATTTTCATTTTCGTAATTTTCGTAAGAATAATTGTGAGATGAACAACCTTGGAATGAATAATGAATAATGAACAATGAATAATGAATACCGTAATACAAAAAAGGTACCAAGAATTACGATGACGCCATGGTGGTGGATGAGTGAATGAGTGAATGGATAATGCGGCTGGGCGCGAGCGAGCGGGAGTTGTGATTTTGCGTTGGACTACTCGTACCCGACAGTACCTACTTCGTAAGATATTTGGAGCCTCTGGGTCTGCGCAACATAACTTTTAAGCCGTGGATGGAATTTCACAGTAACTGTTTTGGTATATCTACGATGGCGCCAATGAGAAGCGGAAGCGGAAGCAGAAGTGGAAGGTTTGGTTTGGTTGGACTTTAGCTTTAGCTTTAGGTGGAGTTGGAATACTTACGAAGTATGGAGTACGGGTTACGGGTAGTTTAGTCTGGGCTGTGGCTGTGGCTGTGGCTGTGGCTGGGAGGGAAGGGATGGGAAAGGGATGGGAAAGGGATGGGAAAGGGATGGGAAAGGGAAGGGAAAGGGAAGGGAAAGGGAAGGGAAAGGGAAGGGAAAGGGAAGGGAAAGGGATGGGAAAGGGAAGGAAAGGGAAGGGAAGGGAAGGGAAGCTAGGGTATGGATGGATATGGATGCCAAGTGCGGGGATCGGGGATCGCGGTTAGATGGGCTGGACTGGACTGGAACTGGGATTGGGATTGGGGGGAGGAGGGAATGTTAGTATTCCAAAGTTTAAGTTTAAGTTGACTTTGGTGTTTGGGTGTTTGTTTGGTTGGGGTTGGGTTGGGGTAATGGTGATTTTTGATTTGATTTGATTTGATTTGATTTGATTTGATGTGATGTGATGTTTGACGGAGGTGGGTAGGATTAGGTAGGATTGAAGATGGTGATCTTTCTTCTTCTGCTTTATGCGGGTATGATTGATTGATTGATTTTGATACCCTCAGAGAGAAGACTAATGTAAAAGAGATGATGTGATGTGATTTGATATGATTTGATATAATATGATTTGATATAATATTCCTAAGCAAACAAGGCACACGTGCAGCTCACCACCATACCTTCAAACTTCGCCAAGAAATGATGTGCAGTAGGGACGAGATGTCGTTACATAAAATGAGAGGGCATGCTGGGGTGTGATTTGTTGATATCTCCGGGACGGGAGTGTGGATGCTTGGGAATTCGGTATTGCGGCAGCGTGCCGAGCTTTGGTTGTTTGGTTGTTGGATGTGAAGGGTTGCATAATATATATGTGTTTGTGTTTAGATGGATAGATAGATAGATATAGCTAGGTAGGTATTCCTCGGACTTTTTACTGACAGTTTATATTTTATGGAATGAAATGAAAGGAAAGGGAAAAAAAACTAATTTATGCTCAGATGTCGAGATGTCTAGATGCTCCAGATATAGAATAGAATAGAATAGCCAGTTATGAACACCAGTCAATTGTCTAGACCGTATCTATATAACTAGTATATACCTATATATACATCAACTAACCTCGTACCATCGGACTCCCCGACTCTTTTTCTCTAGCACATACTCGTACATGGTGACTAGGAAATTGAAAGCGAGACACGTTCGATAGGTCCTCCATCCAGATTCAAGCATGAGAGATGGCAAATTGCTTTTCTCGATGCTCGTAAACATCGGATTTCGGTGGTTGGGAGGTGATGGCCCGGGGCCTATCTAATACCTATATGTGTGCTGGGTTGTTATATTATTATTGTATGTTGTGATATATGATATGTGTGATATTTGTGATGTGACGTGATATGATATGATCTGACGATGAATGTCAGAGGAACTGGACCAAGCGGGTTGTCTCAGTGATTTCATCATATTTCTCGGTTTGGAGTCTGGTCTGGACTGTCTATTGGAAACATCTATGCTGTCATAACACGTGAATAGTGGATGATGGAATGGGTAGGGAGGTGTTTTTTGTATCGATGTTTTGTTTTGTTTGTTTTGTTTTGTTTTGTTTTCACTGCAGGAACAACGTTGCTTAGGTAGGTAGGTAGGTATGTATGTAGGTATGTTATGTTTTGTAGATATGCAACCAATTGTCGACACTCAATTTCCTATTTTGTATGGTGTAGAATAGCAGGTACATATGCTCGTGCTCAGATAGTACTCAGACCGGTAAACTACTATTGTACACTACTCTCTCCGTCTCTGCAAAACCAAAATAGCTTTTCTACTAAATTACGCTATGTATGGTCTTGGGAGGATTGCGTGGTAAGGTATAACTACGGGGAGATATCTTTACGCGCTCTCTTCAAGTAAATAGTGTCTACCTGGGTAGATAGTATCGCAGTTGTAACAAATAAGAAATGGAACAGCGTGCTTTGATTATATAAACTATGGGCTATGCAAATTTTATACAACTTATCCTCGAATTATACTCAAATTATACTAGCTTCACATCTCAACCCCAACCAACGTGGGAGCCTAGGTACCAACAGAACAAAGCGAACAAACGGAAGTGTTCAACGAAAACTTTCATGCTTCACTCAATTCTTCCAAGTTGATTCGATAGAATTCTTTACCTTTACTTTACCTACCTAGGTATTTCTATTGCTTTTACCTTCTTTCGCCTCTGCCTCTGCCTCTGCCTCTGCCTTTGCCTTGCCTCGTCTTGCCTTGCCTTTGCCTTTGCCATGAAACTAGGAGATGAGTAAATCCCCACTAAAGTTAGTCTGGCACGGCAATGACGTGAATGTTAAATCATACCTAGTACGTACCTAATTCCTTTTCCATGGAATTCCACAAACCAATCAACCATCATACAAAACGTCAAGAAAGCTGGAAAAGTGGATCGTCCTCAGCCACTTATTAACTTGGAAGTAATGATGAGGCTAGTATGACCTAGTGGAGGTGCCTACTTGCCTAGGTAGAAGACCTTGGTATACGTGGAAAGCTCGTTTTGTGCTGTTGGTGGGAGGGCTATATAAGAATTCGGCTTCCGGTTTGTTGATCGATCTTTTCTTCTTCTTCTTCTCTACATCTAAACTCTTACACTCTCATCACTTTTCACTCAACTCGATACCCAAAAAGTCTTTTATTACTTTCTTCATTACATACCCAATACTTCTTCAACACAAACAAGTTTAATACAATCAACCGCAAATATGCAATTCAAGAACATTGTCGTTTTGGCTTTGGCCGGTGCTGTTATGGTATGTTTTACTTCCATCTTGGGGATATCGAGCGACAGATTTACAGATCACATCGACAATATACACTTGTAGCAAGATACTAACATGATATCTTAGGGTCAATCTTCTGTTGAATCCATCCTCTCAGATGCTACCGCCAGTGCTGGAACTCTTCTCAGCTCGGCCACTGATTCCGCATCAAGTGCAGCCGTGACATCTGCCTCTTCCGCCTCTTCCGCTTCAGAGTCCTCTGCTTCCCTCGCATCTGGTCTCTCATCTACCCTCTCTTCCGTCTCATCTTCTCTCTCTTCCGTCGTCTCCTCTGCCGAATCTTCCATCAACTCTGCTCAAGCTTCAGCTGAATCTTCTCTCTCGTCCGCTCAATCTTCCGCAGCAACTCTTACCGGCTCGGCCGCTTCCTCTGCTTCATCTTCTCTCGCATCTGTCTCCAGCTCTCTTGCATCCAGCTTGAGCTCTAAGACTTCCTCTTTGTCCTCTTCTGCCAGTAGCCGTGCTACTTCTGCTGGTTCAGTTGTTACCACCACCAACTCTGCTGGTGAAACTGTCACCTCTACTTCCACTGGTGGAGCTGCTATTCAAACTGGTGCTATGGGAGCCGCTGCTCTCTTTGGTGGTGCCGCCATCTTTGCTGCCGCTTTGTAAATGAGTGAATGGATTGATTGATTTCTTTCTTCACTTCACTTTACAACATAAAAGGAGCTTGCTTATTGATTGACATGGGATTTCTAATTCATTGATGGAAATTCTATTGGGGTGATGGATTCAATGGTTTAACTGATGATAGTAATGATGATGGTTAGGGGAATAGGTATCGCAAATGGGCGCTGTACTTAGTAACATTGCATTTCATTGCTTTGGGAAATGAAACTATTACATGAACATATATAGCTTGTCTATTTGCTTTGTAAATTTGTCTTTGATTTAAATTGTCTACATTGTCGATTTACGTTGAATGCTCTTTGCGTTCCCTTGATACCCAACTTTGTTTCAATCTAAGTAGGTAAACATCTATGAACACATAATCACATGAACGTAAGAATCCTCTACTAGGTACACACATGATAGATATTTCTCGGCATGATGTCATGTGTACTATCTATCACCCATCAGCATTCAATTCAAATCTAATATATACCTAGGTAGGTAGGTAGCTATTCGGTTCACGTTCATGTTTACGCTTACATCCACATTCAGATTCAGATTCAGATTCCCCTTCTCAAAACAAAACCCAAGAATCCATATCAATCAAGCCTAGCTGGAGGTATTTACTTTTCTTTTTTGGGGGGGGAAGGGAGGGTTTGAGGAGGATGATGATTTGGTGAGGTGAGGATGGTGAGGATGATAGGGATGAGGATAGTAATAATAATTTGGTGAGGATGGTGATTTGGTGAGGATAGTGATTTAATGAGAATAGTGATTTGATAAGGATGGTGAGGATAGTAATTTGGTAAGGATAGGGATAGTGAGGATAGTGAGGATGGTGAGGATAATAGGCATAAGGGTGATGATAAAGGATAGTAATGAGAATAAGAATGATGATGTCGAAGGTAGAAAAGTAAGGTTTGGGGCTTGTGATGGGGGGATGGGAGAGGGAGGAAAAGGGGGGAGAGGGGTATGATGTCAATTGATATAATAAATAATTAAATGAATGAATATATGAGAAAATAAATAAGTGTGTAATTAAATATATAAGTATTGAATATTGAAGTATATAATATTGAAGTTATATGAGTTTATGAGTGTATAAGTATGAAAATCTAAAAGTCTGGATTTCTGAATATCTGAATATCTGAATATCTGCAATATCTGAATATCTGAATATCTGAATACTCTGAATATCTGAATATCTGAATATCTGAATATCTGAATAATTGGATAATAATTATAGCTAATAGATTGAAGTAAAATGTTGAAGATTTTAAAGCGTATGAATTAGGAATTTAAGAACTTAAGAAGAAAGGAATTTGGGGAATTTGGAGGAATTTAAGAATTTGAGTAGAATTTAAAGAGAGAAGAAGAGAAAGAAGAAATGAAATAAAATGAAGTGAGAGATGAGATGAAATGAAAGGAAATGAAATAAGGTGAATCGATTAATAAAGAGAAAAGAAATCTTTAAAAGATTTGTTTGAATAGAGAGAAGGAGAGGGGGAGAGGGGGGGGAGATGAGTATATAGATAGATAGATAGATAGATAGCTAGATAGGTGGGTAGGAGGCGATAACGTGGGTAGGAGGGTGAGGGCCTGGTAGGAGGTGAGTGAGTAGATAGATGGGTATTGGAAGATGAGGAGATGAGAATAATAAGAATGAGATGAGGATAAGATCTGAATATGAATGTGAGATGATTAGAAGATTATTATTTATCTATTTTTATTATCGATTTATTTATCAATCTATCTTAGTACTAATACAGATATAATACTAAAACAAAGATAGATTTTTCTTATAACTAGAGAAATTTTCGAGAAAGGAGAAGAGGTGGGGGAAGGGTGGTTTGTATAATATGTCTATATATATGGTATTATATCAAGTCAAATCCAAATATAGCTATTAATGAGTTGTAAAGGGGGATTCAAAAGATTTAGAATACATAAATGAGACATTGAGAGATTGAAATTTAAAGGTTCTGAGTATGGAGATGAAGATGAAGATGGAATGTTATCAGTGCTATGATTAGGTACTCGTAGATGATAGGATATAAATATCTATCTATGAATACCTAGGTATGGATGGATGGGGGCAAGCCCCCAAACCCCCATAGCTCGCTGCGCTCGAAGGAAGGGAAAGGGGAAAAGAAAAGAAAGGTAAATAGAAAGTCGGAGAGAAAAATAGAAGAAGGGAGAGAGAGAAATAGAAGTAATTATAATAATTATGATTATAATAAAGAAGCGAGTTTTAGTTGTGAGCGAATTACGATCTTGAATCCAGGCATGATACCTATTGCTTCAAGTGAATAAAGCGTCTAGAAAGGGAGGGATCGCGAAGCGAGGTAGGTAGGTAGTTGGAGATACAGTTGTTTGAGTACTTGATGACTCATGATACTTGAGATACTTGAGCTTGCTTGTTCATTCGCAAAGGCAATATTTACGAGTATCGGATTCGAATATAGATCTGAATTTGGGGTTTTTTTCTTGGGGAAGGATTGAGGGGGCAGGGATAGGAGAGTGAATGAAGATATATGTAAGTCTTACATTGAGTATCTTTTCTTAGAACATGTTGATAAGCTAAGGCATTTCCTTTTCTCAAGGGAACAAGACAAAATAAAATCACTGTTTCCATCGTACCGATTCAATCATTCATTCATACGAAAGATAGACGGATAGATAGATAAATACTTTGTAAACCCCAAAGAAATAACTATGACCAACCAGGTACTTATATTATAGTCTAATATAATACCAGCATTCCCCTCATAATTCTTTCTTTTTCTCTCAATCCGTAAACCATTCACATGTACATACTATATATCACGTATCTCAATCTCATTCCTCACTCATCAACCTCAAACTCAAACTCCCGGTCTTGAAAAGGGGTATATAGATATACATGCGCTTTCCATTTAGTTCCTCATACTTTGAGTATTATTCACGAGAAGTCGTTACACGAAGTCGCGATGTTGAAGCGGGTGCTTGATTGCTTGAGTGATGTGATAGAATTGATGAATTCGTATGTATTTGATTTGATGTATACCCTTACTGTCTTATGCGTTGCTAGATAAGTATTTGGCCTCTGTCTCTTTGAGGTGAAATTCCCAGATCGGGTTGATCTGAGGCCAATTCCTGGACGATAAAATCTTTACCGACGGGTGTATAACTTTAACTCGATGATTCCTACATCGCTGAAATCGACTTTAGCGAAGTATTAAATCAGACCGATTACTCTCTGATAATCTGCAAGTTCGGCAAGAGCTTATAGCATATAGTAAGATCCCTCTTCTCATATGTACCCATGAGGAAGGCCCAAGCGAGTCTTAGTATATTTGGAGGTCTTTGGATAATAGGGAAGTTCTTTTAAGTTATAATGATAGGCTGATGATACACCGGATATTTGAAAGTGTATTGTAAAGGTAAGAAAGCTGGCATCGGACCACACATCCGGACTCCTCTATTTCTGCGATCTTGATTCTTTCTCGGTTAATAGCGCTTCTCTGCGCCAGAGAATATAATGACTGTAATAGGAGTACTTTAATGGGTTTTGATAGGTAAGACAACCGCTCTTAATTGTCTTTGAACAATGCTTCTGTCTAATTCGGCATAAATCTCAAATTGATCTTCGCCGTAATTAATAACTACAAGATCTCCTCTTTGGAACATGAACAGATTAGATTTCATCACCTCGGAGTTTTTAAGTCAGATCACTCAACGACTTGAGGAAAATTCTCTGTCTAGGAAGTGCGATCATACACATCTGAGTATTAATTCCGAGACTTCTAGAAACTATTTAAATAGTTATGGGGGATCGGTGATATGTGTCAAACCACGTATTGTCCTCTATTATTCAAATGGGACAAATTCATTGAGAATGTTGCATCAATCTCTTCACTTGATGAGTAGGAGGTTCATTATAGAACATGACATTGATTTTATGAAGCAAAGAAATAGCATTAAGATGCCTATCGACCTGTGAGCAAATCTCTTACATAAATAGCAAAGTCTCAAAACCCTAGTTCACTTTAGCCAAGCCGATTAAATCGTAACTATACACAAATACCTCCGCATTATCAACTCGGTGCACTTACCTCCATGAAGCCTAGAACTACGCAAATCATCTTCCCTGAGTACTCTTCCTGCCAGGATTTTCATATTCTCTACAACCAAAAGATTAATGCATAGATGCGACAGATAACTCGACAACCGTATCTCTAATTAAATAATGCAAATAGTAGATCTGGAAACAGGTGTCTGAAATTAGATATATCAGATCGCTCTAAGCAGGATTGATTACATTAGTATAGTAATATAGAAACTATAACGATCCGATAATTATAGAATACAGCAAAAGATTTGATAGTGCAACTCTTCGCGTGCACCTCTTCATAATCCATACATAAGTATGAATACGAAATTCTCAACAAAGTAATTCGATTTCAGAACTACCATGTTTTTCGCTATGTATCATTGTACACTATCATCGTCATCGTCATCGTCGTCAATAAGGATGCACAAGCGCGCTACGTTTTTTTAGACCCTGTCGAAAAGAAGAAAATAAAGACTGAACTAGAGGGGTTGAAACCTACTCCAATCACGGAGACCGGATGAATATTTCTAAGATATGTTTATCAATTGTGAGGAAAGTACTGGTAGCATCTATCATGTTTTCCGATCGAAATCTCAGTTGCTCCGAGAGAGAGAGACACTTTGTTCTACGTCTTCTTAAGTTCACAATATCTGATGTGAAGAAACGGGATTTAGCGGATCTCACTTGATCTCACTGTGTCTACGCACGTATAGCTATGTATATAAACTTTCCATTTCCAAAGAATCGATTGAAATTATAATCAAATACCAAAAATAAAGTCTAGTCATGACCATTTGAACGAAGAATCTCCCCCAACACACACTAGCATCTTGAACTTAGTTCCAACGTTACAAGAATAGCTCTAGCTCTACCTAGATATTCTTCACTCTTCCAGCTTCCATTCTCCAAATGAACTTCCCCACAAGCTAGACAGCCAAAACTCAGTAGATGACAAAATACTGTATTTTGTAGAATTTTGATTTCTACCATGGCCATCGACGCTATTGAATATTGTATCGTACGGACATATCCACTTTGCAATCTATACGTTTCTCCGACATGAGAGGAATATATTCTTACGCATATGATGTCTCCCATCTCAAATTTACCTCGATAAAGAGAGACGTCAGGGGATTATTACACTCGCAATAGTCGTAGCCTCATCTTCCCTCCTTTCCCCTATCATTTAGATCATCTCGATATCTACTTTTTCACCATTTCATTCAATCCTAAACAATCAAGAAAGATAACCATTTACTTCATCGCCTGTCATAGTTGCAACCCTCCATATGATTGCAATAAGCCCAGCCATTTCAAATACATTTATAGATCACTTCAAAACACCAACACACAATTGAGAAGTGCAATTAAATATTGACCAATAATATCTATCGCATCCTCAAAGCACAATATCATTTTGTCTGTAAGCACTTCATTTCCTTCCCTTCTTCATCGCTCAGCTAAACCGAGTATATTCACACACCATCACCATAATTCCCTTTTGCCTATCATATCCTCCTTCATCTTCCACTTCGCACAAATTCATTCGTCCTAATATTCATGTTCGATAGACTCATAACGCCATCCATCATCTAATCATCCATCCATCTCTCCATCTTGCCATCCATAAGATAAAGGGAAGCTAAAATCACAGAAAGAAAACATAAAAATCTCATGAGTGATTTATCCCGCCCAATGTACCAACTCCATTTACTCTAATCCAGGCCAATACCAGCCCAACCCATTTCCATTCCCAATTCCCATTGTTCATAACCAAACCTAGTTTAACCGATTGCATTTCATCAAAAGTAGTAAAAGCCTATCCCAGTGTCGCTAAGTTGCAGGATCCCGAAAATCGTGCGCCAGATATAACGCCTGTTGTATAACTTATCGCAATCAATATTCGATTCGTTCAGCCACTATTTGATCCCATCGTTTAATAACACCCGATACGCCATTGTAAACTGAAGAATTTGAAAGCTTCACGAGCCTGTAATCAAAAGAAGGAAGAAAGAAGTAAATTGAAGGTAGTATTATCACAAAGAAGTCGTTCGAATGGCAAGATTAGAGTTGTGCCTCCAACTCACTATCTATAGGCTCGACTTCGGTTATGGGATCCATGGGATCATCAGATGCATAATCATCTTCGGAATTATCCCATGCTATTAACAATTAGTAAACTCTTTAAAAAGAAGGCTAGGATATCTTACGAGAAGCATCATCTTCTTCATCGACCATGAATCTCCTCAAGCTACTCCAAAGATCTAAAATTTGTTAGTCATTTTTATAATCGATGAAGATGGTATTGACTCACAATCCATGTTTTGTTTGTAACGGTCGGCTTCTGGTCCAGGTTGAAAGTAAGGAAAGCAAAGATTAGTAACATTCTCGATGTTAACCAGAACTGTTGTAACTGCTTGCACCCGCTGTCGTATATAGACTTCATGAAGATATTCTAAGCATGCGTTACCCAATGCTTGAGTCTCTTGAATCCTGAATGTCGTCAGGTCTGTTTCGTCTGCGGGGTCCAATTCAGTACCCGAATTGAAAATCCACTCTCCAAGGAAATCTTCGGTATCAGATCTGACATTGCTTTCGTAATGAGTAAGAAGTGCAGGGACCCAATGACGAGCCGAATGGAGGCAAATTCTTGTGATTTCCTCTTGAGAAATGTCATTCATGTTGCTTTGCAAATTAAGGAGGTCTTTGAAGAATTGGAGATATTCTGATCCATCATTATTCTCGATGTGGTTAGCATTTCTGGCAACATGAAGAGCCGTGTCATGAATCGCTTTTGGATTTTCTGAATGCTCGCAATATAATATTGCGGCTCTCAGAAATGGGCCCCATCCTGATTGACTGTTTCTTCTAATACCGTGAGTAATTGCACAATACATGTATTGGTCAAGATCAAAAGTTTCTGAGGCTGGAAAGTGTAGCAGTGTGGCGATAATTGATTTCGTCGCGTGCTGGTTCTGATTAATCATCAGGAGCTTTTCGGTGAGGATGTGGGCATTAGTCCTCGTCCAATGGTAATTGATTCGGTTTCTTTCATCCCATGAGAATGGCAATGCATGATCACCAAAGGATAGCTTGAATCGAGAGTCGGCTTGATCAAACTCAGGAGCCATTGGGTCGCAAGTTGAGATAAGTCGAGATAGAAGGTCAATGACGCTATCATACGAGACTGGTCTTTGTACTAAGTTTCTCTTCGCAATCGCTTGAAGCATTCGTGTTAATTGAGAATTATTATCTGCAGTATCCGCACAGATGATATCGATAGCCTTCATGAGAAATCCAGAGTCCAGGAGAACTGCTGCCTCATGGTTCCCGAGGTTGGCAATGCTGGCGAGCAAACCGAAGTATTCAGGCCAAGCTCTTATGTTGTTATGAAAGTTTTCATATAGTCGAATCAAGGCGGCAACCACCGCATGAAGTAAATTTGGATCCTCGGCACGAATGTCTCCATTATTACCCAAACCATATGCATATTTAATCACATTCTTAACCGTTACCATTGCTCCGAGGACTGCAGTACTTACTTCTGAACGTACCACGGCTTCAGGGCATCTCAAAAGTAAGAAACGGAAAGAATCTGTGCATTTACAAAGGTAATCGAGAAAGTCTCGACTGCACTCTCCGCAATGTTGGCATTGTGCTCGTAAGATGTTTGCGTATGTTCCGATATCTGGGACATCTTTCATACGCCCGACGACTTGGTCCAAATGATACATTGCAACCCACATGGCTTTATTTTCAACTTCATGCAGCTCCGAGCATTTCCCATTGTTCAGAGTCTCATTCAGATGCCTAGTATTTTCAAACAGATCTCGAATGAAAATAACATGTGCAGGGTCGTAAAGACAGTATTTACGCAGACAATGCTCGTTTTCCAGAGTTATCTGGTTCGCTTGTCGGGGCTTGATAGCTACCTTCAATGGATGTCGCATCACAGGCTTGTTGTCCATGGCTGCGTGGCCTGCCTGTAGAGCTTCAAGAGCTGCAGTCGATGGGGTTTCATTCTTCTCCTTGACAAATTGATCGTTTGCAGCGATCAATGTAGAGCGACGTTGGTAGAACAACATGTAGGCACTGTAGTTCTTTTCGAATGGAACGTCGTCAACAGTCCCATAGTCAAGACCACCAAAGCAGGATCCCTCCATAAAAACTGGATCCCAAGACGTGACCGAGTCATCGTTGAACTCCATCCAATTGACTTTGCCATCAACTTGTGGTCGCTCTCGGATGTAAGAGTAGTAATGTCCGGATTCTGCTGTTCCAGAGTGGACAAGAACACCAACAAGCTCAAACATGTCCTCTTCGACCTCGCCCGATTCGTTCATGAGATACTCAACCTTGTAAGGTCGCATATCGATTGATGGCGGAAATGTGAAGTAGTCATTTATCTTATTACGTGCAAGTGTGCGGAGGTTGAAATCGAATCTTTTCAAATGGAAGATCAAGTTATCCGGCACGTCAGTAAGACACGCTCGCTTCACTGCGTCAACATGACGATCGCAAGTCCCACATTTGTACTTGTTGTCCCCTTCCATAGCCTCGCCTTCGACATAAGCTTGCAAACTTTCTTCGAGAGATTGTTTGCCCTTGATATCGCATTGAATAGCGGAGAAGTCTTCTAACCTCTCTGAGATATGGGGGCATTCTTTGGACTTGATTTGCTGCACTAACTTACCACCATAGAATGATCGAACTTTACGTTTGTCATCATCGTTCAAAGGCTCACGTTCGAAACGATCGATGATGAGGTTGTAGAATTCGTCAACATCCATTTGGACATGGACGTCAATCTCAAGTTCATCGAAAGTTGTAATGGATGCAGCAAAATTGGCTGGCTCGACACATCGTAGGACACTGTTTTGCATGTAAGCAAACAATTGTTGCGTTTCAAAGAGTAGCTTTTGTGACCCTGGAGCAGGGATAGGTAAATTGAGAATGAATTCTCTGAATGATATGTTCATAAAAAGTTGCGTGACCAGAGAGTTGAGGTAGCACGTATTAGAAAGATTTCTGAGGCCAACATAACCAGTCGAAGATCTTACAGCCTTCGATCTTTCAAATATAGGCGGCATATCAAGAAGGTAAGGGTTGCTGTTTCTTTCGCTGTCATAAGGTGCAACCTCTGCACATATTTGCAATATTTCTCTGTAGAGAATGATATCGTCTTTGACTAGAGCAAATACAGTCTCACACAGTGTACTCCGCGTTTTGGAATTTATCAGTGGTATTTTTTGAGCAATAAGTCCATCACTTCCAATATCGTTGTCGGTTGAAATACTGGGAAATAGATGTCTTTTGAAAAGTTGAGCCCCTAGAGCTTCGCAGGATAGCTTTTGTTCGGATTGCTTCATGGTGATTACAGCATGATGCAAAAGATCGACTAAGCCCCGTGTGATCATATCAGCGGCTTCGGGTACCCCGACGTCTTCGTAGTTGTCGTGAGCTAGAAGGAGATTACCCCACTCCTGCGCAACTGCATTGAGATCTAAATCGATCGGTGTTTCTAACAGTCTCTTGAATATCGTCAGTGCAAGTGAAAAAGTCTCCTCACACTGTTCAGGTCTCTGAACAGCCTTGGGAATCAATCGGGCTATTATCGGCCACAATGTATAGGAAACTTCCGAGGGTGAAACATGAGCCGGATTGGAGTTGAAGGTACATTTGCTCGCAATGTGTTTTGAAATGGCTTTCCTGACGAATGGGCGGAAGTCCTCCAAGAGAAGATCTTGAAGAAGTGTACTGCTATTCAAATGGCTGACAAATTTGCTCCACAAAGCAGAATTTTGAGAGGCAACCTCAAGCAAAGCCTCAATACAAGTCCATATTAGATGAACTGACGTATCTGTAGTGGTGACTAGTTTAGAAGTATATAGCAAGTCCAGGAGACGGTCCAAAAGCTTGTTGTCAATGAGATCTGTCGATGATTGGGGCAGAGCAGGGTCTATGAAAAATTAGTTGATAAGTTCTATATGGGATGGATTACCAATACCTTTAAGGAGTGATGTGAAACTGCTGATGAAATGCATAGTTAGATTTTCTTTAATTGCTTGCAGCGCACCACTGTCGAGGAATCTTGGATCTGATATCGCAGCTACTAGTAAAGTCATTGCTCGATCAAACACAACGTTATCGACAGATCCCTTCGCGAGTTAGTTGAATACCTTTTGAATGTTCATGAAATGCATACCTTCGAAGACTGAGTAGAAATATATTGCTTCAATCCATACAGGCTATAAAGAGCTTTGTAAGGTTGTCCTAGTGGAAATATCTCGGTATAGGGAACGATAGAATTGCTAAGATCCTGCAGAATTCTGTCATAGACAGGAAACTGAATGAGGAATGAGTATATCTGAAAGTAAGATTAATAACTACTACAGCTCGTGAGATCTGTATTAACACGTACCTTCTCCGCCAAGTTTTCTTGCATACCAAGATAACTCCAGATCTGATCAAACTTCCTTGTAATCTCCAATTCTAAAGGACCTTTGTTGCTCGGCAATAGAGGATCTGTCTCATCACGTCGCTTGACAAGAACAAGCCCATTTAGATTGAGTTCTTGCACGGACTTACATAATTCGGCTTCCTCATGTTTGAGCTCCTTTCCACCGTAAAACACTCTGCAAGAAGTGAAATCGGTTTCCTTTTGCAACTTTGCAACTAATGTAGCAGCATCTTCATCCGCGCCTATGGTGAGTTTCTTAATAGATGATGTGGTCTCATCGAATGCTTGATAGAAGATTGTGAGCGAAGTGCCATGTGCGGTAACTGATGGTATCTTGATAGCAGAGCGCAACTTTGGAGTGGCAAAGTGTGCGGTGCTGGAATAAGCCGCGAGAAATGTCCGCAAAGCTGCAAGTGATCGAGTGAAAAGTAATTCCTGTTCTTTAATTTGAGATTCCGGGGTTACTATGACCATATCTTCGTCATCTCCACTGGCTTCAACTGTACTAGAAGTCTTTAATTGACGTGCAGCATTTGCTAGTTTATCCAAGCATCGTGTCAGAAATGCTAAATGCAACTCCCGTGCTTTGATCAGAGGTAGACTTCGGACGAAGGGACCCACATAAACACTGACAAGCTCTTGGATGGCCATTTCATAGACTGTTCCTTGAGGTGCGCTCTCGATTATACGCCACAACTGCTCTATGGCGAAAGAATCGAATGATAGGTTTAGCTTGATATCCTCATTTTCTTGAGACTCCTTGTCTTGTTCGTCTAGCCAGAAATAAACTCCACTCTTCACGAATAGCAAAGTACCATCCGAGAAGTACGCGGGTTCCAGTTTTGGCAGATAGCTCTGAAAACAAATGACAAGGTATCTATTGGAAAACTTTGCTTTTTGGAAGGCCTTATTCAGGATTTGCCAGCCTGCTAGGCGATCGGCGGCGTCATTTGACTGAGATCCTACTAACAAGTTCCAAAGTCGTGTGCCCAACTCGGCGTTGATAGTGTCGGGATCCATCAATATGATTTGTAGTATGATCTCGCGACGAGCAATATTAGCAGGACTGTCATAGGCAAGAGAGCGATGCCCAGCTATATTAGATTCAAGTTCGGCAACCATCAATCTTGTGAGGCCATGCTGGGTGGTCAATGCTTGAAGATCTGGCATCAAACTTTGATGAAGTAATGCACTGATGACACATATACTGCCAGGAGCGGTAACCGATTGTTCGGAGATGTCTTTGATACAACTCAAGTAGATCCCATTACGTGCCTCCGGACCGGGTCCGTGAACCAGCAATTCACGCAGGTTGCTGGCTGCAAAGTTCTGAATTTCAGGATAGCCGTTTGGGCAATCATCGCTAGTGATCGAAGATTGACGAATCAAACGGACGCAAATTTCATAGGGAGAAATGTCGAGGTCCCTAGGGCCCAACTTGTGTGCAAGTTCTCTGAACAGGCTTTCGCAAAAATCTCTCATTGCAACAGTGAACGCCTGTATTGGGAGGGCAGAAACTTTCTGACAGATATATAGGCATTGTGGAAAGTCGTATAGATGGAAAATTTTCTTAACCATTTTTAGAATGGCTTCCACAACTCTTGGGTCCTGGCTCGTCGTAACAGTTTGCCAGATAGTATCGGTATGCTCATCTTGGTAGGTTTTTGTTACTACTAAAAAGCCAACAATATTGTGACTTTCATTAATGATCTCGGGGTGAGACCCAATACCAACAATGTAGTCGATTAGCTTATGTTGCAACAAGAACCTCGCAAAGTAGGATAGAATTGCGATATTGCTGGAGTTCGCTTCTTTTCCTTCTTTTGGTCGATGAGAACCAAAGAGACTCACGAGGTCCACACAGAGAGTTGTTACACCGATCACCCGAAGTTGCATCTGACTTGATGTAATGAGCTTTTGAAGGACGGAAACCTTCCAGTCGACTGCAACGACCTTAGAATAGTGTGCGTCTGAAATACCGGGACTCATCATTTTCTGACTTTCAAATCGAGCACTCGCTATTTGAGGAATGGCGTATGATGCGACCCACAATATATACGAGAGACAAGTTAGATGTGTAGTTGCAGCGTCAGGAGTCAGAAAGGTAACATTTTTCTCGATGATAGAATCCAGTCCTGACGACATGATATTAAAATATTCGTATCCAATGGCCAACTTTCGTATAGCGTCGTCATGGACATCAGGTGGGGCCTGTCTCTTAGTCGTAGCTGAAGCAACAGCACTCATTCTCTCCACCAATCTTGTCGGATCTGTCAAATTCTCAAATAGTCTTGGATAATTTGGGATAAGTCGCAACTGGCCTTCGACATATTTGGTCAGGAGAATCATGGATCCACCACCCTCCTCGAAGTAAGCTTGAAACTCAGCAGTATCTTCGTCCCACTTCCAATTGAAACATGTTTCCACACTTCTTCCGATGTGACTTAACTCTGTATCGAACTTCTGTAGTTGAGCATAAGTGCGAAGAAATTGCGGTGATACGAGCTCCGACGTTTGATCCGCATCATATGTTAAGGTTTTGACGTCCATTGCGAGGAATCTCCCTGTGAGTTTGGCGTATCGGTACAGGAACTGGGTTAGAGATTTGGATTGTGCATTTACTCTATACATGAAAGGTCCAAAACGAACACTATCACGAATTAGCTTGGAACGACTTTTGTATCTGAAAGTACTGCTAACCTTCGAAAATGCAATGCAAGTATCAAGTCTGAGAATGCAAACCAAAAGTCTCTATATCTGGTGAATGCGCCATGCAAGCGACTATCTGAATTGGCGGAGCGCAAGAAATCATCTATCCAGTTTCGAAGTCGAATAAATATATCCTCGGTGTCAATAGGCTCTACACTCAATGTTAGATACATTCTACATCTTTCGGTTGCGCAGAATTCCTTACCATATTGCAAAATGTTTGTAACCCTTCTGAGTGCCATGAGTAGATTCTCCCCGCGACGTTGGTAAGGGAAGTGACTTAGAGGATCGGGAAATACTTCCTCCTCATTGATGATAGCAAGGGTTGGACTTCTCTCAGGATCATCAGAACTGATAGGAACGAGTTCAACCTCTGGGCTTCCTGCCGCGGAAGGAGAGGAAGAGGGGGTTTCAATAACTGAAGCTGGCACAGTTGATAGAACATCACTCTCGGATTCAATACTGATTCTGGTAACTTCGTCCTCCATTGTATTTTGTATATTTGATTGACTCATAGGAGAAGGCGAGGTGGGGGAAGGCGATTCTAAACGATGTTGAGGAGTTCGCAGATTGATTGTAACTTGACTGGATGTTGGACCAGCTTGAGAATGCGCCGTGGTAGGACGCGTTGGAGTGCTTGGTGGGAGAGGGTGATGGTGACCATCTATATTATCTTTATGCGAAGACATCGAATCGGGTAGAATATCTAAAGCTTTAGTTGTATCGACCGACCTACTTCTCGAACCACTTCTGGAAGTCTTTTGTCGCTTTCTTGCAGAATGCTGTTCGCTATCATCAAATGGAAGTGGATGTGTCGAACAAGGCTCTGGTGAGACCGCACGTTCTGGCGACGACTCTACTGAATCTTGGTCCATTTGGTAAGGTTGAGAAATTGAATGAATGGGATAGAAGCTGTCCAGGACAGCAGAAGCTGTAGCAGCAGAAACCTTTCGTTAAAATTCACACCACGAACCTCTAAGAAAATCGCATGGGTGATTATATTTTATTGAATTGACATTCCCCGCACGAGGTTGAGGCTGGTGAATTTGGGGATGAGATTGAAGAATTGACCTTTTGGGTGCAGCCGTATGACGGAATGAGAGGGGTAGGTTCGTAGGACAAGAATTAAGAGGTTGAAGTAGATTGATTATGCGATTAGGATGTAGTATCGAAAGCTACCATTTATTAAAGTTTTCCCGATAGAAATCTGTTGGAGAGGAGGGTGGTAAGTAGAAGGAAAAAAGATTGTTGTGTGTGTGTAGTGAGTGTATGTGCAGTGGGAGGAGAAGTAAGAGAGAGGTAGGTAGTTACGTAGTTGCAATCAACAAAATCGGATTGGAAAAGTACCTGGAACTAAGGTAAGGTAAGGTAAAAAGTAAGGTAACTCGATGTATTTATTGTATTGCGTTGAAGTGAAGTGAATAAGTATCAAAGGAGACCTGTCTTCTTTTCCTTATTCATAGCAAAATCAATATCCTTTTGCCATATAGAGAAAAGAGAAGGAAGCTGGAATTGAAATATTAGAAGAAGTTTTTTTGTGTGAATTAATTTTGGGAATGATTGTGATAGAAGGGTTTTGGATGATGATGATTTACCTAGCACCTAGTCATAACTCTTATCAAAAGTTCACCACTAGGTAGGAATAAGTGTCATAGAGCTTCGTCGCCCCACCATAACTGTTGGCGTGTGCATTAAAGCGGCACGGAGTACTGCCATCAATCTGCATGAAAATGGCATGGGATGAGACTGCCTAGAGACAGAATGTAAAAGTGGCAAGGCTTTGAGAGTTCAAGGTGACAAAGTTCACGCGCCAAACACAGAAATTGCAGCCTGAGGTATATATGCATCACTAGAGAAGCAGAATTCTGTGCAGCTGCTAAGCCCGATTGTGTTTAGTGGGAGCTAGTACGTTTGTTTTATCTGGTCTACCGATGCATCAAATCCTCCATTGGGTTTTGAACATCTGCATCACATATTGATCATGTATTATATACTACACTACAAGTATCAATCGGCATCACCATACAAACACACATATCACATGATTCAATAAGTTGAAATCAATCAAACTGAATACTCCCATAGAAAATCTCAATCTTCACATTTCATCTCGTATATTCACCCTTCAAAACAGCCATCTATCTCTGTTATTGTTTCCACTCCGAGAAAGAGAAAGCAAAAATGGATTACAGAAAAACCAAAACCATCTATGAATTGGATACTCCATTTACATCAGCTAATTGGTTAGTAAACATTCAATGCTACATGCTATCTGCTATGCACATGTTTGTAATGGAGCAATATTAATCTGAAATTTTAGGCCACAAGTATCTTTTAAAGATCAAGAAACCATTGTGGAACTTCTATGCGGGTGTGTAAATAATCTGACGCACAAGAACTTGAAATTCTCTTTCAGTCATTGATTTACGCTACAAGGAGATTCTTCTTGACGTCACTCTTCTCCTTGAAATTGCCCAGTGAGGACATGATTGCAGAGAGTTCTGCAGTATTTATCCAAGAATTCTTCGAAATCAATGCCAAGCTAATAATGATTACAAGGCTAATCATTTTTGTAGTTTACTGTCCCCAATTGGTGCATATCGTTCCAATCACATTACTCCTTCCAAAGGAAAGCGGAGCAAGAAGCGCAAGAGAAGAGACCTGAAGTCAGAAAATGAGAGGCCCTCAGATATTCCTTCATCGCCTGAAATATCTTCCTACATCATCACAGGCCTTAATAGTATCCATCGGATGCTAGAAGAATCATCCAAAAGAGGCCTCGAGACTAAAGAAAGTCTCAACACCGGACCAGAAACTCGGCCCCAATCTAACGATGTCGACTCCAGTACTCAAAGCTCACCCCATGCTCATTTCTCAGCCATATTCGTCGCCCGCTCCAATCAGCACCCAATTTTCAACTCCCATCTTCCCCAACTCCTTAATACAGCCTCAAAAGCATACCCTGCCAAACCACCCACAAGATTAGTACAACTACCTAAAGGGTCCGAAACTCGGATAGCAATAGCACTCGGTCTACCAAGAGTTTCGTTCCTTGGAATCCTAGACGATGCTCCAAATTCTAAGGCTTTGGTTGATTTGATCCGAGATTGTGTGGGGGAAATCGAAATACCTTGGCTGAATGAGGCGAAGAAGGCGGAGTTTTTGGAGACGAAAATTAATTCTATTCAAACCACGATTGGTGCAGTGAAGGCCAAATGAGGACAGATGGACAATGAAGACGGAGCAATATCCTGAATGTCAAGATCGACTACGGAGTATGTTCATTGAATATCTCAGCACACTTGAAAGATGTCCATCAAATTTTTGATATAATTCGAATAATTACCATCAGCCCAGTCATGCTACCTAGCAGATACACTGCGCCAAAAAAACACTACTTGGTTGCTAAGTATAACGAAAGTAGCAATACGATATCCTAAGTCAAGTAGAAAGTACCAAAATATATTTTTCATGATATAGACACCATGTTTTTGGTTTGAAGACATAGAAAGCACAATTTTATATGCACCCTTGATCAAAACCGTGCGTTCTATCGTTTTATCATTTTCACACACATTACGAATATTCTTCACGCTTTTTAACTTCGACCCTCGTTTCTCTAACCTGTAGCACTCACGAACCAAGTATATTGCAATTCATCATTCATTGCTAGGTATTCGCTGTGCTTTTCTTCAAGTCCTTAATACGATTCAGGTATTCTCAACTCTGCAACTCTCAAATCCCTTCGCTTATCATTCATTCTTCAACCTCTCCATCCAACCCCCTTTCCCCTCTTCTACTTCCCACCATCTTCCTCCCCAGCAAGCAAACTCTCAACCTTCGTAACCTTCTCTGCAAAATGCTGTTCCTTATCTGTCCGCGTACCGGCTCTAATATCAGTCTGAACACGTAAAACACCGTTTTGATGGACGAGTGTGTGGGCTTGACCTATCAGGCGCATTACTTCGTCCCAGGTACCTTCTACATGAGGGGTGAGTAGTTAGTATTTTATTGTATTGTTTGTGAGTCAAAAGTGTGATTTCTTCTACTGTGATCTCTCTCTATGTAGTATAATTCCACTCGCGCTTGCACTTGCAAAACTTCCATAACCAAAAAGCTTCATTTCACGAAACCTTTCAAAGCGCCCCTTCCAATCACGATGATTTCGTCTCGAAATTCCGGTATCCCATCATCTCGAGATCGAAAACTTGACATATTGCAAGGATCTGAAGAATAGAATACATACCAACAGTCGTACCAGCAGAATGCATACTATAACTCAATCCACTAGCCTTCATCAATCGCTGGACCGCGGCTACTTCTTTCGATACCGAAGCTGTGGGTGTACCGATCTGTGATCTGTTAGCTTGATAGCTGGGCAAGAGAGAGAAGGGGAGGGAATAAGAAGAGGAGGAATTGAATTGAAAGGGGAAATACGGGAATCAAACAAAAATCCGCAACAGCTCTGGGAGGTGTAGGAAGATTGGCATAATCGATTGCGCCGCTTTCGGAAGACGAAGAGGCCATTGTTGTTTTTGGATTTTGTGTTGATGGAAGGGGAATCTGGGTTTCGGTATCGGACTTGGGAGATTGGGAATACTTGGAGTTTTCGGAATGGATGTGAGATTTCTTGTTGGTGGTGATATGGGACGGAACGGAGTGCTGATGAGATGTTGGGAATTCGAAGTCGAAGTGAGAGATGAGCAATTGGCACGTGATGCGGGGTATGTTATTTATTTGATTATTTTTTAAAGCGACGACCCCGCTATTCCTTCAAGCTTGATTCTTGAAGCATCAACAGATGCAGATGGTTGGGTTTTTGTTTGGCTTTTTCTTGGTATGTTACAGATTTATATTTGTAAATTGGAACTTATATTGCAGACTTTTCACACGAAGATAGATTTAGAGCATAGGTTGGAATATTTCCTCATAGGTTGTAGAGATTTTGAAGGGTCTTTTTGTCTAAGACATAATGGCTGATCAATTGCTCTGGGGAAGTGATATTCAGAATAGTAGTGTTATACAGATATTATTTCATTACATCATCTTTGCAGCAAATTTCTGTTCATTTTCTTCTTCTTATTATGTATCTCTGTGTTCTTTTTCTACCTCACTCTCCGTTGCTCGGCTCTCTCTCAACTTCTCCCTCTCCTGTTAACCCCTCCCCCTCCTCCCTCCCAAGCCCGTCACCTCCATCCTCCCTATCAAAGTTCAAGCCAATCCTAAACCCTGAAGACTGTAGAAATATCCAGAAAGACCTAGTTAGCACTCAAACATATGCAAATATATATGACTATTGCGAAAATCCAATGAAGCATATCAATTGTGGATGAGAAACACGAGAAAGCACTGTGTAGGATCTCAACGAGAACTGTGTACTGCGCTACACTCACATACAGCCAAATATAAAGCGGGAGAAATTTAAGGCTTCAATAAACACGAGAACTATGTAGTATGTATCTGTGTAGCTGTGTATCTCAACAGTGTTTTTACATCAAAACACAATGTTTTCAATGACATGACTGCCTAAAACATGACACTGTGGTATGTTTTTAGTACTTGGATATGTAAGAGAGAAGATCAGGAAGATAACGAATCGACATTGGCCCGCCCATAAGAGATATTTCGTCGTTCACATCGCACGTGATAGGGGGTAAAGTTTATTTCACTTGAAATGACAGCCGTTGGTGGACGATCCCAACCTTATATCATGGTCGTCCCTACTAAACTTGTGCCAGGGTGGGCAGCATACACGAGTTTCATCCATTTCTCCATTCGGCTTGCCAATGAATCATTTTCGAATCATCCAGATTAATGTCGCTTTCAGGTAATCAACCATCCAACAGGATCATTCGTTACTTCGTACATATTTCACATAATGCCTCCTCACCCCGCGAAAGAACCAAATTGTCGAACCTCGAATAATCTGGAGGAGAAGCGTGGAGCGGATGTTGTTTGATGAATTGTGGATTGCCTGGTCTGATCTTTGGTTTGAATCCGGTAGACTCGGAATAGAGTGGAGAAGATGGGAAATTCTCTAATCTCTTATAGATTTCGATATGGTTGAGAATCGAGATGTGTGGACGAGGCAGACTCGTAGAGCTTTCATTTGGAAGGTCTGATATACGACAAAAGATTAGTAATATTTGATACTGGCTGGCACATTGATCTTTGTCCATGGTGATAGTTTCTTGTCTGCTTACCTACCTACTATTTACTAAACTAGGTCTTTTCGGGAAAGGGGTATTCCTGGTGGCTAGGGCTTACATATGGCTGCAGATGGCATAAGATCAACATCTTCAGCCTTCTTCAACTACAACTTCACCCACTTGATTACTTTGGCAGGTGGGCTGGTGGCAGGTCCAGCTCAAGGCCCAGCTGCAAGTTGCAACTCTTGAAGATCATTCTCCATTGTTGCGTGATAGAGAAAGCTTACATTGGTCAATTTAATCAGTTGTCCTCGTCATCTTCCGCGACGCCGACTGTACCGATTACACTTTTTTGGGTCAATGCATTGATTTCTCAACGCCTCAATTAAGGATAAAAATAGAAACAGCTCTAGGAAGATTTTCGTATCTTTCCAGCCAATTTTTTTTTGACATGCAACGATCCTCGCTCTCTCACCAACCTCAAACGTCAGTATAAACGATTTGACTTGAACAAGCATCACCCGGTGTGACATCCTATATCATCCTCAAACCGGGACTTTTCCATCGTTTCATGCAGATCTAGAAGTATTGATTAGAAGTTCTCCTTTCTAAATCTTACTCAAATACGGATGAGGTCCACTTTTCCAAGACTCGTAATGTTGTTGGCTTACGACAATCTCAAGAGAATTGATTAAAAGAGGCAACGAGGCGCAGTAGAATGAGGCGAGCCGTAACGTATTCCACAGTTTTCATATATGGGTAATCTATTTACTTTGATCAAAAGTTCTCCATACTTTTGAAGCCTCTTTCTTTCTTTCCAAGATTTTTTTATTTTTGGGTGTTTGAATTTTCTCATATATCTGTTGTTGAGCACTTGTGGTGTTTTCTTTGTCAGATTTCTTCAGAAGCAACACGTTTTTAGCTTTACCACTCTTTCGAACGAAGGATTTTATCTCATTCTCGTGGAAACCCCTTACTCCATTAAATATGCGGTCGTTTGCATTTGCCGCAGCGGCAATTCTTTCTTTGGTTAGCTCTTCGCAGGCCATGCCTCAAAATGGTGGTGGAGGATATGGAGGATATGGAGGTCAAGAATCATCATCGTCGTCGATATCTGTTGCAGTTGCAACATCAGCTAGTTCCGTATCAGTCGCTGAAGCAGCAGTATCAACAAGCACAACCGCCTGTAATAACTCGCCAGAACTCTGTAGTCGAAACTATAACAACATAACACATATGGGTGCCCACGACGTTGCATTCCTTCGAGACTCGACGACCGGGTATTCAACATCAGGGAATCAATTCTACAATGCTACTGTTGCTCTATCTGCCGGTATTAGATTGCTTCAAGCACAGGTTCATAACTCGAACGGAACTTTAGAACTATGTCACACAGATTGTTTACTCCTCGACGGTGGTAGTCTTGAGTCGTTTCTTAAGGAAATTAAAACATGGATGGATGCCAATACTAACGAAGTTGTCACTTTGATCCTTGTTAACTCCGACGACAAATCAGCCGCTACCTTCGGATCCGTCTTCTCATCTTCCGGTATCGATACTTACGGATATACCCCTACTTCTACCACCGCACCAATCGCCACTTGGCCAACACTTCAAACCCTCATCACTGCCAATACGAGATTGATTACTTTCATCGCAAGCATTGACTATGATTCCACATATTCATATCTCCTTCCAGAATTTAGATACGTATTCGAAACCTACTATGGGGTTCTGTCTCTGGGCGCCTTCAATTGTACTCTCCAACGTCCTAGCAGCGTCGATTCTGCCTCCGCCGCTGTCTCATCTAATTATATGGGTCTCATCAATCATTTCGCCGACACAGCCCAATCATTTGGTATCACAATCCCAGATGTAAGCAACATCACTACAACCAACTCCGCCGCTACCGACACAACAGGTGCACTGGGAACTCAGGCAGAGCAATGCAAGAGCGAGTGGGGCATCAAACCAACTTTTATCCTGGTAGATTTCTTCAACGTAGGACCTAGTATTGACACCGCGGATATCATGAATGGAATTTATGGGGAAACTACCGGAAGGACAAACGTCAGTACGAGTGTTTTAACCGCCAGTAGTGATTCCAGTAGTGATTCCAGTAGTGATTCCAAAAGCGGTGCTAGTACTCTAGGTTTGGGGATGTGGAAGAGTTGGGAATGGATGTGGGCTATGATTGGAGTGGTCGCAGTTGGGAACTTGGTCTGGTTATAGACGATGTGGAGGGAATACTCTTCTCATTCTTCATCGGGGGATACCTTTTGTTTATGGAACTATGATTGAAGATTTGCTTTTACATTTACATAGCGATGGCGTTTCGGAAATTGGGCTTGGGAGGCAGAATTGCACCCAGATGATACTGGTTTCGGAAAAAGACCTATCTAGATAGACTTCACGTCACTTCAATTGAAGATATGAGCCATTGAGTCGCACGTTTGTATGCACACAGTACTCTGGCAAGAATTACATTTATTTCACGAATAGTCTTGATATCCATATAAAGTCAAGTATTCAATTGATTCATCGTGACTCAAAACGTTTATTTTTCTCTCCTGAATATCAAACACCCAACCTCTTGTCCGCATCTTCTTCGGAATTTCTGGAAAATAGTTCGTCTTAAATTGGTGGAAGCACAACCAATCATTGATCTCTAATCTGACCCACTTAAAATCGGCGACATCAAATGTGAACCTTCACTTCACGCACACCCTACACTTGACATCACGACAACTAGCTTTCCACGTTCATTGACTTCCTTCCTCAATTTCTGATGGCTCGATCAAAATTACTGCTACTATAGGTAGGTCTTGATTGAGTATCCTCCCCGGGTCTACAGATCCAGTAACAATGACCAAGATGCAATTGGACATCTGACTTGCCGATATGCTTACGGTTAGATCTCGTTCATCAAAGCCAAGAGACACTTCCCCCATTCTCTCGATGTCACATTTCAATCTCGCATATTCTAGGAGATATGCGGATTATCATATGTGGAAGTCAAATCCTCATTATCACTAGATAACAACTATAAACAATCTATGAGTCATTTCATAATGTCTTAAGTAGGTAGTCAAGGTAAGATAGAGTAAGATAGTATAGTTAAGTTACGAATTCCTCTTTGAATCGCTATTCTTGTTCTCCTCCTTCTTTTCCATTGCCCATTCATAGTACACAATAATGGCCATACCCTCCATCACCCCCTCCTCCCCGTCCCCCAAATTCGCAAAAGTCGACCTCATTCCTTGGGATCCAGAATCTCCATCCCATGTCGAGAGATTATTCAATCAACGAGTAGCCTGTACCTGGAACTCAGAATATGTAGAATCATGGCGAGAAAAACAGAGACAGGGCGCTATTACTCTTCAATGGATCGTACGTATCTCTCTGTTCCGATTATTACATTAAATCTAACATGCTCTAAGGTTTTACCAATTACCACCGTCGCTCGCGATGATCTTCATAAGCTCCACACAACGCAATTCCCCTTGGAATCAGAACCATTAATCGATTCAGCAACAACATTCAACGCACTCCCTCGTACCCTTCCCTCACCACCCCACTCCTTCCTCCCCATCGGTCACATAGCCCTCGAAGTCCAACCGTCCTCTCCCATCTCCTCCTCTCCCTCCTCCACCTACAAAATATCTGGTCTCTACATTTCCGGCGCCATGCGTAGCTTAGGTCTAGGTCGCGCAACTATGGATACAATCGAGACACTTGCCTCTTCACCCCCGATTTCTGCGAAAAAATTATTGCTAGAAGTTATAGCGAATGAATATCCGGGGAAGGAAGAACGGAATGTGGCGCTGAAAATAAACAAGCAGCCGGTGGAGAGACAGGATTGGTATGCTAGGAGGGGGTATAGGGTTGTGGGGATGAAGGATGGGATGTGGCCTGAAAAGGATGAGGAGGGGAGGGTATGGACGGCTAGGTGTTTGTTTATGGAGAGGGTTGTGGGGTAGATGGGAGGGAAGTTATTATGTATAGAGAGTTTTGAGAAAGGGGGTACGGACGATACAGTTGAAAGAGATGGGCATAGAACAGAAGACGAGCGAAGATTGTCGCAAGATGCGACACGCGACTCGCTAAAGCTTCCTGAAATCTTCCAAAAATAGTTTTGAAAACTTACAACCAAGTATATACCAGGACCTAAACCAAAACCTGAACCTGAATCTACACCTTTCCTTCTGTTGCACATCTGAAATTCTGTCGCAGTGGAAGATTAGTAGTCAGTAGGTACTTTGGTTTTGTTTTATTGCGTATCTCATAATTTCCCACGACCGGGCATAAACCAAATTTGGTTTTTTCGTTCTACCTCAGTCTATCCCCCCGGTGGTATTTCGCTGGTCCCCGAGGTTCCCGTGGCGGGACTCCTCGATCACGCTTTATTACATGTCTGAAATCTTCTATCGTGGAATTAGGTTGTGTTATTTCTTGACCCTTTGTTGCATATCTAAGTCTTTCGCTGTGGAGCATAGTTTGTTTTTTGGACTTTGGTTGCGTGTTCCCTCTAATCCCATGATGGCATCTCAGAACCTGTTGATGTCCGGGGATTCGTGTCGCGATGGAGGTCAAAAGTCTACTTGTTTTCCGCCGTGGTATGTTAGATCATAACCAGATCAGATGTGATTCGTCGTGGTGGGAAGTGGATTAGGTTTGCACTTTTGTTACATATCTGATTCCATTCCATTCCATGATGGGATGGATATTGATCATTTTGGGATTTTTGTTGCATATCTAACACTTTTCTACGACGGGGCGAGGGGTAATTGTATATCTCCTTCTCGTTGTTCTGGAATATCCGAAAGGAGAATTAGTTCTGTTGCACATCTGAAATCCTTCTGTGGCGGTAAACGTGGGCTCGGGGGCTTTTATTGTACGGTCTTCGAATACGGATGCTCGTTTGTTGCATATCTCGATGTCCTACGATTATAGGGGTTACTTATTTATGTGTCTAATTTTCCACTGTGTAGAGCCTGCCACTCCAAATTTATGGATCAATGCAAATCTGCAACCTTCCGTGACAGGCCGTGGACTATTTCTGGACTTTTGTTGCATATCTGATTCCATTCCATTCCATGGTGGAATATTGACCTTTTGGAGATTCTTGTTGCATATCTGATACTGTTCCATGGTATGATTAGAAAGTACTTCAACGTAGTCCTAGATCTCGAATAGACGGCTTGTTGCACATCTGAAGATTCTCCGCGACGGAATATGAGATTCTCTTTCGATCTTGGGAATTTTGTCGTATATCAATGTTGCTGTGTGGAACTGGTCCCTAGATTTAGATTTGTTTAACTTGTCAAAGAACTTCCAATATCCCATGGTGGAATATCAGGTTCTGACTCGACAGGATTTTATTGCATATCTCGTCGTTTTCCATGCTGGAATTGGAAGTCATGGATATTCACGTTAGACATTGGAAAATAAAAACAATATCTAGCTCTCGTTGTATGTCTAAAATTGGACCATGGCGGAACCCATCAAATCAAGACCAGTTCTTGAATATCTGGCGATGGGCTGCACATCTGAACCTCTCGTGCGGTGGGATATCATGTTGGACTTCTATTCCATATATCATCTTGTACTATGATGAGATTGAATATTGCCTGGATCCGATGGATCAAGATCGGATATTGAAGTTCTAGGGTGTAGCTGATAGCTTGCTATGTGGAATGAATATATACTGCTTTTGTTGCATATCTCAATATCGCTACGGTGGAACCGGAGACTACTCGATTCTAAATGTAGATATGGGGGGGGATAACTCTATAGATTATATTTGGGTTTTCGTTGCACATCTTGCTACGTCACTACATCCCATACCACTATCGTAGAACTAACTAGTAGACTCCTCAGACCTAACAGGTATTTGTTGCACATCTGCAATCCCCCGTGGCGGGAAATAGCGTTTATTTTAGCTCCCGATCTCCTCCCGCATCTTGCATTTAGCTCATTTGTTGCACGTCTGCAATCCCCGGTGGCGGGATCTCATCTTCTCAGACCTCGTAGTGCAAAAGCTATACCCAAACCCAACCCTTCAAAGTCCTGTTGCACATCTGCAATCCCCCGTGGCAGGATTCCCCCCTATTTTTAGCGTTTAAACATTCCTATCCCTTGTATTCACCTCTTTTGTTGCACATCTCTTCGTCGCCATGGGGGCATTTAAACCTAGCAGACCGAATCCAATCCAACCAACGCAACATCTTCACATTTTGTTGCATATCTGAGACCTTGCCACGGTGTAAACACGTGTTGTAATAGTACTTTACTACATTGGGTTTTATTGCATATCTAGTTCTCACCATCGCATTACAAACTACCAAAATTGAAATCTAGACCTAGGTACCCAGGTAGTTAGAAGTTAGTGTCTGATTCAAACCTGTGTTTGTTTTGTTGTAGCGGTGAGGTATCCTCGTGGCGGAGCATACATAACCGATCGATCATTAGCATATTTTTTGTTGCATATCTTATTCCATGCCATGACAGTGCCCCATTTTTCTAAATATAATTTCAGTGATTTTGTTGCATATCGATAGATCTCGTGGCAATTCAGAGGCCGGGTTGCAGATTTTGTTGCATGTCTGATCTGATATTACTTCTCGCCATGGTATACCGATCGGCAAAGTTAATGTAAGATTTCCTTGTCTCAGACAATTTGAATATTGTGATTGGGCTTGCAAACAAATTCAAAGCGCCTCTCTCACATATAGAAATCGTTTAATGAATTCGAATAGTCTCGGGGTATCCTTATCATTAATTGTTTGAAGCATAGAAATACATCCCAATTTCCAAACTCCTCGCTAACCCATCCATCCAAAACGTCGATCCAAATCCAAACGTGAGAATATGCTATGGAACATACTCTCTATCCTAAAGTAACCCACAAACCTAAACCTGATAATGCGAAGCTTCAAGCTAGGTCATAGAACGCCCTTCCAAATAATGTGATGCACCAAAAAAATAAACACTTTTCCATCTTTCTTTTCTTTTCCTTTCCTTTCCTTTCCTTCCCATTTGCATAACTCCAGGTTGTTGCTCGTAAAATTCATACAATCGTAACTTTCCCTTCTTTTAACTTTGTGCTCCTCCCCATGGTCCACCTACTCATCTCCCACGATCTTCTTTCCGCATCGCGATGAATAATTCACTTGCTGCAAGATCAACAAAAACTTGTCAAACTCTCCGGATCCACTTGATCCAATTTTCCTCTTCGTCCCCCTAGAATTCGTAGATCACCACTGTTCATCCAGGGAGTGATGCCGTTGCCAGGTGTGCCCCGGCCAACTGTGTGATGTTTTTGAGGGGTGTTTGGGAAGATTAGGGTGGAGAGAATTTTGTAGGAGGGAGGGTGGGCGCTGGAAAGCGTGTTAATGCTGATCTTGATGGGAGAGAGAGAGAAATGATTTGGATGACTTACCTTGAAGATGAGGTTGAGGAGGATGGTTTTGAAGGTCCTACTTTATATGCTGACGAGGAAGATGATGACGGTGTAGATGAATATGAGGATGAGATTGATGATTTCACCATGGTGTATTTAATGATTTTGATTAAGCCTTGTTTTCTTATTTACTTGAGTATTTGAATCCCACAAGAATAATTGAACAAATACGAGAGTGACGCTTCTAGATGAAAAGTATTTGATAACGAGCAACGTTGGATTTAATTAGGCGACGAATTGATTCGAGATATAAGAATTGATAAGTATGCTGAGATCTGCTCTGAGTATGATATCACAATACAGTATCAAGGACATTCAGGAGATATCAGAGTGTGTGGTATATATGTATGTCATAATGCAGGAGTGCCATGTAACTTTATAGGTATTCCATTGGTTGCACAACCGGAACTAACCGTGCCTCTTTAGGTGGCAAATCTTGCCCTGAAAGGTAGAATTGGGCATAATGTCCTTGCATCTTAGTTACCTTTCTGTTCTTCTCTCGGGCTTAACCACTTGGACTTGGATGATGTGAGAGTGGAATTCAGGGGCTAACGCCAACACTCCAAACAGAACATGCGAGGAGGACAATTCAGCTGCGCGTTGTGAAATGTTCTTGACACGTGTATCGGTGTAATGATATAACGAGTGTGCTATCATTGGCATGGCAATTATATTCCGGAGGTATGATTTAGTGAAGAGTACCTGTGATACCCAGTGTGACGAGAGAATGATTCTTCGCAAGAGAATAGGGAGCGAAAAGCGAGCGAATGCAGGCCTTGTTACGTAATGTGCTGATGAAACGATGTGGATGTGACCAACACTCCCCATTGCTGTTTAGCAATTGAAACACTCGTTGATCATGGGAATGCGTATACCAAACCTTTGATTTTGATGGTTGGCTATGGTATTGGGTCGTCACACATAAGGCGTCCTCGTCCTTCCTGTAGGTCCTTGCTGTACCTTTAGCTGCCCCACCCTTAATCACCCTTTGTGCATACACCAACACATGGGATATTATCGTATCATGGTATATTCTAGAAAGATCCTCGAACCCCCAGGCACAACCAGCCAGTCATCGAATGCATTGCCAATACCGAAAGATACCGACCATGATACCATCAATCGATTCTTCCGCGCCCGATTTGTTTCCCCCAGTACATTGATGGGCATGTGTTCCGATCTTGTTGGGCAAGCACGTAATTGGTACCACATCTTCAGGCATGCTCTCCGTATTTCCTCTTGTAGTCGCATCGTCTCATGCTATCGATACGGAGTACACATGAAGCGACCTAGTAAAAGCATTCTAGCATTCGAAGTCGCGAAAACACAACATTATTCTTCAACATGTGATGAGAACGTGGCATGGATTAATTCATTTTCCCATTACCATCCGGTACGTAACTCCATAGCCTCAATATACGGAACATGTATGCGGGACAACGGAAGGAAAAATCACGTTCCAGAAGCCGTGGTTCCGTCGTGGTACATTATCTGTACCCCACGCGGGGAATATGGGTCCGTTAGAGCGTTATCTGTCAAGTCGTATTTATTATACCAGCATCTCGTGTGCAGGTTGATTCCATAACAGTCATGATTTTCGTGATCGGACGATATGGACACAGAAGAAGATATGACAGGGAAGATCGGGACGGGTTCCTAGGTTTTTTTGGACGATAGTTTTGGGCTCCGTAGTTTTTTGTAAATGGGGTTGATCGTAGTTGCGCATGTGATGGTACAGAGAAAACGAAGGGAAAAGACGTATGTTTTAAGATCATACGATGTGTTCTTCTCATGTCTCTGCTGCATTGTATTCGTGCTTGGAGCGAGTACCAATTGGTGGGCTCGAGTATTTGGATTAATGTCATTGAAACTGTTACTCACATCAATCCAAACATCACTTTGAGAGGGCTATTGATTGCTTGTTTGGGTATTGTCATTGCAGCTTCCGAGTTAAGTTCAAGATGCAATAAAATAACTACCACGTTTTCAGCCTCATTCCCATCTCCTTTCATCTCCAATCCTCATAAATCACACAAAATATTCCTCGAGGATATATGATTCCTACTTTATCTTTTCCAATCCAATCCAATGTATATTCATCGGTCCATACCCATATCTATGTTCCAATTCATCCCATTCATCCCATTCATCATGAATTCGTCTCAACATTACCACAATGAAATCCTGATGTGTGAACCACAGCCTAAACCGTCGCTCCCAATTTAAACATCCCTTTCCTATTTCCCAACCGTTTCACAGCTCCATACATATAATACAACCTTATGGTACAATCCCTATCCTTTCCCACCATTCCATAACTCCATATATATCAAACCCATCCTATGAAATAGTCCCTCTACATTCCCCTTTCGCATAATTATAATTGAACGCCTGTAAAAGTCCCACAAAATGCAACACCATGGCCAACACAACCAGCAGATGAAATATCTGATGTGAATTGCCCAATAGATCAAAACTACCTGGAATCCACGATTCTGGCCATCGTTTCTATTTTCCTATTAGTCTTCTCAACTTACACCTCCAAAAACAGGGAACAGAAAGGTGAGAACGTACAGCAAAACAAACAACACCGACTAAAAGCAGTAATGCTTCTGCGAAGTAATACGGCATACCCGATTGCTCCATCGCCTTGTCCCATCCAGACTGCGCTATTGTATGGACGAAGGGAATAAGAACCGAAACAGCTGTTGCACAGAAAGCTACTACACGAAAAGAACGCCATCGATGTCCTTGAAAAGCAGGTAGGAGGAGGAAAACTAATGCCGTGCTTGACATTGCTAGAATCTATCCATTTCATAAGTAAAGAGAAATGAAAAAGGAGAGACAGCTACCATTCCACAATAAGCATATTGTAAAGTCTGTTGACAAAAGAAAGACATATATACAGCTGAAATGAAGCATCCAATGATGAGAAAGACAATCCCCACATAATCGAGTTTTAACCACAGGTCGCGGCCTTTTTGAGAATGTGAAATAAGGGAATGGAAAATTGCCGAGATGCCTAGACATATCGTTGCGCAGAGAATGAAAAATGAGAAGATAATATGATCTTTGATCGTAGCATTAGGGTAGCGCGTATTGAGATAATACATAATAATGCCTTCGAGAATAATGAATAAGATACAAGGAATGAAATGAGACCATATGTTGAAAGTTTCATTATGGATTTGGACACAGGAATGTAAACAGGTGGAAGTAGAATGAGATATTTGTCGATATCCAGAGTGGATATGGGGGTTATCCTGGCTCCATTCTGGAAGTTTGTCAAATGTTATAAGATCTTGCTGTCCTTGTATTGTTGATGAAGTGGCAGATGATGTATATTTGAATTTCTGATGTACTGGACTTGGTGGGGGCGTAGGGTCCAACAAAAACGTTCGTTGTAGAACGGGATAGGGTATGGCAACGCCAATTCCGGATATAGGAGTGAAAGCATCATCGATGAATGTTGGGGAATCCGTCCTACCATGACCGACGGTAGAGTATGAAAGATGTGAAAATTTGGACTCAGTATAGACCATGATATCACTCTTAGAAAATGCTCAAACCTAAAATTAAAAGGGTAAAGGAAGATTAAAATTTTGAAACTCCATACAACCAAGGCATGGATAAGGAGAACATTGGCTAAATCAAAAGATGCACCGGAGAAAAGAGTATCAAATATATTCCAAAAATTGGCCGAGTCTTCCTAGATATCATCCACCAACTCGAGATAACCCCTCCATGAAGATCGGCTAAGCGCTTCACTGCGGTTTGGCGCACACTTTTAGGCTTTATAGCCAATAATAGAGTAAATAGAGTGGGACATCCCACCGAAAATCAGAACAATTATAGGCGCAGCAGTGTCTGCACGTCAGACTTGGCGTATATCTCTAAGATCGAGTTGAAGAACCATCATAAACGACAGGCTAAATAATTCGTGCAGAATTCTGTAGAGGAACGGACCGTAAGGCTTACTACCTTACCAATGATAATTGTGAAATTTATATGGCTTGATTATCAAATCAAGAAAGAACTACTTTGAGGCTATGATACAGTAATGTATGATGGTTACATTTTCAAATCAATAGTTTGGAGGAGGAAATAGATTCGGTACATTTGGTGGGGGTTCCTTTTATTGATGGATCGGTGATATCAAGGCCAAGGGCCAACAAGTGACCATGAATGCGACCGCGATAAGAAGAAGGCTTTGATTTCGCATAGATCTGATGTGTATATAGTAAAGAAGTGGAATTTTTGATAATATAGAAACAATTAGATAGATATCTGGATTGGTATCGTGCCTACCGGATGTGCTCGTAAATCCAACGAGATAAATGGGTAGCCTATTTGCTTGCATGATCTACAAGACGGGAAGGAAGGCATTCGCGAAAGGATTCAATTCTCGATCCTTGGGTTTTCGGGATTGTTGAATGCCCCTTGAATTGCGTTACGAGAATGGTGACGGTTGGAAATGGCTTTTTCGTGGTATAAAATGGAGTGAGTAAGAAACGATGATGAAGGGGGAAATTGTGGCCGACTGGGTTGAGATTCTGCCGGATTAATATATGTCCAGGTCCGATCATCTCTAATTTTAGCTCCACCAGCCGGTACTTCAGCCATTCTAGCTAGGTAGCACTGCCACAACATACTGCCTAGATGGATCCATAGGTATGCAAATCTCAAAATATTGTGCTTTCTTCACCATATATTGGTTCTGTTTGATTCTTACAAACGGTATTTGGCTATGTGATCTTCATAACCGTCGATGTTATACATCTACATCATATTGTTAAACACAACCTCTCTTATACAATTAAAGATGATGTATATCGTGAGAGCCTTGTCGGTACAACAATATTAAGTCTTTTTCAGAGGCTTGTTTATCAAAGCAATATCCTTTCATCTCTCTACACCAAGGCATTCGTCGTCAACCGTTATACACTCGAACAACGGACACGAATATTCAATTTTCAGCGCACCGATTAAGGTCATTGCTAATCTTAACCAAAAGCCCAATCATTCGAGCGAATCAACTTCGTTTACCACGCGAGAGCTTCCACCATAAGATGTGAATCTTTCAATGGGTTCAGGATCTTCTATATTTGGGACGTCCGAGTGGACTCTGATATATCGAGTACTGTGTATAGCCGTGATATCGACTTGAGATTCAGCCAAGTGCTTGCCCAGACCGATAACCATGTATTCTGGACCACGATGCAGAAATTCTCAAGAACTTTACCTGAAAAGTTTATGCAAACTCTTTCAGCAGGGCAACGAGGAGTTTTTCAATCGCGAATATATGATTTGACACGATCACAACTATCTGATGCTGCACGGCCACGATCTGTTTGGTTGCCTTGTCTTCCAAGGTTTTACGTGAACACGAGCTCACGAGGTATTACTCATTATTACTCATACGCTAGACGGCCCGGACCACCAGTATCATCGGGAAAGTGGAACAGGAACAGGAACCAGTGGGAACACGACACAGCAAGATTCTTGTTGTGGAATTTTTGTGTTGTACGGAAGCTCCCTGCAAATCGAGGCACAGTTGACAATTCCTGTGAAGCATCCCACATTGCAATGATAATTAGGGGTTTCGAAAAGATCAAGGTGAGGCAATTTATGATTGTTAACTCTATTCACGAAACGAGAGTATACAATTGTCCTATATCAAGTTGAACAATCAATACTTACTTATCTTTTATGAATTTCAGATAACATTCAACCTTCAATGGCTCAATACCGTTGTCATCTTGAAGAACCGAATGGCAATACGTTTATTAACCAATCTTACCTCCTCTATATAGGTATCTATCAATGAGATGCTCCCCTCGTAACTGCAGTACTTGCTCGTAATTCTACCTACCACTGATCATGATCGGACATCATTGAAGGATTCGGGGCCATTGATGATACCCCACGTAAATCTACGGCTGAACGATATAGCGGAGATCCCAGACATTTATCCACTAATCTGCATCGCGAGACCAGCTTGGACCAATCAAATATCGTAAAAACCACCTAGGGCTACTAGTTGCATACAAAGAGCCGCCACATTCACGTATGTACCGATAGTGAAAACGTTCATCCTTTGCCTAGACAACACGGTGAGTCAAAGTATTCAATGCGGGCGGGGAGGACAAGAAACTGGATAGGCAATGTATTGCTATCTCCAACGAATGGGAGAAGGCTGGTGTGGTGCTCATCTGCGGGCTGACTGCTGCGGCGAGTGCTGCCTATGTAAACACCACTTGTACTCCACAAATTTCATCAAAACTTCACCAGATCTGCTATCCCCTCATCTGCTTGAACCGTCCAGCTTTTAATATTTATATACTCTTCAGTTCAATCCACCTCATTCTTCATATCCTTTCTCATACTTCCTCATCCTCCTCGCTTTTCTTCTTTCTTCATAATACCTAATCACATACTTCTCACTTCTCCAAAATATCCTCAATCATGCATTCCAACGAGATACCAAGTAAAGATGGCGAGAAATATGTAGTCGTCAAGGTCGAGAAGGATGCTACCACTTCCACCCAAGCATCAAGCGATGCAGGAAAGGACGAAGATATCAAATGCCCAGAGATCTTATACAAAGTCCAGTATAAGGATGTAGGCGGTGAAATCAAAGGAACAAAGGAGTTGGCAACACCATATAAGTTGAAGAAAACCACGTATGTCAATCCATTGTTGGCTCTCCCATCAGATACTAACATTTTCAAGATATCGTGATTCAGAAATACCTATTCTAGAAGTCTTATACAGTGTTACTATTTGGTTCCCTACCATCTATGGCAAGAAAAAGAATAAGAAGGACAAAGATGATGAAAATGTGATATCATCAGAGATGAAAGACGAAAATGACTTCGACGAACGATCTATGGAAGAGAAAGAACTCATTATTCATTCTCCACACATCATGAAAGCCTTAAGATCTATTGTCGAATACTATCCCGGACAATCTTTACTCGGTGACACTATTTCAATCAAGGAACCTTACGGGATTCTTGTCCATTACCGAAAGGAACTTCAAGAATACAAAGAGAATTGTGACGATGCGGAAGCCAGTCACCATATCAGCGTCCTTCAGAAGTATCTTGAGGATAACTTTGAAGAGAAGTTAAAGTTGGAGGATGACCGACATGCTAGAGCTAATCCAGTAGTAACGTTTGAGATGTTATGGATGCTGTTCAAGCCAGGAATGGATGTCTACGCTCAATTCGACGAGCAACGCGCTGGTTTCGTTCTTCAAGGATGTGAAAACTCCACAGAGAATACCAGACCAGGACAGCCATCACCTCTCAAAGTTAAGATGTGGTATCTAGATTTTGATGGCCGATTCGTTGGACGTCGATCTCATGAGGTTACCATCGCGCCGTTTGAAGGCGAGCGCGAAGTCACATCCTTAAAGGTTATTCCTGCCCATTACATCGATAGCAATCCTGCCTTGTCTCCACGAAAACAACTCGAAGATCGTGGAGAGAAATTCTACAGTATGTTGATGGGTAAACAAATGGACTACAGAGGTTTCAGTATGCCCGTTGAGCAAAAGCCAAAACGTTTCCATGAGGGTCGTGTTGTGGTTGATCAAAGTGCTTTCTACACATACGCCGATTGGCAAGAAACACAGAAACACCCAGCTCCAGTCCTCGGTATCGATGATGACGATTCTGGTATTCTTGCAGATTTGCACTATAACTGCAATTGTACAGATTGTAATTCTAAACGACTAGCTGCATCGGCCAATACAAGATGGGGCAAATACGAGAATATCGAACCTCGCGAAACACCTTCGCTTGCCGAAACCGATGCAAATGGAATTGTTTCACGACACAAGTACTTCCTCTGTCCTCGTCGTATCATGGGTTTCGATCTCAAGTCTAAGAAATGGCAAGCTCTCGACGTCGATTGTTGTCAACCTCCTAAATTCTACACTTCGGCTATCGAAAATCTAGTTCTACCAAACGAAAAGCAGGAAATGATCAAAGCCCTCGTTCACAAATACACTTCCTCCAAGAAAGCTGGCAGAAGCGAAACAACCTGGTCAGCTGATCCTATCCCCAACAAAGGAGAAGGGCAAATCTTCTTATTGCACGGTCCTCCCGGTGCTGGTAAGACCTACACCGCAGAATGTGTAGCCGAATTCACATCAAGACCTCTCCTCTCACTCACCTGTGGTGACATCGGAACTGATGAATTCCGCGTCGAAGAATCCCTCAGCAAATGGTTCAAACTGGCCGAAATCTGGGGCGCCGTCATGTTAATCGACGAAGCCGATGTGTATCTCGAGCGTCGTGAAGTTTCCGAACTCACACGTAACGGACTCGTATCTGTCTTTTTACGAGCGATGGAATACTATAGAGGTATTCTCTTCCTCACTACAAACCGTGTGGGACACTTTGATCCAGCTTTCTTCTCTCGTATCCACGTGTACATTGGTTACCGCCCTCTAGACTGCGAAGGCCGTAAGAGAATCTGGCTTCAATTTTTCACCAAGCTAGGATTAGAACGCGGACATGAAATCACCATCATGAGTGCTGCGAAGCGCTACATCCTCTCAGATGAGGTACTCAAAGATATTGATTGGAATGGTCGTGAGATCCGCAATGCGTTCCAAACCGCAGTTGCACTAGCCGAATATGAAGCCGAGACAAAGAAGGGGCCAAACGAGGATGGAAAATTGGAAGTGGAATTGAGAAGAGATCATTTCGAGAAGGTGGTAGAGATGAGTGATAACTTTAAGAAATATTTGGCGACGGTCGGAAGTGATGAGGTGGCTGGACAGAGCGAGATGACGAAGGCAAAGCTTAATGGAGATAGAGGTGATGATGCGCTTTTGTAAGCAAGGGAATTTAGGAGTTGAGGGCTCTTCTTGGGTATATACTAGCGTTATTACAATCTAAAATGGATTGAGTCTCTCAAATTTGCTGAAATTTCAGATCAAGTGAAAGATTATGTGAGATTTTCAAATTACATCATCACAGATCGGAGAGACATTCGTTCTCATTGATGCTGGCGGGGGTACGGTCGATACCATAACATATACTATTGGGGAAAGTTACCCTTTAAAACTAAAGGCGGAGGGTGTTGAAGCTGGTGGTAAGTTCTGATTTCATTCAACATCTCTTCACAGTATACTGAGTAATGTAGGCGATCTCTGTGGCTCTAGCTGTTTGAATGAGGCGCTCCGGGAACATCTGAGTGTCAGACTTCGAGGCGAAGATTACCTTGAGGTCAATCGCTCCACAATTGAAGGTATTATAGATAAGTTGTTAGTCAGATTTGAAAATGATGTGAAAAGAAATGTCGATGTGGCGGCAGACAACGTTCCAACAGTATGGATTGACATACCTGGCTTGAGAGCAAATAAAAACCCGGACAAGCGATTCCTCAACAATCGACTCAAGATGGATGGTGAGTGAGGGAACGAAATGAGATATCAAGCCTTTCTGACACGCAATGCAGTGCTGACCTAAAGAAAATCTTCGACCCGCTTTTGGAGAGAGTTGCAGTCTTGATGAAAGCCCAATTAGATGGCGCAAAAGAGAAAGGGTTAACCGTGAAGGTGTGTTATAACTTATCTATTATTAGGAGGAAAGTAACTCAAAGAGTCTAATTCGCTAAATAGAAAGTGATCCTTATTGGAGGCTTCGGGGAATCTCCTTCCCTTCGAACCTATCTAAAAAAAAACAACTCGCAGCAATACGCAATTACCGCATCGATGAGATTAAACTGGTTTTCCCATCAGCTCCGTAGGCTCCCAAGAGTTATCCTTTAGATTGTTATAACTAATCATAGATACAGAAGCGAAACCACTGTTTCCTCGGGAGCAGTACTCCGGGCTTTGAATAAGAAAGGCGGCCCATAGCGTATCAGCCGATCTAGCTATGGATTCCTGTGTACCGAAGAACATGAACCGGATCAATTTCCTGCGCATAGAGAGATACGCCCATACTTTGAGCCTTTAGATGGTAGAAAATACCTGAAATATACCATCTACTGGCTCATCAACAAGGTCAATATCTATGTTTGCGACGGATCAGGGCCAATCAGACAATTTGCTTACATCATTTTTAGGGCGACGAGATTCCTACAGATAAAGAGTATCGTTTACAAGTATTTTATATCTTTGACGCAAGAGAAGGCACACGATTCGAGTGCAAAGAGTACCTCTGTGTTTCCGACAACAAAATGAAATCACACTACCGAAAAAATCTCGAGAAAAATAAAGGTGTGTAAGGGAAGATGAATTTGTGAGTAGGTCCCGAATCTAATAGAATGAGTATTTAGGAGCAACAGTGGTCGGTATCATTGAAACAGATATGACTTTTCTGAAGGAGCAAAATCTTATCCAACCGGTAGAACCAGAAGAAGGCGTAAGAGCAAAGAGACACTACAAAGTCGGGTATGAACTTGTTATGATCGTGAACGATCGTAACATGAGATGGGAGGCACGATATCCTGCCGGAGGGAAAGTGCAGGGCACAGGACAAGTTTCTATTGCAGCAGCATTTGTCCCTGGTACTAAGTGATGTGGAAAATCACTGCAAGAAATATTGTCAAGAATGGGTCTTTTCTTATCAAGCTGAAAGAAGATAATGGTGTCTGAAAGTAGGAGAGTGAATGTATAATATGAACTGAGATATTGATATAGATTGGAATAATGATACGACTTGGGACAACGAGGAGGTTGATACGAATTGATAGTCTAGCTTGTGCCCTCAAGGTGTTCGGTCACATGATTAAAAGAGTCTCCGTTCAAAGTGTCTAGTCGGCCACTTTCTAAAGATGAATCTGTTCTCGCTGGGCTGAGAATTATTAGGTGGGTATATGTAGCTGTGCTGTGCTCTCCTTTGTTGTTCCAAATAACCTTCTCAACTTTTAACTTTCCTCAACTTCCTCAACTTCCTCAACCTCTTAACTCGCACAACCCTTCCAATCACTCCAACTCCTCTAAACAACCTTTGCGACAACAATATCTTCCTAGCAATAGGTACAGGTATATCACCAATCAAGAGACAGTCCAGATATCCGCGAGACGAAACGAAAACGATCTCCAAGCATCTGCGAGATAGACTCGAAGACATTCTTACTCTCCCAAGTAAGAAACTCGCCAGAGAAGAACTTGTCACCTACACCACCGCAACGACATGTCGAAGTACGCAAGGTTTTGGTCATGAAATGCAATGCCACTCACATGCAGAGGGCTTGCTCAGACATTTCAAACCATTTTGAGATACCCGGAATCAAGACTGGCACCGTGAGAATGCGTGCTGATCTGATCGAGGAGTGGATCAACACAAGAAATTTGGGCAACGACCAATTCTTGGTTCCATATGGTCGCATGGTGGATTCGAACATATATACATAGATAGTGAATGAAATATATACCTGCAATGGCACACCCTCTGCTAGTTGATTCCGATATAAGTGACAACCTTAACAATCATTTGGTTAACATTCCAATGAAAACATATTCTCCGATCTTAGATGTATCCGCAACAACTCAGCCCTACGTCGCCCTCACCATAGAAAACCACCACATTTCCACATCCCACACTATCCATCTTCTTCATCTCCAAAATATTAATCCAAACAACACACTCAAAAACAACCAGATCACATCTTCAACTACTCTGACTCACTACATCGAAGTAATTGCGCAGTCTCCAATAACCTAACCCCAGATTTCCAGTTGTAGCACTCGATTTGAATCCTAACAATATGTGTAATCATCATCACCATCACAAAACCCAATCTAACCCAATCAATCAATCAAACAAAGAGAAATTCGAATATCGAAAAAGCTAGACTCCGCAGCAATACGAAACCATACACCTCTGATCTGATATCTTCTTCTCTGCACTTGACATGAATGAGAAGACGAAGACGGGGGCGAAGCGAAGCGAATGCCAAGAATTGGGAGGGGTGAGGAAGGAGGGGGAGTTGAGTTTATATAGATAGGTAGGTATGGATACTGTTTGTGGGGATGGATTGTGGGATTATGGATTAGGGGTTTTGCTATTATTATTACCATTAGGTAGAGATAAATAGATGATAGATAGATAAAAATCAAAGATTTAATTTAATATGGGATGGGAAAAATTAAAAGAAAGCAAGTGCTCTCTAGGTAGGTAGCGAATAGTATAAGACGAGGAGAGGAGCTGGTGGAGTGAGTATAAAATGAATCAGAAGAAGGAGTCAGAAGAAGAAGTCAGAAGGAGAGGAGTATTGAGAGATAAGATTTGATATGGGCTGAACATCAAAATTCTTTCATATTTCAGATTAGATCAGATATTTCGAATTTGTTGATATCTCAAATCATCTGGGTAGATCAGATATTTCAATTCTATCAACATTTTAGATCGGGTTAGAACTTCAAATTAGATGAAAACTTCATACCAAGTTAGAAATTCACAAATTCTATCAATATTTCAATTCAAAGCAAATATCCAAATATATTTAATATTTCAGATCAGTTCAGATATTCAAATGCTCGTTTGGAAACAACATTTGGTGTGTGGTTTGTGTTGTTCATATATATATGGAGGAGAATGCTTCGTAGTAGCTCTTCTGTGTTCTGGTGCTACCGCTGCTCCTCTCACTGCCGCAGCTCCCGCCGCTGGTAGGATAAATACTGAATGAAAGGGAGATAATCATACCGAGGATAATCATCAAGAATTACCAACTAAATAGAGAAACTTGGATCGCTAGATATATCAACCACCCAGTCCATAAAATTTCAATATTGCCTCACACAAAAAAGTGATCTTCACCTTGCTCTTCGCCTTTGACAACCTGCTTGTTTTCGAAGATATCATAGCATCCGACTCCTCAACCAGCATCCTGTCGTATTTTCATCCCCTAGTTGTATCCATAAACCAAACTGCTGTAATTTGACAGTTGAAGAATCGAAATTATAACATGGATGAGTATGTATTTCATTCGGAGCAAGATCAATGAACGCGATTGCTGATGTATGATTCCAAATCTCTGGATACAAATTCTGCAACAGCATTAAGATATTGACCATGTGTTGCGAAATAGAAGAGAATGATATTCTCTTCGAGCGAGGTATTGCCTTGATTGATACAGGTACTCCTGTTGTTATCAACGAGATTGCTTTTTCTAAGTATCTGTAGTCAAGTAACTTCTGCAGTTTCCTTATTCTATCCTGCGAAATGAAGACCTTGTTCTTAATTCAAACCAACTTTCGATTGTTTGCATACAACAGCAGGAATGCCTTACCCGCGTAATTGTTCCTGTAAAGATATCGATTCATACAACCTCAAGATCGCAATCATACATGCTTCTGTCAACAAAAAGAACGCAAAAACTTTCTTGCCCTTATATTGAGCAAATTGCCGGAATTCCGATACTGACCCAGGTAAGTCCATCATCATATAATGGAACGACGATATTTCATGATGTGCTGCAACATTTAGATGTTAAGAGATTCGTCCTTTCAAGCCAACAGCACCCCTAGCCATCCCTCCATAAACTCTTCGATGTTCTGGATAAATTTTCAATCCTACAATAGTGACAAAGTTCAGATATAAACCTTTCACTCCATATTCAGATGGTATATCCGGCAACAACTTGTCACCAACATCTTGCCAACCATCCTCATGTAAAACCATTTCCATTGCTCTCCCTAGCCACCCCCCTATAATTTCCTTAGCTAAATTCACATCATTTATCGTATGCATAAGCTCCTCCACCGAAGGATCTGCATGTGCTAGATACTTCTTACTTCGAACGTGTTTGAATATCTGATTTGGCTTGAACATTCGATCTTTCCTGGATATCTAAACCGACTTGAAATATTGATAGAACTTCTGAATATCTGACCTGGCTTGGGACATTGACAGAATTGGAATATTGAAAGAATTCCAACATTTAAACAAGCTCAAAATATTCAGGGTGTTTGAATTTTCTATCTGGCTTAGATCATCGATAGAGTTTGAATACCTGATCTGTCTTGAACTTTCCATCTGGGATGAACATCTGATCTGGCTTAGAACACTGATATATTTGAACATCTAACCGGGCTTGGAACATCAAAAGGGTTTTGATCATCAAAATCGAATTGGAACACTGAAAGCATTGCACTATCAAATCCAAAGCAGAACATTACCTACCTAGTGACTATAAGGTTTGCTTGGTGTACAACTTTATTTCGTCCGTCGTTGAAGCATATGAGGCAATGATCCGTGCGCATGTTACGTAATAAAGCATTCCACCAATTCCGAGGTCAATGAAGACAAAACCGCACAAACCTCGAAAACCATTCGGAGCTGGAGTCATATCAATAATAAGACATAGACGTTGTACTTCAAAAGCAACGCTCAAACACCAAACAGCATCAGAGGGGAGCAATAAAGCGCAAAAAGAGATGAACGCGCTGAGGATCGAACTCAGAACCATTTCGGTGCAGGAATCCAAGAAACTGGATTCGAACGTATGTGCACAAGTTGTGAACGAAATATCATAACCATTAGACCACGCGTCCGTTGCATGTTGTTGAGAAACGGGCGATCTTTTGAGTATATGTTCTCTGCTCAAGTTATGGAGGAATACCAGCCCAGCTACTCAGAGTCGTTGGTGGGTTGGTGGGGAATTATGCAGCAGAAAGTGGGCGCTAGGAGGAAGTCGGTGGGTTCGAACCATAGCAAGGAACTCGTACTCCATGCTTGGTACGGAATAGATAAAATTAATGCAGTTCATGAAAGAATATCATCAATAGGAAAAAAAGGGGTTGAAGTCATTCCCTTTGTCTCGACTCTCCTCATATTTAATATGAGACGATATTGACAAGGGGCCCGTGATTTCCCATTGTGGTGAACTTTAAAACCCCGTGTAATCTTTGGCGGGCGCAGCAAGTCTTTCAAACTGTTAATAAACGGCGAAACTGCGAAAACTGCGAAACTGCAACATTCGCCGCTAGAAATTGAGTTTCACCATCATTTATTACCTACAGCCTGCAAAGCGATAGATAGCATCATCAAAACACTTTTGGATGAGCTTCGCATAATCATCCCCTCACAAGTAACAAAAACAAACAACAAATTGAATTAAAACATTCTTTTTTTTTGAATTTCCTCCTCAACATTTCTTAATTGCCTACATTTCAATAACTTTGATCCCCTTCTTTTTCCCATATCATTTGTATGAGCCGGGATGGCTGGCCGTTTTGTGCGCGCGTCGAAATATCGTAAGCCTTGTCACAATATCCCCAAGGAGAGAGGCACGAGAGCAATCGCTGACCGATCGTTCAAATAGGACATGTCTTTGGTAAATCGTCCAAGAAGGAGGCGTGTTACGATAACTTGCACATCAGTCGCAATGCATGGGATACCAATTTAATCAAGGTGGGAAACCAATGACTTGGAAAAGTGATGTAGATTTGAGGAAGAAAGGTAACTCATCATCGAAAATAGGCCAATCCTGAATATCTTTCGGTCAATTGGGAAGCTAGTGGTGGAGGCGCATTCGCTGTTATTCCTTTGAATGAAAAGGGTCGTCTGCCAGAACAAATTCCATTGTTTCGAGGTCATACTGGACCGGTTCTTGATACGGATTGGTGAGTGGTTGATAAAGTGGCAGATTGAAATAAACGCTCATCTTTGGATTAGGAATCCTTTCAACGATCGCATTATCGCTTCCGGATCTGATGATGGAAAGGTATTTATATGGGAGGTTCCTCAAGGGTTCTCCCTCTATCAAGACTCTGAAGAACCCGTCGATGTTGCGCCTGTCAGCAAGTTGGCAGGTCATTCTAGGTATGTGCCGATAATACCGAAGGCTCGAATTGATTCTAATAACCTGCAGGAAAGTCGGACAAGTTCTATTCAACCCCGCGGCAAACAACATTCTCGCATCCGCATCTGGAGATTACACAGTTAAGCTATGGGACATCGGCACCGGGAAAGCACCTTTGACATTGAAGCACGGAGATATTGTACAAAGTTTATCATGGAGCGCAAATGGAGCTCTTATGGCCACCACTTCTCGAGACAAGAAATTACGCATTTGGGATACTAGACAAGAAAGACCTGCACACGAAGGACCTGGACATACTGGCGCAAAGAATAGCAGAGTCGTATGGATGGGAGAACATAATCGCGTGGCTACCACCGGATTCTCCAAGATGAGCGATCGTCAGTTGGCTTTGTGGGATGTTGGTAACGCCAAGCAACCAATTGGAGGGTTCACTGTTTTGGACTCCATCTCGGGTGTTTGCATGCCATTCTGGGGTAGGTTACATTCATGAATCATGTTGGATCTATACTAACGATCATCTAGATGATGGTACTCAATGTCTGTACTTGGCAGGCAAAGGGTAAGTTCATAGGCAGGTACCGGAAAGAAATTAGCTAACAATTTTAGTGACGGTAACATTCGATACTATGAATATGAGAACGACAAGTTCGAATTTTTGTCCGAATATAAGTCTAGTGATCAACAACGTGGTATCGCATTCCTTCCCAGACGTGGTATTAATGTAAGTGGTTGTCATTGTGTGTCTTTCACATACCTATTCTAACCAAAATCCAGGTTCACGAGAACGAAGTCATGAAGGGATTTAAAACCGTCAATGACCAATATGTGGAGCCTATCTCTTTCACAGTTCCTCGCCGTGCCGAAGTCTTTCAATCTGATATTTACCCACCTGCGATTGGTTTGAAACCTGCAGTTACTGCTGAGGAATGGCTTGCTGGTAAAGATGGAATTCCTGCCAAGATCGATTTGGAAAGTGTATATGAAGGAAACGCCCCAGTTGAGGTACCATCCGATTATAAACCACCTGTCGCTGCACCAGCCCCAACTCCAGCCCCAACGAAGACCGCACCTCCAAAGGCAGAGCCTGAACCAGCTCCAGTCGCACAAAGAGCACCTCCACCAACTATGTCTGAACAAAAGGGTTCCATTTCTGCCATGGCCTCCAAATTCCAAGATGATGATGAGGATGAAGCCGATGATAATTCCAGCTTTGAGGAGATTCAAAAGCCAATTCAAAAGTCCGTTCCAGCTGCAGCCAAGCCGGAGCCAATCAAGCCCACTCCAACTAAGGTCACCCCACCAAAGCCATCTCCTGTATCTCAAGCAACACCGACATCATTCGAGCCTGCAGCAAAGGCTACCCCCGCCACTATCGCTACCTCTTCCGGGCCCATTTCCGCGGTTGGTGCTTCTCAACCATCCCCAACCTCGGTTGGCGTCGAAGATTCCCTAGCAGAAATTAAGCAACTTTTGGAAGCCCAAACTAAAACTATTACGGCGCAAACGGAGAAAATTGGTCTATTGACTCAAGAGGTTGATACATTAAAGATGAGAGTTGGTCCTGGTGATCAAAGTGAAAGAATTAGACAGTTGGAGTTGGAGTTGGAAGCTGCTAAGTCTTAAATATGGGATTTAGTTGCGGAAGTGCGGTGTGCTTTGGGGGTTTTTGAGAAGTGGAAAAGAGGAGAGAGTACATTACATGACGCAGGTAGTTTTCAGGTTTCAGAGCGATAGGCGAATTGATGATTGAAAGGTGTTCCTTCTTATGAGGGCTATCGTTTAAGTGAATCTGAGATATTTACAACTGAATTATAAGTCTAGTGAACAATTCAAGGATGCAGGTATGTGGGAGTTGTAGCCTAGCCGGAATGGCATAATAGATCCATACATTTGTATTTGCATTGTCTCGTTTTTGACTACAATCATTGTTCAACTACAAACTGTACAATACACTTTCGTAATTCCGGTCCAGCCTATCCACTCCCATCTTTCCTGTTCAACTCTGATGTATACAAAATCCATACTCTCGTTCTTCAACTTCAAATGATTCATTCACCTCGCATTAATTCCTGTCTGTCTCTCGAAACTCTCTTTCTGCAGATTTATTTGTTTTGTTTTATGTTCTTCGTTTTGTTTTGTAAGACTATTTATTCGCTTGTTAGGTAGGTAGGTAGTACTTGATGTATCTACTAGGTATCTTTTCTTGTTTTCTATAGGTACTGTTGTATTGTATTTTTGATGTTGTGTGTTGTGTGTTCTGTGCTGTGGGTGGGTGGGTGGATGGTGGATGGTGGATGTTTTATTTTTTTTGGATTGTATTTGGGTATATATATTTGGGTATATATATAGGTATGTTATCTTCTAGTAGGTACTAATTGTTTGATATACACTTCTCACTTATCATCTCTCATCCCTCATCTAATTCGGGGCGAGGCAGCTCGCCAGTGTTTCGGAGCGCCCAATATACTCGATATCTAATAAGCCTCTGATATCGAAAGATTGAAAGTAAAGCTTTCAAGGTTATTCTTTGTTTTTAAGTTTTTTTTTAATTCTTTATACAATTGAATCTGTAATAAAAGATACTATATACATATCATATAACCACATAAAAATTGAATTCCTGGATTTAGAAAATATAGTTAATATACACCATACCAAAATTCCGTAAAATTCGACGCATAGGTTTCTTTAGCTGCGCTCCGAATTATATATCTACTATATCTCCATTAACCCAGAATATCTACTTCCCTTATCTAGGTACCTATGGATTGCTCAGTGTAAGATTTATTGATTGTGTTATTGTGAGTGAGTGAGGTCTCTTGGGGTTAAAGCGGAGAGGAGAGGGATGGGATGTGGAATGGATATGTGGTTACTTCATGAGTATCTAAATAGTTATAATTGGGGTGATGGCTGGGAATTTGAGGGTTGTTGAGAGTTTGGGGGGGATAGAGTGGGATAGGGGTTTGGCGTCGGATGGGGTGGGTTATTTTTTTGGGGTGGAGGGCTGAAATTCTTGGGAAGAGGGGGAGAGGGAGACGGGAGACGAGGGGAAGCAAGAAGAGAAGGGGCCGGCTTGGGAGCAAGAAGGCGCACTATATGCATCCCATTCCCCCCCTCACCAGCACCATCCTCACTTTCGATCATATAACTTTCGATCATACAATTTTAATTACATAAATGAAAGCCTAACTAAATCAAAATCACTTGATTACCTAGGTAGGCATGCATAATCAGTTTGCTTGAGCTTGTGTTTATCACGTGATTTTGGATGGAATCAAGTCATATTGTCTGTCGAAAAATCGAGTGGTTGTGGAAAATGTCCTGAAACCCGTTCACTACCACCTACTTATAGTACATCGTACTAATATCACAGTTTTAGGCATAATGAGGGGAAGCATCATTATTTATATGCAGAAACTACTCGACAAAATAAAAAATTCTGTCGTTCTAGCCAAGAAATCAAGGGTTGGATTAAATCAGGAAGCTGGACTTCAATCTCGTTACTCCGCCCCGTCATTCAATGTTTTATATCTTAACGGAAGTTAACATGAGACGTTTCTCATGCCAGGCTACCGCATGCTTGGATTGACCATCTGAAGAAATGCAAAAGTTTGCAACTCCGGAAAATGGTATCAAGTAGTCTACGGTGTGTGCTAGCCCATGGTAATTGATCTATCAACGATTGTACACTTCAATCTAACTCAGAAATTCATCGATAGGCATTGTTTGAAGACAAGAGTACTCTTGATAGTAATTAAGATTCGAAGAACACAATATCGTGGGTATCTACAAGATCTATTCAAGTCTTGGCTCTGTCAGGAAAGGAACGTAAGAGGCTAAAAATTCCCGTCGGGAACATTATTTCCTATCCCTTTGACTTAGATTCATCAGTACCCGTGGCTTAAATGTCTGGCTACGAGCTTCATTCCTAAGCAAATATTTTGTAGATCACAAACGTCTTTTTCTGTGTTTCCTTTGGTCGTCGCGCTTCAAGAATGCTTGGATATCCACATTACATATTTCGCGAAAGTCGCGAATATGCACGCGCTTGGAGGAGGGGGGTTAGGCGAATCCCTCTGCTTATAATCTGAGTGTTCTACTATACTGGTAGATTTTTGCACCTAGTGAGTTACGGTGCTTGTGCTTTTGTCTTCGCTGCGCTCTCTCATTTTGCGCTTCTCATCATACAGTCGGTCATTCATTAACCTGTCCTTCATTGGATTATCACAATCTTTTAACCTTTAAGATGTTTGTTCGCAATGTTGCAGTTTGGGCTGTGGCTCTAAGTGTTACCGTTTCGACGGTTTTGAGCGAGAGTGCTGTTGGTGAAAAAGTCGCGAGAGCTGACGGAGATGATAGCATGTACGTTTGCTTATGATGGTCCATGTCTGGTTAAAGACATCAGTCTGAAGATGATAAATGCTGATGATGACTTTGATAATGTAGAGCAAAACGTTTTTTGTTTTCCACAAACCCCAATGATTCCAGTGGCCCTTCTTTAGCAGATCTCTTTGATTCAGATCGAGACGAGGATGATGACTCGATCTCTGAATTTATTTCGCATTTGCTAGAGGGTAAGGGTGGAAACTCTGGCTCGGGAGGTGGTTCTGGCAACAACAATCCAGGAGGGAACAATAACCCAGGGAATAACAATCCGGGAGTCTCTGGCAACAACAATCCAGGTAATAACACCCCGGAGAACAACAACCCAGGGAACAACAACCCAGGAGGGAACAACTCCCCTGGAGGCTCAGGTGGCAATACTCCTGGCAACTCCGGAAGCGGAGGATCGAATGGATTCCCCAACTTCCCTGGCTTCCCCGGCTTCCCTGGCTTTGGAAATAGCGGAGGCTCAAATAATAACCCAGGAAACAACGGAGGTGTTGGGAATGGAGGGTCAAATGGCTTTCCTGGATTTCCAAACTTCCCCGGCTTCCCTGGTCTTGGAAACGGTGGTGGTTCAAACAACAATCCAGGGAACAATAATCCAGGTAACAATGGGGGAAATGGAGGATCAAACAATGGAGAATGGTCTCCCTATACTCCACTTATCCAATTTCTACGAGGCGAAGGAGCTAATTCAGCTTATGCCTCCCAATTTTTAAACAGGTTAGATGCTGCCGCCGTTTCCACCTTTCTACGTAGAGCTGGATTTGCTTCTCTCGCCGAGTTTCAACAGGAGGCTGCTGCAGGTCTAATCTCAATTGGCGACTTCCTTACCTTTTTGGATGCACTCTCACGCTATTCCTTCTTACAATTATTGGGGTTTCCGTTAATCATTGGCTTTCCAAATCCACCTGTATCTCCAAGTGCAACTAGTTCACTAGCTATAGTAACCCCAATTACGAGCGTTGGTATTATTGGAGGTACTACGACTACGACTACGACTACGACTAGTACGATACCTACGTCATTCATTCTTCCTGGCCCTTCAACTTCTTCTACCCGAACTTCCTCCACTCAAGCTATTGTTGGAGGTTCTTCTACTTCTTCGACGAGAGCAATTATCGGAGGTCCTTCTACCTCCTCAACTCGTCCAATCGTTGGGGGTCCTTCAAGTAGTAGCAGTACAAGAAATGGTCTCGGAGCTTCAACTTCCTCGACACGAGCGATCATCGGCGGCCCTTCCACTTCCTCGACGAGAGCAATTATCGGAGGCCCTTCGACCTCATCCTCTACATCACGAAATATTATTGGAGGTCCTTCGACTACATCTACTAGACCCATAGTTGGTGGTCCCTCGTCTTCTTCCACCACCCGTAATATTGTGGCCAGCCCATCCTCTTCATCTACTCGAAACGTTATTGGTGGGCCTTCATCATCTTCCTCAACCAGAGCTGTTGCTGGTCCTTCAACTTCAAGTACAAGACCATCTACTTCCACTAACTTGATAGCAACTTTCAGAACATCTAGCAGTAGTTCATCATCGAGCTCTCCCCGGGTTTCCACGCAAGGACTTGGAGCATCATCCAGCTCTAGTTCTGTACGGTTTTGTCCTCTTGTATGGCTCGATATGAATGCTAATCTTAAATAGTCAACACAATTTAATGTGGTACCCACCACATCCACAACTCGTTCAAGCTCTAGCTCAGTGAGAAATTTCCTGTCCTACAGATATCGGATCGACGCTAATATTTTGTAGTCATCAACGCGGATCAATCTTGTAGTGACGAGCTCTAGTTCCGTATGATCTCTTTTAATTGTCTATCGATAGCAATGGAAGCTAATTCTTAATAGTCATCAACACGAGTGAATGCCTTGTCAACAAGTTCTTCGGTCCGTTCCAGTACTAGCTCCGTATGCTTTTTTCTTATATCTCTTAGAGTTGAATAATACTAACGAACTGATAGTCGTCATCTTCATCCCGCACTTCTGCCTCGGCTGTCGGCCTTGGTGCTAGTTCTACTACATCGCGGGTAATAATTACTCCCATCATAATGATAACGCCATATAACCATTTAAAAAATACTAACATTTATTTAGTCATCATCTTCTTCTCGAAGTACCACAGCCGTAGGCCTTGTGGCAAGCTCCACTTCAACTAGGGTAAGAATGCTCTCAATATCACTACACAGATGCTAATGCTCCCAGACATCATCTTCCTCTTCCTCCTCTCGTAGCAGTACCTCGGCTGTAGGCTTAGTAGCTAGCTCTTCATCTTCTAGGGTATATTATTCATCTTTGCTTACTATGAAAATTATGATGAAGCTAATATCTTGATAGTCATCGTCATCTTCCTCTTCCTCTCGTAGCACTACTTCAGCTGTAGGTTTAGCGGCAAGTTCTACTTCATCTCGGTTATATATTCTTTCTTCATATCCTAACACCCCTTTCTTGTTTGAAAAGCTCGATGAGTTTAACGATTTATACAGTCATCTACCTCAAGTAGTAGATCTTCAACCCTTTTGGCCGTCGTTAGCTCTAGTACTAGCCGGGTAAGTTTCACTTCTTCTTACTGTTTTATCTTGTCGATATTTATTTAGTCTATTCTATAGTCATCTTCTTCCAGTTCACGCACCTCGTCTTCAACCCAGTTGGTAAGTTTTGCATATTTATGTCTCACATACTTCCGTATCCATAATGCTAACACTGTTAAAAGGGTCTCGGTGCTACCACCAGTACCTCAAGATCCACTACACTTTTCTCATCCACCAGAACTTCATCCTCCAGCTCCGTTAGCCCAACTACGAGTGCCGTTTCTGGTTTATTAGTCTCACCCAATGGAAGATGCGGACCTCAATCTAATTCATTATACACGTGCCAAGGCAGTCCTAATGGAAATTGTTGTTCGAGATTTGGATTCTGCGGTCATGAAGCTGATTGGTGTACGGGTGGTTGCAACCCCGCATTTGGAACTTGTGGACTGGGGCAGTACAAAGGATTGACGACTTCGAGTAGTTCAACCGCTGTGGTAAATCTTATATTTTTTGGTCAATTGGATACATGCTAAACTAGTATAGGGCCTTGCTGGAACTTCTAGTTTCACTTCTAGATCATCATCTAGATCATCATCTAGCTCTAGATCTTCCACGTCATCCCCTGTCGTATGTATCACTTCCATTATTGATATGACAAGTTCTAAAATAGATAAATAGGCCCAAGGATTAAGCACCAGTTCCACAAGACCAGGTACACTAAGTACCAGTTCAACTGCACGACTTATCGGAACCTCTAGTTCGACTTCTAGATCTTCTTCATCAACAGCTGTGGTAAGTTCTTTATTCTCAGAATGTTGTCTTTTATTCGTTTCTCAGGGTGAATGTTGAATTTTCTGCAGGGCCAGGCATTAAGTACTAGCTCAACACGAGCAACCACTTCAAGCTCTAGTTCCACGGCACGACTTGTCGCTGGAACTTCCAGTTCTTCTTCCAGCTCGACTGCACGACTTATTGGTACTTCCAGTTCCACTTCTAGATCATCGTCAACATCGGCTGTGGCAAGTCCTTTCCCTTTGAAATATAATCACACTATTGCTTTCTTGTAATGAATTCTAATGCCTTTATAGGGTCAAGGTCTAAGTACCAGTTCAACAAGAGCAGCTACTTCAAGTACCAGCTCAACAGCAAGGCTCGTGGGAACTTCCAGTTCTAGTTCGAGTTCCAGGTCTTCAACATCGTCCGTAGTCGTAAGCATTTCCTTTCTGAAATAGTACCCTGTCTCCCTTTAATCTATGATGATACTGACATAAATGCTAGGGTCAAGGATTGAGCACTAGTTCAACAAGAGGATCCACCTCATCATCTAGCACAAGGCCAATTGCCGCCACCGTTAGCACAAGCTCAACACGCTCATCCACAGCCGTCGCTGCTTCCGCTAGCGCTTGTAGACCAGTCGCAGCCCCTGCAGCAACCCTCGCCTTGACCGCAACTGACTGCTGTCAATACTACATCACCAGAGCCGGTGACACATGTGCCAGCATTGCCGCTCGTCCTGGCATTGTCGGCTTAAATCTCGCTGTTCTAGCTCTTCTCAATCCAAACTTGAGATGTGTAGGACAAGGCCCTCAAGTCGGTGTCGCCGTCTGTGTTCTAAATATCCAATTATCCATCGTAGGCAACCTGGTGTCACCTGGTGAATCCTCAACCGTAACATCTTCGACTATCGCAACTCCAAGTCCATCTCAGGCAATCCCTCAAAGCTTCTTTATCCAGGCTCAAAATTCTGGAACTGTAGCTGATGGAACCAGTCTTATGATTCAACAAGCTGCGGAATATTTTGCTGGCTTTAATTTAGAATATGGTCAATCGGTTTTCCCATTTACGTATGATCCTGAAACTGGATACTTGACATCGGGTCTATATATCCTATGGGCTACAGCATCATATTCACCTCCATCCATCAAGGTGGCTCCAGTTGGTTTTACCGGATGGGTAGTTCCGGCCTGGCCATTGGTTTGTAGCATAGATGGCAATCTGAAGGTGACATGTACGGCCAATGGAAATCTTTATGGGAAATTTTACCTCATAAATGGTATGTTATCATTTTTCGTGTCTCTAGGTACTGCACCGAGACTTCTACATGTGAAGAAATATACTAACAGATAAAAGCAAACAATGACGGACAAACTGAACTCGCTATTGGCAATGGCGCAACAACAAGTTCAATCATAGTTGCGCCAGTTGACCTCTACCTTGTTGCCAATGAGGAGGAGGATTAGTGAAAGAGTTTGGGTGGATAGATTTTTTCAATGTGCTGGAGGGAAAATCGTATCATTTTTATTGATTTCCTTCTCTTTCGAATTTCCTTGGCTCTGGCTGGTTTGTTTTCGATTGGAGTATCTGTGGTTGCCTGAGTGGATGAATTGAAGGAAAAAATATCAATGTTTTTAGGACCATGAAAAATCTATGTGTTAATGGTATGTAGCTTTATTTAGGTAGTTTGAATCAATTTTCGAAATCTTAGAATGAAATCTTGTGGTTTTGTGGTTTTATGGTTTTATTTCTTTAACAATACCCCTATTACTCGCGACACTCTCCTATGTACTATAATTGCCGAGTTTTAGATACAGGCGCTTCGAGTTTTGCTGGATTTCATGTATACACTTGAGTATTTATATTCGACGTTCTGCAAAATCATTCAAAGCTTCCTCTCTCTAACCAGGTAGGTAATTAGTGTTTGGCTTGGCTTAACCAACCAATGATAACCAGACATTTCCTGTATTATTATACTATCAAGCAACACGATCTACAAGCCCATTTCTTCTTTTCCACTTCTCGAAGTTTACGAATCGTCTGAACTTTTGAACTTTAACGTGGATCCAGATCCAAACCCCTGCCACACACAAATTACATCTCGCTAAGGCTGCGGGGAGCAAAGCCCCATGTACCCCGCCATCCTTCAACCAACCTCAATGAGCAGAACCTTATAATTCGTACGTAATACCGCGAGCGAATTAAATTTCTTCTCAGACTAAAGCAAGCACGCCATTTGCATCACGAATTTTTCTGTCGATTATTCGTCATTGAAAAATACTTATTTCTTCGAGAGCATTTCAAAATCATGGAGAAAACAACCTGCATATCCTTATCTTCCTGCATACGCATCGTTCTCTTCCACTACACTTATTCTTGACTAGAATTCAATTTCCATACCTTCTAAAGAGAGCACAGATGAAATAAGAGATCGACATTCTCTCCTCCCTCACCTCAAAATGTCAAACTCTCATCTCCGAACAAAAAATGAAAATATCCACGTGATCGACCATACCAAAGATGCTGAAGCAAACAATCTTCACCATGACGACCAGGCGCGTCCCATCGTCGCAGATAAACTCGCTCGCTCCCTCTCGGCCCGTCAAGTACAAATGATAGCCATCGGCGGCACAATCGGCACGGGTCTCTTTCTCGGTACGGGGAAATCCCTTGCAACAGGTGGTCCGGCATCGATTCTCATCGCCTATCTCATCGTCGGATTCATCGTCATGTTAACTATGCTTTCGCTGGGGGAAATGGCTGCATTTGTACCGATTGCGGGAAGTTTCTGTACCTTTGCAGGTCGATATGTAGATGATGGGTTGGGGTTTGCTCTGACGTGGAATTATTGGTTCAACGATGCGGTGAGCACGGCGTCCGATTTGGTCGCGCTACAGCTGGTCTGGGCGTATTGGGGAGATACTGGATTGCCGGGTTGGGGATTGGCGTTGATTTTTTGGGTGCTGTTGGTTTTGGCTAATATTATTACGGTCAAGGCTTATGGAGAGGTGAGTTTTGGGATTTTGGGATGGAAATGATGGAAAGATGCTGACTGATGGGGATTTTAGCTTGAATATTGGTTGAGTTTTTTGAAGGTGGTTACTATTACGGTAGGTGACTTTTGTTTTCTGTGGTTTTATATGTTCTAGTGCCTCCATCTGGATAAACAGCTGGTATCCCAAATCTCTCGAATAAAGTGAGATATCAGTGAGATTTTTATTTAAGATTACTACTTGATTGATGATATCAATCTAGCTTTTGATTACCATTCAAAGTTGAAGGAGATCAGTAAAGCAAAAGTTTTTGGGTGTTTATATTATGATTGTTCAATTTGTTGTCGAATATGAAAGAATACTTATTTCTAGTGTTTCGGCTTTTTTAGTCTTATCGAAGAGTGCTAATATTTCTCCAGATCTTCATAATTCTAGGAATTGTAGTCAACTGCGGAGGTAACACTTCTCATACATATCTCGGGGCACACAATTGGTATATTGGCGACGCACCCTTCGTAGGAGGAATCGGTGGATTTGCTTCCGTCTTCGTAACTGCATCCTTCGCATGTAAGCATTCCCATGTCCCATAAAAAATTCCCCAGTCTAATTCCTCTCCAGACGGTGGTACCGAATCTATTGCTATAACCGCCGGCGAAACCAAAAACCCCACCAAAAACCTTCCTCGTGTAGTGAAAAACGTCTTCTGGCGTATCCTCATCTTCTACATTTTTTCCGTCTTCCTCATCGGTCTCAACATCCCTTACAACTATCCCGGACTCTCTAGCAAAACAACCACCACTTCCCCATTCACCCTCGTATTTCAAATGGTCGGCGCCAAAGCCGCAGGCTCTTTCATGAACGCTGTAATCCTCACCTCCGTCATCTCAGCAGGTAACCACGCTCTATTCGCCGGAACCCGACTCCTCTACGCCCTATCCGTTGATCGTCACGCGCCTCAATTCTTCGGAAAACTCAACCGCAATAAAGTTCCCTGGGTAGCAGTCCTCGCTACTAGCGCCATCAGCGGTCTCTGTTTCGGAGCAAGTTTTATCGGCGCAGGACAATTATGGACGTGGTTGCAAAATCTCGTGGGGGTCAGTAATCAATTAGCTTGGATCGCTATCGGAGTCACCTCGATCCGGTTCCGCGGTGCATTGGAGCTTCAGGGAAAAACTCATCTCTTGCCGTTTAAAAATTGGACGTATCCGTGGGGACCGTGGATCTGTGTCGTGCTTAATGTGGTGATTGTGCTGGTGCAGGGATGGAGTTGCTTCAGTCCGACGTTTAGCGCGGTGGATTTTGTGAGTTTTTATATCGAGCTGCCGGTTATGGCGATCATGTGGCTGGGCTGGAAGTGGTTGAAGGGGACGAAGGTGGTGAGTTATGAGGAGATGGATTTGCAGACTGATGTGCATGTTATTGGGGAGGAGGATGAGAAGGAGAGGGAGAGGGAGAGGACGGCGAGGGGGAAGGTGGAAAGGGTTTTGAGGTGGATTTTTTAGAGCGGTGTGTCCATAGAGTGAGAATGAGAATGTAACTCGGCGATTTTGAGTACTTATTTGTTGGTGAATTCATCATTGATATGTTTTCAATATACACTTTTGATAGGCAAAAATATGTATACCTGCTGCAATGAACTTAAAGAAGGGTTTTGGTGAATAAGGGGAGGTGAACGAGTATGATGGATGGGCATGATGGATGGATGGGATGGGAGATGCGATGAGATAGTATCACGCAATAGATCACTACATCCATAGGAATCTCGCAGAGAAAAATTATAACCTCCAAAAAGCATGGATGAAATATTTGAAGAATGTTTTTTATCAAGGAATCTATCACCAGAATCTCAAATTCGAAATGAGTTTTTAGTTACTAACATTCGATTTCATTTAATTTCATTTCACACCAATCAATCAATGAATCAATCACAAGACAAGAGATCAAATGAGAATTATTGAGAAAATCCATTAAATATTGCATTCGACAAAATATGATCCAAAAATCATGCCTCCTCATCTGATCGACTAAAAGTTATACATAAAGGAGTGACAAGAAAGTTTCGTCTCAAGTGAGACATTAGCGCATTAAAAAGGCATCTTTGCTTTGTGTTCCATCTATCCAACCCCATCGTACCCCATTCCATCCTATCCTCCTCTTTACTCCTTCTCACCATCTCAACCATCTCTCATTTTCTCTCCCCTTGACATTTAATCAATCCCTTAGTTTAGTTAAGAGTATAAGTGTACGAGCTCTCGCAAGTCCAGCTATCGGAACCTTGTTGACCGGGGTCATAGGTAGCTTGGTTGCTGGAGTAGGATTGAGCGAACAAGGAACAGTAGGTACCGATTGGCTTTCCGTTCTTCTTCAACATGTAGGAGTTGAAGAACTTGCATTGGAATGGAGAGTAGTTCAAGAACTTGTAGATCATTTGCATCCACCAGGAGATGAGGGAAAGATTCTTAGAGTTCTGGGCGGTCGCATAGCCGGCGCAGACAGCGGGGTTGTATGGACCGGGGAAGAAGGCTTGTCCCAAGCAGGTGTTTGGGTGAGAGTGTCCCTTGTTTCCACCACCGCATTGTTGAGCTGGCTGCCAGCCTGGTTGTGGCGCAGGAGTGACGGTCTTGGAGTATCCGTTGGAGCCGGTGATGACGACTTGGAAATCAGTGCGCATTTGACCGGTGTTGGTGGCCGATTCAGCACTGACGCCGGAGCCCCAGAGAGTACACTTGTAGTTGGTGATGGAAGCTGGGTTCTTGCACGCATCAGATGGGTTCATGTAAGGATCACGCTCAACGTAGATGTTGAAACCAGTGCAGAGCGAAGTGCTGTCGCAGAGGGAACCGCACTGAGCAACATCATAGCTAGTGAAGGTGGTGAGTCCGAGATAGGTGACAGCAGTTACTGCAGCGTTGAGATCGACAAAAGATTGAGTATAGCCAGAGGGAGTGGCGGCATTCTTGGCATCGGTGTGGAATTGAGTATAAGCGAGGAAAGCATCAACAGTATCTGGTTGAACCTTTGGTCCATAACCATCTGGTTGAATTGCACATGCTTTGCTGACATCTGGGGTGGTTTCTGGTACAGCAGCGGTAGAAGAAGTAGGAACACTGTTTTGGGCTGTAGTTGAGGTGGGAGTGCTCTGAGTGGTTGTGCAACTTGTGCTGGCGGCTTCTCCACTTCCTTCTCCATTACTCCATCCGCCATTTCCTCCCCATCCGCCATTTCCGCCCCAACCCCCGTAAGTACGTTTGACATTTTGCGAAGCAGTTGCTGAAGCAGTAGCAAGACCGGTAGCCTTAGCAGATCCTGAAGCGGAAGCAGCAGCGTTGTCGATAACTATAGATTCTTTGGTGGCAGTTGGGTGTGGACCAGCGACGGTTGGAAGAACAATAGCATTGATGGAGGCAAAATCAATCCCCTGAGCAGCTGGTTTGGCTGCAGCAAGAGCTGCAAAGCCTACAATAAGGAGTGAAGAAGAATGCATTTTAAACGATGGATGTGATGTGAAGAAAGAAGAGTGTGTAAAGAATGATTGTGAATGCTGGATGATGAGAAAAAGGAAATAGAGGGAAAGATCAACCTAGATATATGTTTTCATTGCAGTATAGGGAGGACCCTCGAGTAAGCAAGAATGTAAACTAGTGAACGCAAAGTAGGCTTCATCGTGGAGGATAGACAGGCTCCCAGGCGACTAGCTCAGGGAAGGAAATGAGAACCCGATGAATGAATTTTTAGTTCGGCTAGACAGCACCCGTTCATCTGAGTTCTTTATCGCCTAGTTCTTCGATACTAGAATCGCTTGGATTTTCCTCAACTACGTCGAGCTGCTAATTTGACAAAACTTCCCGCAATCCCAAAGAATGTGTAATTCAATGGCAAATAAGCGATGAGTCAATTTTCGGATGATAGAATGATAAGACGCTTTGAGCAATTAGTGCTCATACTAAAAACTTTAGTGCCGTTAATCCTTGGGAACGCCCGGTGCACTCAGTAAGGTACCCGCCGCTTTGAACCTCCTCAATGCAGGTACCAGAAGATTTCCCGTGCGGGCCAATGTTCCTTTTTGGATGAATAATGAGAGTAATCCACAGAAAAAAGCTTAAATAGGACTTCCTTCTCGCCTCTTCGGGTATTAGCGTTAGTCTATAGACATATTATGATCAATGGAGCTTAGTATAAGGAACAAATTTCGTAGCCGCCGCAACAAGCCATGTGTTTGTAATGTGTGATCAAAATCTTGGACAATAGCAACTATCGTATTTGGAAGTTGCTTTGATACTAGAGCTCTGAAAGGCATCAACACTCGTGTATGCACCCCTCGAGCTACGCTAATCGGAGATTGCATGTAGTCTGTGTAGTCTCTATATTGGCACATATCAATCGGACAATTTTGTAGTGTGAATGATGTCCTTAATTTTGATGGATGTAGGGTCAGTATAGTTTGATCGGTCCCCCTTTTTTGAAACATATATAGTATAATCAAGGCTAATACTCCTTGCGGCTTCTGGCGTCTGCCGAATATGAACAATCCTAAGCCCACTCATAAACCTGAACTTTCGATATGGATGGTCAGTCTTGGCGGTCGGTAAGCACTTCCGAGGAACTTTAGTCTTGAAAGAGAGCCTGAACTCGGCAGCTGTGATAAAAGTCTCCAAGTCACATGATTTCATGTTGTGCTTCTCATTTTTCTTTTACAAATCTTTGGGGCTATGCCTTTAAGTTGACCGTCTATACTCCTTTGCGATGAGGCACCAGCATCGAGATTCATTATTCGTTGGTCAATGATTAGTTCGATCGAGAACTGAAGTCGTCTACGATGACCTTACTAGAGGAAGGCTCAATCCAATAGTTTGAAAGTCCAAAAAGCATCCAGAATTCAGAATCCAGAGATAATAAACGAAGGATTTGAGATTGAATTTCAAATCGACAAACTTTTTGTCCCTTTGCCCTTTGACATCCATTATGGCGTTGAATCTTCATGCCACAATTGAGAAATGTGCAGATTTATCCGACACTCTAAAAAGCTTAAGATGACAAATTTGACTCGCTGTACTGATATGAGCCTTCGGCATCTGACTGTATAGAACTAGTAGTTCCAATGCGAGCATTTTCCATCATGTGACATGTCTTTTCCACTGAATGGAGTCAGTTGTTTCTAGGATTATCTATTTGCCGAGTATACTTCCTAGTCTCAAGGAGGTTACTCTTAGGGACATCTGTGAGTTCGTATACCTATTCGATGGTGGACTTCTCGGGGTTCTTGTGAGTCTTTTGCTCTTTGATTCTTCTTCGAACCGAGGAGATGATGATGATGATGGAGAACCCTTGGTGAAGATCCGAACTAGCTCTCTTCGGGATTAGCTCATCTTATCTGCACGTGCCCTGTGCTCTTCATGTGGACGGGACGGGTGAAAACAAGGCGGCACTCGTCACATTGAGAACATTTTATCACTTCACGCTGAAATATAAATCTCATAGTATAATTTACGGATAAAATATACAGTAAACTAGAGAATACTAGTAAGTACCTAGATATAAACTCACTTCTTCAACTTTTGTCCATGATAGGCAATAATTATCTGAATTGATATCGAACATTGAAAATATCGTAACCTTATATATTGGGCATCTCGGTTCTTCCTTCTTCGTTCTGCGGGAGACGTGCGCAGTGCTCAGCTCATACGTTCATCCAGAACACTCGCACGGCCAACGAACTGCATTTTCATCCGATATCAATTTCATTCAAAAATGACTTCACAAATCACTTTGGCCGTCATATCTTCAACCTCATTGTTAAAGCATCAAAATTGCTTGCCGACCTCTGTCATCTACTCATCAAGGTCCAAGTTATTGAGATTCATCGCACTTTGGCGAGCGACGATTTCCCGAAGTGTCCGAGCAGAAACACAATCACGAAAACATTCACGATTCATCCTTCATTCTTCAATCTTCGCAAGAACTCCGATGATTTATTGTTGCACCCAACTAGAAACATCGATGTGACCGCCCCCAGATATCACCTTCACTCAGCTCTCATCATTAACCTGACAGTGATCCAAACTCTTTCTCCCACCATGCTCCTGCCTGCCATTCATTCTCATGTCATTTATCCTCCTGCTGGTGGAGACAGGCTTCCAACATTTCCCACGAATACAACAAGAACTGCACAGTATCTAAACCGTTTTAGCATAGAAGTGCAAGAAAATGGAAGAAATGGAACGTACGCAGCTGCGGCAGCCAGAACCTCGTGACGTTTAGCTCGAGTGAAGAGCGATAAAACTGCAGAGAAGATGAAGGTAAAAACAAGGAGAACCGTAATAACTACGCCAATGAACGAACTCGATGTTGATATATGATTCAAGTACCAAAGTATGTAGACTGGGACGATGAGAAGTGTGAGAACTGTGACAAGAAGAATCGCTGATACTATTGCATTTACTCTATCTGGATTAAACAGTACGATCTTTGTAGTGCTGGGATCTGTTTTCTGTTGGAGTTCCTAATCAAAATGCAAATCAGTACAAGCAGCTTTGAACTCACGTACATTATACGAACTATAGAAGCAAATATATACTAAAGAAACCTGTCAGCAACACCCACTAAATCAATATAATTACTCACTCGCGTCAAGCGGCATGGGAAATTCTGTGGTATCTTTTCGACAGCGGAATCCAACCATGTATTTTCTCGACTTGGCTTGAGGGTGATGAGATCCTCTTTAGTGAGGATATACTGTTGCTCATCTCCGCAAAGGGGGGCTTCTCGATCAAAGTAACTCTTCAGTCTTAAGTAGTCCACCGTCATTGGCCGGTCGAAACTCGTCAAAGTTTGTGCGTGCGTCAAGAGCTGAACTTCATTGGTATCGGAATTATCAGATTAGTATTCTAATCGGCTCATCACGCTAGACTCACCATATTCCTTGTACTTTCCCTCAATCGCCTCAAGAATGCCTCTGAGATCATTGCTTTCGGCGTTACAGATGTCTCTGGAGCGCAGCCTTGCGGGCCATCTTCTCGCATAAAACCTGTCTATATGAGCAAGCCGATCCTCTAGCTCTCGCAATTCGTCCTGTTTGTTGAGCAAGATGCGTGCTTGTAGGTGGCCAAATCGTCGATACAACATGAATTGTTCATCACTATCTATGACCGCCGCAAGCTGTGGATAGCCTTGAGGGCGCCGCTCAACTGTGTACAGATCAGCATGGGTCAAGCAATAGAGCTCCCAATTCACGCTTACTTGTACTGACGATACATTCTTTTGCGTCCTTTCTACCTTTAACACCTCGTAAGTACTGAAGATAACGTTCCGTCGTCTGACTTGGTAGCGACTGCTTGAATTGTTCCTGTGTAACACCTTCCAATCTGATTGGTTGCAATGTTTTATTGTCTAGGAAAGTGGCCATAACCACATCACGAACTCCATGTTCCCCTTTCTCCATCAAATCTTCATCGTTAGTGTCGAGTGGCAAAGTAGTCATTGGAAATTCTCTGACAGCCGTCTTGTTTTTTTGAATTTGTCAAGTTAGTTAGGAAAATGCCAGAAGTTTGTCAAGCTTGCGAGTCATCGTTGTTCATATATAAAGATTGCCCTTCGAGGCTGCAGTCCAACGACAACAAATTCCGACCTCGCACAAATGAGGCTATGCGCACTGTGCATGGCATCTCGACAAAGTCACGAGGTGACTGACCAATCACAACGTGATCAACACGGGAACTTGCATTTTTGCATAGTACGAAACCAACGATGTTCAATTTGCCTGTCCGCTTATCTAATCCAAAATTGCATCATCCTCCGTCCTTCTGCTTAAGTCTGACTCTACGACCTTACAGTTCTTGAGAATATCAGTCTTGCCATTAAAGTGATATTGGATTTTGTAAGTGTGCCAGACATGCTCTTCATTCGCTTTGGATGTCTCCATTTTTTCATTGAGAAAGAAAGGACCCGCTATCACTACTGCTTTGACTTCCCCTAATGGAATATCCGGATGTTCATAAAAGACGCGAGACCCAGCGTGGAATTTCGCATCTGGGATAGTCAACACATCCTGTCTCTGAATTGGAGTTAGCTACATAACTGATTGAGGGCGTCAAGACTGTATTACTGCTGCATTCGTTGTATTGTAATGCTTGAGATCAGCAGCACCCGTCTGTTTGTTATCCATCGACCTGGCTCCCTCAGCCATATTTACTTCTACGATTCTATTGAAACGCGAGGATCTGTCAAACTACTTGTACTGTAGGTGAACGCTCAAGTTGATGATTCCCAACTCCTCCAATGAACTCCCAGACTGAGTATTTTAATTCACTTAAGGATGACGCTGATTTTTTCTAGTTTGCTTTGCACAACGGAGGAAATCGAATAACGAGCGCCTAGAATTGGTATTGAAATGTAATTTGGATGAGAAAAGAGTCTTCACATGAGGTGCACTGCGATCCTTCTTATACGCTATATGAATGATCATGAAAACCATGAATCATTATAGAAATGTTGTTCACCCATGTTCGATATTGAGGCTGGTGACTCCTAACATTGATGCTGATGACTCCTAAAAGATTCTTATAGGCCTTTTAGATAGCGCTTGCTTGATGCAATAGCTTGCAATCGATGAGGGAATTTTACTTCATTATCATTCCATTCAAACTGCGTTGCCACCAAACACGGAGAAGAGTTTCGTGGTTCGTTGAAGTATCTTCAAAGTTGCGCGGATTGAATCATCTCACAATCCCAACCACTCACAGATATTGTACCTGGATGATCATTCAATCCACAAAAACACTCATCATTTTCATTGAGTTCCATTGAACGATTTGGCATACAACATACATAGGAATTTCGAGTCAGCGCTCTTTTTGTACCACAATTAGTAACTCCTAAGGTGAGTAGCTTTGTCTATGATTACAAATACAACGTGCTTTATGTCATTCTAGCAACTCTGATTGCTTTGCTTCAACTCCCGACAAGGTGAGGGTTTGAAAGATTATCACTTGCACTGACATAAGGTGTACGAGTCACAGATTTGAAGATTCCTAGGGATCGATCTTTAACTCTACTTGACACGCATCTACGCCGACATCAATATCAAACATGTTTCAAACTGCTACTTTATACATTAATCTGATACTTTTCTCTAGTTTTTATTATCCATTCACAATGTTGAATCCCAACAAGCGACTCAATTACAAAAGTTCAATACTTCTTGGCCACACTTCATTCATTGAACAATGCATTATCGAATCATGAGTGGATTGTAAGGTTATATCTTACAGGTTACTAAGTATTTGTAGGGCCTGTTCGATCTACTCTCGGATTTGGATAGGCTCTCTCAACTAGATCCGCCTCTGCCACTGGCCTATCCGAGACACGAGACTGAGTCTCCCCATTATTCAAATATCGAACAAAATACGTATGCCAGTGGTATCGACTAGTCGCATTCTCGGCAACCACGATCCTCTCGCGTGGGTCTTCGCCTGCGAGAGTAGGACCCGAAATTATGACTGCGTCTGCAAAGTTGTTCTCCCCTCGGATCCACATGACACGCGATAAGACGCAAATTTTCGCGTCTGGACAGCGTTCTCCTTTGTAGATTAGGGTGGGATCCTATATTGATTAGTTTCGATTGTGTATCGGGAAGATTTGGAGTGTGTTAGGGCTAGTTTGGATGTAAAATCCGTGCTGAATCCGCTGAAATAATCTGCACTTTGTACCATCGCGGATTTCGTGGTGGTATCAATCCGCTTCAAAAAGAGTGGATTATTAATCTGTGGTTTTATAGTTTGGATATCAAATCCGCTAAATAATCCGTGGTTTTTTTAGAATATTTAATTTAAACTTCAATTCGATATTAAAACCCTATATTTAAAATTGAGAATTATATAAAAAGCTTTAATAAAATAATAATCTTGAAAAAGTGCTTAGAATTGGAAAAGAAATACATTTTGATTTTATCTTTCTTTTTTCTTTTCTTTTCAAAGAAAGAACCTTTTTTTAAAGTATTTTTGAAGCTATTTTCTATATATAAAATTATTTTAATGATTAATAATGCAATCATTACCCAAAACACTTCGAAAGCATTTAGGAAATCGAAAATTATTGATGACGATAACAATTGAAGATTTATATTTGTATAAAAAAGAGGTAGAAAATCTCGAACTCGAAGTCCCTCTCCCCTAATTCGTTATTTCAAACGAAAGCCCAAATCTACAGCAAAAGCAATCGAATCTCAAAGCCAACTTCGAGATTATAATATTTCCTTCTTTTCTTCTATTAGAGATTCATTATCCAGTTTCTTCTATAATGACAATACTACCTTTAATTAGAAGAAGATATTCTCTATAAAAAAGAAAAGCTATACACAGATATTTGATTCAAATAAAGCTTATTTTAATTATATTAATTTATAATATATAGCAAAATTCCGAAATTGATAAAAGGTTCTCAATAAATATCGATATAGATAGTAATAAGAATAATGATAATAAAAAGAATATCGATAATAGCTATAATACTAATCAAGATTTAAAACATAATATCTATAGTAATTCAGAAAGTGAAAAGAATTTCTTTACTAATATTATTGAAAGGAAGGATAAATCAATGGATCCGGAAACTAAGATTAAAGATATTTTGAAGAAATCTACAAATCAGTTTAAATAGAAACTCTATGAAAAGCTTCTTTTAAACTTAATGCAAAGTTATCTATAAAAAACTAATCAATGATCAGATCAATTCACTGGATGGAGAATATTTTATTATAGTTAATTTGCACAAGCTATTGCTTTAGAGTATAAGATATGTATTAATAGTAATAAGAATCTAACTAATAATCAAATTAAAAAGAAAATCAATTCAATATGAATATCCTCTTTTTTTATTAATTATTTGATTTAATTAATTTGATTTAGATCAAGGGATGTTATGTAGAATATCGATATCTTTTTAACCTATCTGGTTGGGGTATTAGATTTAATGAAAAGAATGATACTATGCAGTCTTATGCACCCGATTATTTATAGAAAACGCTTCTACAAGTAAGCGAAGCTAATAATCGAAAATATCATTAGCATCGAAGTCATTATACAGAGAGCTAATCAATTCTTCAATTTCTATTCGAAACTCATACAGCTAATGGTAAATTTGCATATCACCCTACAGCTTTAATGTAACAAACAATTGTTTCTTTGAATGAGGAGAATAATCTTACTGATTCAATATGCTTTATACCTTTCTCAGATAAGAGCGCTAAAAGGTGGAATAAACATAGCTCTGGGATATACAAGATAAGGAATTCATATTTTTGAGATGTATTTTATTATTAACTGATTTATAGTTAGAAACAAAGCGATATAAATAATCTATTACAAGCTATATATTATCGAAAAGGCCTCGAAAAACTGTCTCTTCTGAAGTTGCAGATAGTTTATTTTATATTAATGAATCTTTAAGAGATTTTAATAAATCGAGAAACCATTCTAATGCCTTATATACTCAAATCAACAATCCATTGCCCCTTTGGTATCAAGTATATTATATAATCGCACAAAAACTATCCTAGCAAATATAAGTCCCTAGGGGCTGATATTGCTTTCAAGCTTATTGATTTCCTATAATATCCAATACCTGGTATTTGCCAATCTTATAGTGAACTGCTGATATTTATACGTATAGACCCATTTCAAGTAGAGTTTATGGATAAGATCTGTAGAAAGCTTAAAGAGTAGTACGAAAAGGAAAATAATGAAATGCCTTTATTATCCGCTCCTTTACAACAAGCTTTAAATGAAGAATGGCTTCCAAGTTCTAATAGCTTTTGATTTGGCAGTTCTATTCACTCTGTTCTCTTTATTGTATGTTTTTATTAATATAACCTTTGTATTTATTCAATTAGATATTAATATTATATCTTTCAATACCTTTATCTTATTTGATATTAATAATATATGAGTACGAATGACACCTATTCATTAGCCCTAGATATGTGAAATAAAGAATATAAATATATAATAGCTGGCTAATGAGAAATGACGAGTGAGAAATAGCTGGTGAGAAATAGCTAGTAAGAAACAGCTAGTAAGAAATAGCTAGTGAGAAACGGCTAATAAGAAAACTGTAAAGTTTAGCCTCTCAAGGTGTAATATCTATTAATAACAGGGGTTACCAGCTTTATTATTCTTTAAAGAAAAATGCTATCTGTATTTTTAATAATTTGCCTCTTTGTATGAAATGCATAATATTATAGTACTATAAATTAAATCAATAATCTATTCAATTAATAAATAGAAAGAATAGAAAATATACTCTCAAAATGAGTAATCATAAAGAATTCAGCTGCCTTTTGAATTGCTATAAGAGTAGCAGCATTTCATTTCTAATACTTTTCACCAAATGTAAATTGATCTGAAACCTCTTTAACTAAATGTTGAAAAGGGGCTTTTTTCAAGAATAATTCGGTCAATTTTTGATACTTTTTAATTTCTTGTAATACAACCGTTATATTCAATTAATAAGAAAGAAGCTTAGAAATCAAGAAAAGATTTACTTACTCCCCGCTTTTCATTGGTAAGCTCTTTTAGCAATTTCTGCTTTTCCTTTTTTAGGCTGCTTTCTTGTACTTTGAATCTTTGTTTTCGAAGCTTTCTTTATACTCTTATTTTTAAAAAAAGGTGACCTTTTATCTACACCTAACTTTTGTTTATTCGTTAATCTCTTTCCGATATTAGTATATAATATAGCTTCTCTATATAATGCGTTTGTAATTTATATTATAGCTACAGAATTTCCTGGAATGTAGTGCTTTCAAGGCCTAGATTTGAATTATTTCAGTTTATTATAGAAAAGGTTTCAAATATTCAAGGGGTGCATATCTAAAAAGCTTCAAGAATAAGGGCAAAAGGAATAAATATTGAAAAATTAAATATTTAGAAATGTGTGTTTATGAATTAATATATTATGTATCGCGTAATTTAATCAATCATACTACTTATTTCTTATGGAATATAGTTATTCCAAATACGAAAATATTATAAATAGTATAAACAATGTGCTTTTAGGAACAATAATAATAATAACAATAATAAGCATTATATTTATAATATTGAATCTTTTCTAAGCTTTAAAGAATCAAAAAGATACCAATAGTAACTAAATCTAATAAAAAGAAGCTATAGGGAAAGTAAGAAGAATATTTGCAAAAGCGAAAAGCTAGAAATATATATAATCGAAAGGCAAGAATGATATCTAAAGAGCTAGAAGTCGAAAAAGAGAAAGATAGGAAAAAGTATCAGATTTTCTATACTTTGAAAGTGCTTCGCAAAACTTCTGATTTTTTAAAGGTATTAAAGAATAGATAAGATGAAATAATTGTATAAATTTGATTGAATATCGAAATGTAACAATCCCAGTATATAAATTCAAATGAAAATCTGATTTTAATTAATTTTATTTAGAAAAGTGTTAAAAACAAAAAACCTTATTCAAAATAATGATAATCCTGTATCAGAGTCTGAATCAGATAATTCCGAAACAGATTTTGAGGATTGGGAAATCGATATTAATGAGAAAGAGGAAAAGGAAGAGGAGGAATCTGATGATAAAAAAGAGAACAATGAAGTTAGAGAGCTTGAAAAGATTAATTTGAAAAATTTGAATATTAATTAAGAATTAAAATAAGTATAAAGGTGTAATGTTTATTGATTTTATAAATGCTAATATATAAGTTTAGGCAATTGGACTTTCTGGGATTTTGATTTGGATTAGAGCTTGGAAAGTTAGCATAAAGCAGTTTATAACTAATTTAAAGAGTCTAAACAAAAAAATTGATAAAGAATCTTCGGATTTTTTATGGGTAAAAGATTCGTCTAAGTAGATTTATTTTGATTTTTTCTTACTAACCATTTCTTTCTAGTTATTTCTCATTTACTATTCTTCACTTATTATTATATCAAATTATTAATATATTAATAGAGTATATTTATATTCTAATAAACTCTCTTATAAAATATTTAGTTATTGATAATATACTGTTTAAAGAAATCTTACTTTTTGGAGTTCTGATATTTTGAAGCTAAAAGGAGAAAGTGATATCAAGCTTCCTGGATCTGAAGAATGGTGGATTTTTAATAAAAGCTATGATCCAAAAGACATGGATTTTGGATTCCTAAAGATAAGATAAGATATAAGCAAGCTTGGAATCTACTCCATTATATAGAATGAAAAGAAGATTTCTCTTAACTTCTTAAAGAATTCAAAGAAACATTAGAAGCTATAACAAAAGATAATAGTAAATGGAGAAATCCTGATAATTATTTTCTATTCTAATTATATATATTTATCAAATTCTATTTCAATATGGTATTGCTTTTCTTTCTCTTATACTTTTCGAATTCTTTTCACCTTGCAATAATCTCTCCACATAGCCTTTGTAATTCCTTATCGAAAGTAGTCCATAGATTATGACGAAATAGAGTTTAATTCGTTATTGCTTGAATTTATTATTGTATTATTTATAATGCTTGGAATATAATCAATAATATAATCAAATTGAATTTCGAATGGATTTTCTTCAAAGCTATTTTATTGAATAAAGTTATATAGAGTGTATAAAGCATAAAACTATATGTATTTGAGTTGTATATGGGTATTTTTATTGTTATATTAGAAATGGAAAGCGCATTTTGAGTATTTCAAAAATTCTCTTAACCTTATTTCGTAAAGAAGAATGTCGAAGGTTGAAAAGCTCTTCTAATGTTTTGAATATCTTATTGGATTCCAATTACTCTTGTAAATAATATCTTACCCCTTTGAATAGAGTAAGAATCTGCCTAGTATTTATATATTCTGTATTATCTAGATAATAATAACCTTCTAGAATTCGTAAACCTTTTGAAATCAAAGTATCTAAAAGCACCTTTTAATCATTCGCAGAACCTTTCTAACTGGCTAATATATAGCAGAATTATAAATTGAAAATAATTACTACAAGAACATTCTATGCAGTATACCCTTTTCGATTGAAATAAGCAGATCGATCTTCGAAAGGTACTGTTGCTGGAATAAAGGTGCTATTGAGAGCTCCTAGGCAATTCGCAAAATATATATGATATTTTTCATTTTCTATTATTCAAGAAAAAGCGAATTATATAATTAGATCCGGTAGCTTTACTACTAATAGGTATAATATCATTATAGCATTTAAAACTTGATAAAATCATTTTAAAGTGTATTAGAATAAACTAATAAATAGATTTATATAAAGTGTTTTTCGTACCTATAAATTGTTTCTTTAGAATAAGAAAAGACTTCAGCTATACTACATATAGTTCCACGCTAACCTACAATATAGAGAAATACATATAGCTTTTAATCAATTGAAGTATATTAAGAGTATTATAGCTTTGTTTTTTTGTGACAAAACTTAATCAAAAGTCAAAAAGTGTATAGAGGTATATACAATTGTTCTTAACAATATTGAGGGTATTTAGAATCAAAAAGAGATTATATTTTAAATTCACTAGAAGTACCAATTCTTTTTTCGAAATTGAAATACAATAAAAAGAGCCAATAATAGCAGCTAAATTATAAATCAAGATAGAAATAAACTGTTCAGAATCATTAACCTTATCGTCGCTCATTGTAAATAAGAAAAAGGCAGTTTACAATCTAAATTATTAATAGAATCTAAAGCTATAATAGAAAGAATATTGAAGAATCTACTTTTAAACTAAGCTATATATATTTTAGTATATAAGGAATAGAAATATAAAGTAATCTAAATCGAAATCAGAGACGATTTGAAGAAAAATAAAGATACCCTATAAACTTAGATATTTGAAGTATTAATATTATTATAATATTATATGGATATAGGGTGAAAGGCCTATAAAAGCCTATAAAAATGCGGATTATTTGTTAGATTGAAAATGAGGACTACTTTTTCTAATCCTTATTTTCAATCCGCGTCCTTGTTTTCCCATACAAATTTGATGAAAAACGCGGATTATTTAGTGTTATTTTAGAGTAATCTACCTCCTCCCCACCTCGAAATACACTAAATTCATTGAAATGCAGATTATTTAATGGAATCCGCGATTTGACATCCAAACATGAATTCAAAATCCGCTTTCAAAAAGAGCGGAATATTTAGCGGATCCAGCGCGGATTTGTACATCCAAACTAGCCCTTACCTCCGCATTTTTTTTTATTGTAGTCGCGCAATTTTTCGCGAGGCGTCTTTCTTCTTCTCACTGGTGGCATGTCTGTTATTTTGGTATTGTTTTCCTCGTTTTTACTCCGAAACTGTGCTTTTAAATTTATGCCCCGGATAGATGGCAAAGTGCAAGTTAAATGCTAGTAGCTTCAAGACTAGATGTGCGAAAATGATGTTGATGGTATAAAAGTGAGTGGGTGATGGAGGGCAACATATATCAATCAAGTCCTCCTTGACTGTTTCCTACCCGTTGCTCAATGACACCTTCACATGAACCAGAGAAGTGTTTGTCAATCACGACTCAGCTTCTGAAGGTGTTTGACTTCGGCTTTACAATCACAAGCCAGTAAGGTCATAAGTGTTCAGTGGTACAGGAGGTCGATATGTCATTCTCAGCAGAAGACGCATGTTACGAGGATAGTTTTACCGAACCCTATCTCATGAATCTTGGTCAAATAGCTTTCACAAATTGAATGTTGATTATGTACTATGCTTACTACGCATTGACTACCTAGGTAGCTATACATCTGAACACCTACCTGGTGTACATTTACATGATCGCCCAAATTGAGAACTTCCATTTCTATCTCGCACATTCCCTGTCTGTCAACACCATAACACACCAGTAGCTCTGCAGTTTTGACGAAATTGATATTTCTACATTTAGGAAAGCTATGGCTACAATCCACAAACATCACATGGTTACAATTCCATTCTTTGTGCTGGTTATCTTACGCCCATGACAATCTGATCAAATCACAATTTGGCTCATACAGTCTCTATATCACTCCATCCTGAAAGGTCACCGATATCTCATTCCAACATCTATTCAAGTACTACAATCATCTATCTCAATATGCGATTTCTCTCAACCACATCTCGGGGACTTCAACAAGATTAATTTCTTGAGGTTGTCTTGTTGCACCCCTTGCATTCACATATTTGATGCAATAAGTACGCCAGATGTGCTGATCATGACCAAGAATACGCATCATTCTACAGCAAAGAATAGTAGGTCCTTCAGTGACGAGTGCTCGAAGAATTTCTATATCCCCATCATCATCGCATGAGTAATACCATACCTGAGACCCGACGTGGAATTTCGCATCGGTTACGCGCAGTCCGCTGTAGACTATGTTTGGATTCTGGGATTGTGTTATTTACGTTGCTTTAAAGTCGGTTGGGAGTTGTGGAATGGAATTATTTTGCTCTTGCGTTACTTTTATTGTAGTTGGCCAGGTTTCGAAGTACCGCTGATTCACTGACCAGGTTTTTTTCGGGTCGACTTTTTGTCCTCCTCAAATTCCAAGTGATTTGGGTCACAGAGGGGTGTCTATTCTCACAATCTTCTTCCTAGTAATTGTATCGAAACAGTTATCTCTAGAGAAAAAGATTTCGCAAATTTCAGATGTATAACTCAGCACCAACAGTTCATCAACTCACAGTCACAGTCAAAATCTCCAAAGGTACCTAATCATATCATTCATTTCATAGTACGGATCAAGATCCTGAATATTCGCTCTCAATTTTGTTAAGCAATACAATATTCAAAGTGAATGCAACGTATCAAACTGTTTGAATCTGCCAATTGGATTCATAACCCCAAATCTCTTGATTTCCTGTCTGCAATCCAAATCATTGGAGGCTCTAAAAGATTGATTCATGATAGGGCAGATATATTAGTATGACGTGTTATGCGGACATTTGTGCTCAGAACGATTTCTTTCGTTTGATATAGTATTATCTGATTTTGAAATCAATCTGATATATATTAGCTAATCTTATTTTTATCTAATAAAATTTTATATTATTATCTAATATATTTCAACATGGATTTTATTATTTCTCTTAAATCTTTTTCTTCTTTTTCTAAATCTTTTTCTAAATCTTTTCTAAATCTTTTTAAAATCTTATTTAAAATCTGTTTACAAATCTGTTTATAAATATTTTTATATTTCGTTTTAATTTTAAATATAAATAACTAAAACTTATTTTGTAATAACATTTTTTCAAAAAATCTAAAATTTAGTAATTATTAATCAAAGTCTTAAAATATTATCTTTATTATTTAAATCTTTCTAAAAAAAATTCTTTTTAATCAATTTTCTTTTAATCTACTTTCGTGTCACGGGGTGACACTAAGCCCTTTCTGTCCTGTCCTGTCCTGCTATATATGTGAGAGTAAGGTAGAACTTCCAGTTCTACCTCCTAGTCTTTTGGGCGTTTAGTTCAGCGGTAAAGTTTTTGAATACTTCCAGAAGTGGTTCCGTGACATTAGGTAGAACTACCCTTGGTTATAAGTGGAGCTGTGTGGGGGGCTTACTTATAGCTTACAGGCCATTGGTCTGGGGCTAGCATATATAGATCCTGTTTGCCTGTCTGAATGCTTGAGGTATTAGAATTTAGAGTTCTGAATTCTGAAACCTTTTAGTAGGTGATGGTATGGAGACTATACCTTAAGGAGAAGGGTAGTATCACGAAATGACACTAAACCCTTTCTGTCCTATCCTGTCCTGCTATATATATAAGAGTAAGGTAGAACTTCCAGTTCTATCTTCTAATCTTTTGAGCATTTAGCTTAGCGGTAAAGCTTCTGAATACTCCCAGAAGTGGTCCCGTGACATTTCGTTCTGATTTACTTTATTAATAATTTAGACTCTTAATAATTTCGATTTAGGTTTAAAATTTAAAATTGAGATTTAGACTTTATATTTATTTTAAAATAATTAATAATTATAATAATTTATTAAATAAAAGCATATATTAAATAATATCAAGAAATTTGATTATTATCATCTAATATCTTTCTGAGAAAAAAATGTTCGTATGATGCGCCATATATCATCAGAGGGCAATTAGTTAAATTAAGAGATTTTAAACTATGAGATTGTTTTGTAGATATCAGTTTATATCATACACAGATACACAACACTAAAAACATGAACAAACATTATATAACGATGAAAAATATGTAATAAGTATTATTCTGAAGAGAGGGGAGGGGGGTCCATACGCATTCTCGTTACATTAGCAAGCCCAACTCTCTACCTCCACAACTTTCCCACCTTATTCGATTTCAGAAAGTTGAAGTTCCTATGAAGATGTGCTTGTTATTCTGACTCAAATGTTTGACTTCGTGACTCCGATCATCGAAGCATCTAGGATCATAATTCTCTACGCTATTCATATGGAAATCCGTGATCTCAGCAGGCATTTGTGTTTGATTTGCAAACCTGCACTGGTCTTGTGCTATTGTTTGTATGAGCAAAGTACAGCTGATGTAGTACCGACGGTGTAGGTCCTAATTGAAAATATTGTATTATGTCTAAAGAGCTAGCTACCTATGTACAGGAAGAAGCAATCCTTACAGGTATGTTGAGACTAGCCCTCTCGCTTAATGTACTACAGCAGCCTAATGATTTAAGGTCATCACCTACGTTCATACGGTTGTTGCAAGCAGATCTGTCAGTATCAAGTCAGCTTCTAAGAGATCAAACCCCTCATTCCATGGGGGAAGAACGCTTATATATGTAATGCACAACTTACAGTAGGACTATCTTTTAGTTTAAATCTAAGATTATCGAAGGAAAATTGTAAAGACCGGTTCTCTTTATAACTTTTGTGCCAGGCTGAGAAATTTGTCGCAATGTCCGATCCATCAAACGACTTCGGTGGTCCTCCAGCTCCATCACCACTCCATGATCCATTCGCAGGCAAAGTGTTTGAGGTCAACACTCTTGTGTATTGGACTAATCCCACAAACCTAATTTGGACGCAAGCGTTACCTGTCTCGATTCGCGCCACCATTTTGAGGAAGCATGAAAACCCCGTTGTTCCTGCATCTTCTTCTACATGTCTCGATCAATCACGGAGAATTGCCGAGGCGAAAGCCGGCGATGTGGATGACTGGTATGACATCATGTTATTTAATGGCGCTATAAAATACAGAGTCAGTGGCAAAGATTTAAGCTGGCGTCCAGTATCGGAACGGTTGGAAAAGAATCATTAGCTTGGGATTTTCTAGTATGGGGTTGAATTGTTTGGTAGCTTTGAAGACAATGATAATCACTGGGATTCTGCTTCTGTGCTTCATCTTCTCCATGTAAATATCATAGGATACCCATACTTAGAGACCACATGTTTAAACCCCATTCGGTCCTTCAAAACCTGGCTGAAAAAGAAAAACTGTTGCAAGTGAAGTGAAATAATCGATCTTTGAGTGTGTTTTCGTTAGACCAAAGAATGCGCAAAGCTTCCGAATTGCTTTCAAATTCATAGTAGTCACAAAAAACAAGCACCAACTACATACATCCCTGTTCTTCTGATTTGGTTGTTAATCAGGCAAAATCAATATAGTGTTCTCGTCGGCCAGACTCTATGGCACCCGTATGCACCTGATAAACACACAAAACCCATAATATGACTTCCCATGATTTGGACAAGGATTCATTAACACGTAGAGTGGTTGCGGTCACCATGTAATTTTGACTTAGGGAAGAGCACAATAATAGAAGTTTGGTTCCTGAATGAGGAATGATAGTGGTTTGCTTACAACACCTCTTGTAGTACGATAGAGTCAGCCTTCAAACTCCAAACAATTCACTGCTGTGATATTTAAAGCTATTCACTTATATAAGAGGGAAATTTGGTGCCAAATGAGGAAAATTGAAAAAAATAAAAATTATCCTTGATTCACTAGAAACTCATTAAATTGCTCTTCAGCTCACGAAAAATTGTAACAACACAGGGCACAGAAGCTTTCCAGACCCAAATAAAAAAAAGCATCCATGTCGGACCGACCCCAAACTCCTTTCATGGCAGCCCTCTTTTCCAGTTCTTCAGGAACTGATCCCTCGGCTGTTCGTCATACCCTCCATTTATTTAATACCCTGTGTCTAGATACAAAGCCTAGCTAACATACTGAAGGTTCTACGATCCGCGGAAGCATTCAAAACAGGCGACATACTCTTGTGGACCGGTCACAAAGGAACTACACCTCCTCCATCACCACCACCAACATCTTCTTCTTCATCTTCTTTGCCCCCCTCAATCAACAACTCGAACGATGATGCTAAAATTCGTGTCGCTGTGATTAAGAAACACGAAACCATTATTGCGGCGCCACGTTCACACCGAGGAGCAGGTTTGAACGGAACTTCGAGTACCAGTACCAGTAGAACTATCATGCCCGAAGAAGTTAGCGTTTTTTATGATATACGAGTTGACGGGGAGACAATCGTGCAAAAGGTCAATGGGAAGGAGTTGAGATGGCTCTGATTATCAGATTCGGTCGGAATTGCGAAGAAGTAGAGGATGTTAATGCGCAATAGCAATATGGGTTTTATCTAGTCTTGTGTGAGAATCGTAGGTTTTGAACACATGGCTGGGTTTAGAACAATAGAAGTCGTTGATTTTTGATGCCATTTTTGAAAGTGTTTGTTCTTGGCGGGCTGTGATTTTTGTGTCGTGATATGAGTTCTCCATCAAATGCTATTACGAGGTTTTAATTATAAAAAATCGTTTCAAATGAATTTGATGGTAAAAACAATTTCAATATTTATTGATGATTGAATATTTCAAGGCTTTTGATTGTTAAACTACAGTCCAGACTATCAGACACCCTGATAACGTCACCGACATCAGTTCATTTGTATAATTGGACTGTGATTGCCATTAAGACACCCCAAATATAGGCTCAACTTTCTTGAAAAGTCCTGCTTTGACGAAGTATGAGTGTTCCTGGGCAATTTTGGAGGTGAATTACTTGTATGTTTGCGCTTCCAGCTAGTGATTCAGAGTTGTCAGTTTGTGAATAGTTGCTAATTATGCGTCTTGCAGACATAGTGAATCTAAACTACTCAAGAGCGTAACAATCTTCAGTTATATAAGTCAGAACTTACGTGTAGACGAGAAGGTGCCATAACAGAAGATCAACATTTATTTATTTCAAATAAATACTAGTCAAATTTTACCATCTCAAAATACCACAGATAATTTCAATTCTAATTACATCACAAATATCACAGTCGATATCTCTCGCCATGATTCCAAACTCTAGCCAAAAGCCCCTGATGGGCAATTCCTGTTCTAATTGCTCTGATGACACATCCATTCTCCCATCCGTTCGCTTACCCCCTACTCACTCGCGAAATCTCAACTAACGAACTTCAGGATCCTACAAAAGTAATTTTCAGGAAAGGCACTCGTGTTTATTGGACCGGAAAAGGAGAAATATCAACAGCACCCACATCTGACATTCAAACTGCGCCAGAAATTAGCAACGTTACTACGAACCGAGACTCGACATCGGAAATTCATTCGAGCATTGGTGCTTTGACTGAGAATGCTGAATTCATTACCGTTACTGTGAGATCGGAGCGCATAAGAGAGGAAATTTGTCCTGAGGAAGGGCGGGGAAATTTCAATATTAGGTGTTATTATATGATAAAGTTAGAGAATGGGGAAGTGAAGAAGGTTGAAGAGGGACAGCTAAGTCGGATAGCAAAGCATCGATAAGGCTCTCTTGAGTTTTGGCACATTCTCCCATATACCATAATATGAATTGATATCTTAGAGTAAATAATGAATCAAGTTTGTTCAAATTGGAATGGTGAATCTAAAGAACCAAAGTCAATAACTGATAATCGATTCAATCTCGAAATGATATATTATTGATTTCTTATTCATTTCAGCAAGATCAATTTTTCATTTTGGTACGTCACGACTTGAGTGTAGCTGAGCAGATGGAAGCATCATACTGAGATCAAAGAAGAACATTGGTGATTTCGAGAGGTTCATCAGAATGTCAACTACATACAAATAACCCCACGCCACTGTCGAGAACCCCTTTTAAAGCATCGCTAGAATCTCCCAACTCAACACAAACATCTAAATTTCAAACAGCCTAACCTCCCGAAACTGATCTATTCCTAGCAAAAACCCTCAAATCTTCCTCCCTAGCCCTGCTCGTCACCATTTCACTAGTCGAGAATGGAGGAGGCTGAACCATGTAGTCAAACCCCTGAGTGCCTTCCATTCGGTTCGTTTGTATTATGACGTATAAGTAACGGTCGTTGGTACCCCATTGTGCGTGATCTCCGGGGAGATAGGGCGGAGGTATGCTTGGGAGCGCACTGTTCGACATAGTGATGCGGTATGTTGTCTTGTTGTTTTGTAGACTTTATCTGATTCCTTCGATTTGAGTTGTTTTCAAAACCAAGAGGGATATGAATAGGAATCTTTACAATTATGAGCGCAAAACTATTATCCTTATATAGGAAAAAGATGAACGAACACATATATCTATATACATGACTCAGGGCTTCAAACACCGATTTCAAAAAATCGGCGTTTGTGGAAACATCGTCATCAGACCTTCATCACCAGTAGCAATACAAACATCGGCATGTAGAAAGTTAGTCACTATCCTCAAATTAGACTCACACTGATGATAGACTTCTTCATTATTGTATACATATACGGAGAAGACATTATCTCCATCAGAAAGGTTTGCTCGCATGCTTCTGAATATGTGAAATATCACAAAAAGGGAAAATCGCTTAGGAATTTTGTATCACTTGTTCTTTCCCAAATCCCAATTTCAACTCACATGAGATGCATCTAGGCAACTGCTCCCGTATTATTTAGAAAGTGAGAGACCGCACTGCAGGCGTCTTTGCCTTTTCCTCATGGCCATGAACGATTGATACCGTCTCATTAGCATTTGATCAAATCGCGTTTGTCGATTGTCCTTCTCGTCCGATTCTGAATGGAATGGAACGTTTCATATGACTAGTGGCTAACCCTGGGGATACCGCGTTAGGCATGTGATTTCTTCCATCCGATACCTCTTGTTCCCCGGACAGATGGTACGTTAGTTTAAAGAGGAACACTGTCTGAGAGATAACTTGAGAAACAATTGCTTTGTAAAATTGATATGATTTGAGGGATTGAAAGACCATAGGATATCAAAACTGCATAAATATGAAACCTGACATCAATTCAAAATATGATACAACTTTCGTACAGATCCCAGCCCTAGAATCAAAACCTTCCTGTCAATCGCAATCTAGCATCTCGCTTCAAGCGCCAACGTCTAATCCTTAAAAATCTCATGTTAGCTTGGTGTCGAATATGTTTCGCCGCATCTGGATAAGGGAACATTTTTGTCCCTGGTAGACAATTATCAATCTCAGCTATTGCCTCTTCCAAGCTTAGGGGATTCAGAATTCGCGCTTGTCGATTCGCTTTAACGGTGGATCTTCCCGGCCCATAGAGAATGATCAGACGATTAACAACTGCTCTTCTGATCGCATGTGGTTCGATCTCTACGCCCATATGGTGGAGTTCTCGCAAAAGTACAATCCCATTCGTGATATTGTATGTTACTTTATTACTCGCGCGGACAAAGCCTGGAACCTTTGGCGACGGGCTCGCTAACGCTCGTTGAAAACCCCATTCCACAATAGCTCTTTGCAGACTGGGTGGAAAGAGACACTTGAGAGGATGTTGATGGTGCCACTTAGGAACTAGATCGTCCGGAGGTTGCGTGCGATCTCGAATTCGTAGATGGTTTGCACCAGGTAGAAGATCATGATTTTTGGAGCCATACCAGGAAGCTAGAAACAGGCACAAATTGTGTAATTCTTTTTCGCGGCCAAGCATCCCTAGTCGCCGAATGATTTCGGTCCAATGATGTACTGGAACTGATGAGCCAGATGTCATGATACCTGTCAGAATCTTGGTGGCCATAGTTACATCATCAAAATTATTGTGCTTAGAATCCATCACTGGTCGCCGACCGCGCCGACGTGGTCGCAAGAGTTGCCGCAGAATACAGGATATCGAGGTCGGTTTCACCGGTATATGATTTATCCGCATATCGGATAATGTCTTCAGTACAGCATTCCATTGGTGTCTGATAACGCAAATCCTAAGGTGTATGTTGTAAACGTCAAAATCAGGAGTTCTACTCCCGACTAATCGTATGGCCATCGCTTGTCGGAACTCGTTTAATTGTTCTTTCGCTGCGTACGAAGCCAAGAGTTTCTCTTGGAGTATCCAATCATCAAGTGCTGCAGGATGCTGGTCGCTGTTTACCAATGCATTTACATATTCTTGATTTCCCTCTCTCGCAAAAAATTCCACGGCCTTGACAAACTTCGACTGACCAGGAGATATACCAAGATCTGCGAGCTGATCGAGCCTCTTAATGATAGCTTTGGCATCCGGATCCCGCAGAGCAATAGATTGAAAAGATAGGGGCCCGATTTCTTTAACTCCCAGTGCGTGAATGGATTGTATGGATACATCTAATGGCACCCAAGTTGTAGCAAGCCATCGAGCTCCCAACTCATCATCATATTTCTTAGGTTTAATATGAAAGACTTCACCATGAATAAGATTCATCATCTCTCTAGATATACTTTGAGTGTCTTTAAGCTCATGCTCTAGACCAGGAGGTATGGATATTCCTGCATGTACTAAGCTGCGGGCGACCCGAAGACCCAACGGGCTTCTGAATCTTGTCAACAGTCGAATCAGATCTTCTGTAGGTCTTGCAGTTTTAGGAAAGTCTTTTTTCTGAAAAAGCGAGAAGTGCCATTTGTATGCAGACGAATATTCTTCTCGACGATATAATGGTACCAAGATGCTGGAATATGATACATGAAATCTACTTCCTTCATAAATCTTCCGCAGAGCTTCGATATCTCCCCCGAGAGTAATAACTCTGTAACATAATTTCTCGAAAGCTTTAGCCTCTGGTGAATGATGCACCATCAATCTTCGATGCCATTGAAATGCTTCGGCGCCCCTGTGATTCATTAAAAGATGATACATGAGCCTCGTGTAAAGTCCATTCCAACGTTGACCGGTTTGTTGCAGTAGACCATCCGCATATCGAATAATGCTTTCGAGCACAGCTTTATCTTCTAGGCCTAAATCTAAAAAGGCCCTCCACATTGTCCAAGATGCCAAACCCTCGACAGGCAATTGGATGCTTCTGGTGACTATTGCTTCCCAAATCATCCTCACTCCCTCATCACCATAGATTCTTTGCCTATATACTAAGAGCACCGCCCAGAGTTCAATATCCTTCTCATAAATCGGGTTATCGACTAATCGTAGTGCGCCTTCCCGAGCCCTTTCGGATACACGCGATTCATATTCAAGTTCGCCAGGTGTGAAGTGATTTTTCCATCTATTGTAATTTTTGGTAGTCATCGATTTCGTGTCGGCATGAGGCATGACTGTGTGGGAGCCATTCGGAGCTCTTTTCGAAACCACATGCCGTACGGCTGGTTGGGCGGTAACAAGGCTATCATGTTGCGAGTCATACTGGTTGGCAGCCTCAAGCCCAATGCTGAAACTTGCGTAGTTTCGATTGCATCTCTTACCAGCACAATCATATTGAATGTTGGCGGACGGCGGGGTATTCGATGCGTGTACTAGATATCGAAGGAGATTCAATGATGAATATCTAGAGATGTGTCGTTGTAAAGCAGGGCGCATTATGATGCGCCGTCCCTTGAGATTTCGGTCAGATACTTATACAGATCCATCACTGCCATAGAAAGTATCGCATGCTTTTTATTAAAGCTTACAAGTTAATCGAGCATTGTCTTTCTTCAAAATATTTTGGGGCTGCTTTGGAAGTTGAAAATGCTTAGTCATAAACACTAGCGCGGCTTTGAATCCGAGCTTCCTGCGAATTCAACATCGAACCACTTCCTCGAATACCCCAAACAAACCGCAGTAACGCCTCGAATACAGACACAATGGCTGGGTAAGTCACAATTCTAAGTCTTCACAGGACCGTGGTATATGTTGAGAGGTTGCGGAGATCATGGCTACACCCGACTCCACCCTTCACCGAACCTGCGAGAAATTGTTGCAAGACCATTTGCTGACTCTTTCAACCCAATAGCTACAAACTCCGCGAGAACCGCGTTCCTTACTACCAGGCGCTCTTCCAAGAAGGTGCTAAGAAGCACATTCGTCAATGGAACCAAGTACGTAAATTGCTCTCTATTCCCAGGCATGGGGGTGGGGGGTAGAAAATACCCACGGCTATTATGAAGGACAATTCTGATAAGTTATGCAGACTTCTCGCAGCAAGATCATGCTCTACCCATACTACGTCGCTCTTTGGGGAGGTTTCGCCGGTATGTATAGCATTGTATAAGAGGCAGGAACGGTTTGACTGATATTGGAACGATAGGATCTATGTACATGATGTCGAGAATGGTTTTGGGACACAAGACTTGGTTCGGAAAGGGATAGAGGTTGCGAGTGAAACGATAGAGTATGTGGATGCTTGGGATCTCGAGGAGCGTGGCGGTGTACATTGAAGTCAAAGGATAGATCAATTTCATTATACCTCGAATATTTGGCGACAAACCCCATGGAAATGCAACACCTTACTGGCCTCAATGATATATGTACCTACTCAGTTCCACGTCAGAAGAATCATTGTGCAAGAAGTCATTTCACATTTTAAGATTTTTGTGAAGTTTCCTCTTCAATTTTCGTCTAATTATCTCATATTGTGGAAAAATGACGCTTCTTCACAACGACACTTAGTCCTACATCACAAGTGTGTGAGATATTCAAGTTTAACATTGGCGACACATGGTTCTGAGCGTGCCTGACCTCATGTCGCATCGTCGAAATGGTTCAATATTTTCATCATTGTTATTGATTCATTTCAAAAATCTCTTTGCGTGGGAAGGTCGATGATGACGAGCGGTTATATTCTTTCTAGTAAGGGAGAGACTGTTCGGTCAATGTCTTCGCTGCTCATACACAGTGCTGCACTTGAATTCAACCTGAGTTCAATCATTGAATCACATGACCTGATAATTAGTTTCACGCTACTATTAGAACAGCGCAGAAGCTAGATACATTAGATTGTACACTATACATAGTAATCTGATGTAATTACACAGATCGTTTTCAGAGACCTTGTTCTTTGGAATATAAATACAGAAAAGAACTTTCTCAGTACTTCCAGACCCCTTCCTGAAGATTCAAGAAGTCCTAGATTGTATAATCTATTACAGCGAGAGAGAAACAATACCCCTTTTAACTATATGAATAATATTCGCAAAAATATTGATGTCATGATTTTCTCGCTGGCTTTAGAACATAGATCTAAGCTAAGCTAACAACAAGCTAAGTAAAGATTCTTTTCAGAATGTACTAATAATCTCCTTTTGGCTCCTCAGATGTTACCCTTACCACACCATTACCATTTACCATTGTTTAAAAATCACAAATAACATCATACACATTTCAATCGTTATTTATCTTCGTTCTAGTTATCATCCTCATCCTCATCCTCATTTTCTTCACCTACAAATTATATCAAAAAGAACCTATTTACTACCCCGAGTCTGTTTATCTTGTGAACATGAATGAACAAAACAAGCCGCTCCTTACCATTCACGATCTCCTAGCGCGCGTGGCGCCACAACTACAACGTACCGATTTACCAATTACCATCCGAATTCTCACCTATGTCGCCGCTGGCCGTGAACTGATGGCTCAACTCTACATAGACGGGCCGGTGGAGTGCTTAACAATGTTGGGTGGTGTAGGCCTGGGGGCCGTCAAGCCTTATTTTTGGCGGTCACTGATTACAATTTTGCTTATACAGCAAATCATTTCAGTTATATTTTGGCTGTTTGCATTCAGATTGTATATGCCCGGATGAATTCCCTATCAAGTTCTAATGCTAACGGACATAACCATTAGTTTCATGCATGCCATGGTCTGCATTCCGATCCTCTTTCTGCCCACGTCACTTACACAAGATTGCGAGAAGAGCTTGTACATTTCTTCGTGGATCATCACTGCCATTGCGTTGCCACGTGCTGTCTCTTATATATGGGTTTCGTGGAAGAAGTTGGAAGGAGAGCTAGAAAATCTTATAGAGAGTCACGCCGTTCGAGGTTGATACGAAGATGAAATTAAATCTGATTCTTCCTCTATCAATCGATCTTCATCTCCGGTGATTGAATTACACTGTGAACGAACTTCTTATGATCTCAAACTCGAGTTGGATAATTGAAATAGAATTATCTTTTGCGTCTCGGATTTCGTAATGTCTCGACCAGACAAATTCCTTTCACTTTTCTTAATCTCGCTTCCCTTCTTCACTCTCCTTTATGCACGAGCCACCATACCCTTCATCCAGTTGCTTTTAGTGTTCGCGCATCGATATCAATCAAGTCATCGAGGTCCCTTCAAATAATCTCAATCCAGCATTTAAGGTAATGATCATTCATCCTCTACTTTACTCTCACCACATTCTTAGCACAAGGGTTACTATACACATTTGACACAACAGACCCCCTATACTCATCATACTCGCTGACATCTCAACTCCTCAAATTCGTCCTTTGCTTTGGTTATAGTCCAGGGGTACCATCCTATTAACACAATCACGGATTAAATGTCTCGATCAATCGTCGAGAAACCATGAGAACCCATCAGCATGGTATCTCTTCTTACTTACTTCATAAGAATCCCACTTCTCCACCTCTCACTTCCTCACCATCGATATGCGCTCTCCTACTACCCTCCATTTCCCGCACATATTCTCAAAACCCCTTACTCGTTACATTTCAAGAAAATCTCCAACTTCGCGTCTGTCCACCGAAAGTGCTATTTTTCGACGAAAATGCCGACAACGCACAAGCCATATCCATTTCCATTCGCCGCCATGGATTCATCAATGCCTTCGCCCGCACAATTTTATCAACCCCTTGGTTTATCATCTACTTCTCCCCCTCTTCCCCTCTTCCTCTCCTTCCCTTTAACCTCCAAAACTCACCTATGGCCTCCAAGTAAATACATATAAGATCCACTCTTCATCCACTCTTCATCCACTCTTCATCCATTCAAGTCTTTCAAATTTCAACGCTCTTCAGGATTGTAGGAGCATTTATAGGTTTCAAGACATCCATAATCTATCACAGGTCCACAGTTCTCGAAGCAACTCAACGGTCGAAATCCACACGACTTAGCAAGATTAACCAATGATCATAGAACCGGGCATGACGGCCAGTACATCCTCAGCGCATTATACAACAATCTACGTAAACATCGAGTGAGCAGTATCAACTATCTTTCAACAAAACCTTAGATACCCATACTCGTTCGGGTAATCATAGCAGACATATAAAATCATGTCATCTTGAAGATTCGTATAGTAAAAATTCACAAATTTATTTCAAGTCACATCACAAAATGCAATATCTCCCTCGTGTCTCTGGCACACCTGTTAATTTAAACATGTACAATTTTTAATTCATTTCAAATTATCCCATTACCACTACTGCCAATTGTATCCGCAAACCATGGTATATTCGACAATCTTGAATTTTGCGTCCTTCGTTCTCCGATGCGATAAAAGCTCCTCCCCACTTCATTATATCAGTACATATCCTACATCCCCAACTTCGCTCGCAATCACCAACCCTGGAATAGACATTTATTTCCAATCCTGAATCCCCCTTCCTTTCTTACCGTCTCAAGCACCCGCACTATCCTGTCTCAACATTTCGGCAACATCCGCATCCAACCCCTCCATAGCATCCCCTCCCATCTCCGGAAAATCATCATTCAATTTCCTCTTCTTAATGCTACTCATCGAGTTGCTGCGTCCATAACTAGTAGAAACACTACTTAGCAAATCCAAACCGGAAGTTGGTGACATGGACATAGATTGGGATGTGTAAATCGAACCATTAGTAGCAGCCGCCGAGGAATTGAGGTCAAAGTCTGGAAGTGACTCTTGTTGAGTGGTTTCTTCCTTCATGGGGCGCAATGGAGGTGACAGAGGTTCAACTTCCGGACGATCAGGTTCGGATTTAGGAGTACCCATTTGGTTTCCTGGACTGCCATCTGCGGGTGTGCTCTCGCTGCTGTTTGCGAGACCCTGCATAATACTGTCTTCCACATCCCTCTTTTTAATGTCGATTTCGTTACGTCGCGAGGAGAGCAGATTAAGCTGAGCCTCTTCTTCTGTTAGGGCATTACGATTTGTCTCTAGCAATTTCTCCAGTCCTTCGATCAGCAAGTTACGCGATTTAATAACTTCAGCCACAGCTCCTTCGGCGTTGGCCAAAGTCTTGAGAAGGCCATTGAGTCGAGCAGCATAGACTGGCGCAGACGGAGTTGGCGTATTTGGATTTGTGAGCTTTTCGTAATCATTGTTCGCCGAATTCGTAGAAGTCTTTGTAGAAAGTACCAATTTGGATATTGTTTGCTGGGGTCCTACAAGAGGTTGAAGTTCGCTTGGCGCCGACGATGAATTGTTGGAGAAAAGGGATCCGCCCAATCCTTTCCTGTTTGAGGATCTTGATTTCTCTAGTTCTGCGATTATCAGTATAAGCTATTTCAAATCCGCAGACTGACCTACCCTCGATTCGAGCCTCGACCGCCTCTTGTATAGGAATTTCGAAAATCTGTCTCTGTCTCCAAACTTCCACGACTCTCTTCAACTTATTTTGGACATCACTTGTAGCTCCCTTATAAGCTGTAGCTGTAGCCTCTGCGATTACGGGAGAAAATGCAATGAGAAAATCATCCTTGCGCCGAGCTTTGGATTGTTGTGCGACTTCTGTGAAAGACATAATCATTAGACATGATTTAGATAATTGTACCATATGTTTGCACATTTTGGGGGGTAAGGATGAATTCGAGTTAAAATGAAGATAACTTACCGTTTGCGAGGTACACCAGGTTCAATCTCTTGTTACTTCCAGAATCCTTCAATTTTTGAAGCCAAAGTTGTCCAGTACGGTCGGCATATCTCCTAGACAAAGGATAAGCACATTGAAAAGTCGACGAGATCAATAATATCTGCTTACCTATGAAACATAATCCATTGCGCAACGGTGACCTGAAGATCATATTAGTCGGCCATTCATTACCTGGGATCCAAGAGCGGTACTTACAATACTCTCCTGTGTCTCGTTCAAAGCGGAAAGTTTTGCCAGAACGGCATCATCGTTGTAGGCCATGTTTCTTACTTGGGACTTGATGGAAAGGAATGGCGAGTATTCAAAGGAGTTTTTGTTTGTATTCAAGTGTTTGCTTGTCGGCGTCTGCTTGCTCAATTGAATTTACAAGGTAAAAGAACGGCTTTGTTATACAGCAGCAATCCAGATTTCACTTATTAAATGGCGAAAAACAATTGATAAAAAGATGAAACTTTCCAGAGATAATCTCCAGATATTGATGATCTTTTATGTCTACTCGATTTGATGTGAAAAGGGAAAACTCAGTTGAATTGTGAGTTCTTATGTTGTTTACATCTGGAGTTCGTTCTCAAGCTCTCCAAATAATCCTTAGTGTCGGTAACTTCCGTACTAGCACCCCGGCTTTAGGCGCATGTGTAATTGGCATTCGGTATCATCGTATTGGGAACAGACAGCTTGCGATTTCGAATCAAGAGTTACACATAACCAATACTTCAGATTTCAATATGGCCGATAGATTCCCTTCTCTTGAGGACTTTGACTCTGGTGGTAAGTTCAATTTTGAGAGATTAAATGAGAAGTAATGTGTACGCTTTATTAACAACACGATTTACAGCGCAAACAACTCAAGGCGACTCTACTTTCGAAGGAGGTGCCGATGATTTCCTGAGTCGTGAGAAGGCCCTTTTGGGTGACGATGCGGATCAATTTGCTACTGGCAATGACAATGCCGCATTTGTAGAGGATGGTGATGATGATTTATTGGGTGGAGGTGGAGGAGAGGATGTTCATGAATTTGAGAGTTCTTTCCCTGCCATTGATACTCGCAATGAGGTATATCATCTTCCCATCACTAGTTTCGTTTTCAAGGGAAGCTAATACTCACAAAATTAGAATGTTTCACCAAGCGGACAAATCACCAGCACATACACCAATTACCAGCCCCAAGTTTCCGACGAAGAAGAGCCAGAGGTCATCAAGCAATGGCGCGAACGTCGAGATCTCCAACTTCAAGCGCGTGAGGAGAGATCCGAAGAAAAGAAGCAAGAAACTATCAAGACTGCCCAACAAAACATTGATGATTTCTACGAGAATTACAACACCAAAAAAGAGAAGACCATTGCGCAGACTCGTCGTGAAGCTGAGGAGTTTTTAGCAAGCCGAGAAGATACATCTGCTGGTGGAACTAGCTGGGAGCGCATCGCGAAATTGGTTGATTTGAGTGGAAAGGGTGCTAGAGGTGGTGCAAATGGTACTGGAAAGGAGAAGTTCAGAGAACTATTGATGAGCTTAAAGAAGGATGAGAAGGCGCCTGGTGCTACTGGATATTAGAGGGTGTTGGTTGGGTGGATTGGGTGATCTCTCTATGGACTTGTAAGATCGTACAAGATGGTTGTTTATTTCGTTCAAGAATTGCCTAATCGGATCTTCTGGGCAAAGGGGCGTTAAAAATGAATGGCACAGACACGCATACCTATTAAAGATTTGTTTATAATACCTAACATTGCTCCTAAATGCTGGACTTTGAAATGTGATTACTATTTACTTATTGTGAAAGTTATAATACCATTGCTGGTTTCAAGCTATTCTTTTAAATTGCACGGCGTGTTTCTTTTGTACATTATTTCGTTAATCCCTCCGCCATCTACCCCTTCCCATGATTCACAGACACTTATTCCGGATCACCGTAATTCTCATCCAACGCTCTTTGTCTTTCTTGTTCCTCAAATTCCTTCAATGCAGCCTGTCCTTCCTCGGTGGTGGCATCAATAATTTGTTCCTCGAGTTGCAACATACCGCCCTAGATATGTGTTAGCAGGTCAAATGAACACAGACACTGCGATATGAACTTACCTCGCTGAGCTGGCCTACAACTTCTTCTGCTTGTTCGACGCTCATTTTGCCTAACACCTTATTGACTTCATCCAAGCTACCACTTTCCAAAGCTCGTTGCAGTCCAGGTGGAAATGCATCGAATAATTCTCTCGATTTAATCACCTCCGGATCCTCGCTTGTTGCAGGTGGAACAGTAATGTTGATAGTGGTACCAGGATCAACAGCATGAAGTTGAATTTGCTCAACTCCACCTTCGGTGCCCTCTTCAGCTGCTCTCTGCTTCTGGATTTCCCTAGCTCTAGTACGAACTCTATCAAATGTTGAGTTGACATCATCGAAGAAGACCTTTTGGGCTTGGTGACCCTTAGTAGTGATACGCTTAAAGAACAAACCAACACCATCCTTTCCTAGGGCTCTGCAGTATTGAAGCAATAGAGCTTGGTGAACACATTGCCTAGCATAGTCATCCTTGTTTGCGATTGCAGAGTTAAATGCCAAAACGAGTAAGCCATCGGTCTCTCTTTCTGCAAGCACTGACGGATTTGAGGAGATGTACTGAAGACATGTACGATAGTCACCCATCTTAATTTCTGCAAATTTCTTTCCAAGCTCGCTAGCTTCTACATCATCATCTTCTTCTTCTTCTTCGTCTTCATCAACATCTGCATCGGCTCCCGAGGATTGCTCGCCGGGCTTCGAGCCATCCTTATTGGCGAGGGCATGAGGATTCAGGACTTCTACAGCTTGGACCTTCTCTTTGGGCTTCTTCGATTCTGTGGCCGTTGGTTTTGGGTCTGCCTTTGCTACAAAGGAGCTGTCAAATCCAGTATGTATACTCTCACTAGTAATCTTCTTGCTCTCCTCTTTCTCTAAAGTCTCCAGTTCGACCGCAAGTTGTTTTTGAAGGTCCTCAACCCTCTCTTGATGTACTTTGATTTCGGCGAGATACGCCTCGAATCGATTTTCTGGTTTGTCCTCATCGACCTTTGTTTTAACTTGGTCAATAAGCGCCGCCATCATCTTAGAGTATGTTGGTGGTGCCTCCTTGACATGAGTATGTACCCCTTCTGGAGGTGGAGGCGGAGAGTCATCTTCGCCAGTTGATTCCATCAATGCTTGAAATGCAAGATCATCCGGACGTTTGTCAGTCTGAGGACTGTAAGATTTTAAAGCAACCAGAAGGGCGTTTATCCTCTTGAGAAGTCCATCGTTGACGATTCGCTCATACTTGTAGGTATCTATTTTGTTCTTTCTCTCATATCTCTGCTGATGAATTTGATTTTGCTTTGCTCGGATGAAAGAGCGCTTATCAACATTGGGGTGAACTTCAACATCTGAGTCGTCGCTCAACTCGAGTGCATCCTGATATTTTGTCAGCCTTGAACCTTCAGCCTTTCGAAGTGGGGGATGGACGACGATGAGGGGTATGTGTTCCAATATTGTATATGGAATGATCTTACCCATTTGCTATAGTTTATCGGCATGTTGGCGATAGTTCAGAAAGTATTCGTGATTGTAACTCTTCAATATTCTTGGAGTTGTGTTGTTGAATATTTTTGAAGCTGTTTTCAGATTTCCTTTCTATCTATTTCGTATAACTCTTTGAATCGAATGTTCTACAACAATTATCCTTTGCGCCCAAACATTCCAGCCGAGCTCAAGCCAACAGCGTCCAAATCTAGCCCCACGTTTAGCTTTCATAAGCCGTGAATAAATGTTGTGATTGGTTGCATAAATAAGGTGATTGGAAGGAAGCGATGACGGAAACTAAATCTACCAGGTAGTAATAAATCTAAATATGCTCCTAGTAAATAATGTTAGGTTACCCGTTTAGAAGGAAAACTCTCAACCTTCGATTATTTTCAACTCGTTTGAAACATCCATAATCTTTATACTCCCACGCAATAATGACAGTTCGGCGATTATATCTTTCACAGCTTCATCGGTGAATTCAGCGGATGTAGTACACAATCCGTGCATCAAAACTCAACAATGCGGCGCACCTTGACAGTAGGCAATGGTTGGGGAGGGGCCTCGATCTGTGATATAGCTTTTAAGCAAGTTTCAAAACCCATTCCAGCTCCCGCGGCTTCAAGATGGACTCCCTCCGGACCTTCTCTGGTCGCAAAACGATTTTTATCTGGCTTCAAAAATTCGCCATCGCCATTGAGCCCCGCGTCTAAGCCAGCCCCACAACTATCTACAAGTCGTCTTCTCCAACAAACAAGAATTGGGTTATCATCTCCATGGCGGCCGGCAATATCTCAATTACGACCTTTCAACAGTGCATCGCCTTTGCAAGATTCCCCAAAGGGCTCAGATAGACAGGATCATATCACACGAGAACGACAAAGGCGCGAGGAAGAGGAGGAAGATAATATTGATGAACAAGGAGATTTCGCACGAAGTGAGAAAGCCTCTAAAGCGACACAGGTCAATTTGAGCGCAAGGTTACAAAGTAGTGGGAAGAAACAAGGAAATACAGCTGCTTTTGGTGAAATATGGAGATTACTCAAAATTGCTCGACCGGAGGCGAAATGGCTCGGTCTGGCTTTTGTATTCCTGCTGATATCCTCATCAATCACCATGTCAATACCGTTCTCCATTGGAAAAATTCTCGACTTGGCTACTAAAGACCCTTCGGAAGGCGAAAAACTCTTTGGGCTAGACATTTCTCAATTCTTCATTGCTCTCGCCTGCGTTCTGACTATGGGCGCTGCTGCTAACTATGGACGTATCATTATATTGAGAATTGTTGGAGAAAGAATTGTAGCCAGACTTCGATCACAATTATACAGGAGAACTTATGTACAAAATGCGGAATTCTTTGATGCCAATCGAGTTGGAGATCTTATTTCTCGATTGAGCTCAGATACGGTTATTGTTGGAAAGAGTATTACTCAGAATCTCTCGGATGGTTTACGAGCCATTGTCAGCGGAGGTGCCGGATTCACAGCTATGGCATGGGTGAGCTTAAAGCTTACAAGCATCCTGTGTCTCATGTTCCCACCTGTTGCAATCGGTGCATTCTTTTATGGTCGAGCGATCAGGAATCTTAGTCGAAAAATTCAAAGGAATCTGGGAACTCTGACCAAAATTGCCGAAGAGAGACTCGGAAATGTTCGCACGAGTCAAGCCTTCGCTGGTGAGACACAAGAGGTTGGCAGATACAATCAACAAATCAAGAAGATATTCTCATTAGGAAAGCGAGAAGCATTGATCAGTGCAACATTCTTCAGTTCAAGTGGATTCTTCGGTAACATGACTATCTTGGCATTACTATACACTGGTGGCTCTATGGTTAAGAACGGTATGATAAGTATCGGTGAATTAACATCCTTTTTAATGTATACAGCTTATGCTGGGTCAAGTCTGTTTGGTGTCTCCAGCTTCTATTCGGAACTCATGAAGGGAGTTGGTGCTGCCAGTCGTCTTTTCGAGCTTCAAGATCGAAAGCCTACAATTCCTGCAACTATTGGTACTAAGGTTAAGTCTGCACAAGGCGTCATCAAATTCAATAACGTCTCTTTCGCCTACCCAACTCGACCAGCAGTCACGATTTTCGACGGTCTCGACTTTGAAATTCCTTCAGGGACCAATGTGGCAATTGTCGGACCCAGTGGCGGAGGAAAATCTACTATCGGTTCACTTTTGTTACGATTTTACAACCCTACAGAGGGAACGATTACAATCAACGGCCAAGACATAACCAAAATGAATGGAAAGTCTCTTCGCCGTCGTATTGGAATGGTTGGTCAAGAGCCTGTTCTGATGTCTGGCTCAGTTGCCGAAAATATTGCCTATGGAAAACCCCATGCCTCAAGGTCTGAGATTATCGCAGCTGCACGAAAAGCAAATTGTCAATTCATTGGCGACTTCCCTGAAGGTTTGGATACACAGGTTGGAGCACGCGGTGCCCAATTATCCGGAGGACAAAAACAGAGAATCGCAATTGCTAGAGCTTTGCTCAAGAATCCTGATATCCTTATACTAGACGAAGCAACGTCGGCTTTAGATGCCGAATCCGAAACTCTGGTTAACTCTGCTCTTGCGGCGTTACTTAGAGGACATAATACAACAATTTCAATTGCCCATCGTCTTTCAACTATTAAGCGTTCCGATCACATTATTGTTTTGGGCAATGATGGAAAGGTTGCTGAAACTGGAACCTACAATACTTTATCTAACAACCCCAACTCGGCCTTTTCGAAATTGATGGAATGGCAAATGAGTGGAGGTGATGCAGCTGACCACAGACCCGTTGAATTAGAAGGTCACTTCACAGAGTCCGAGGAAATCTCGGACGACTTGTCGCGTTTGAGTGAGTCCGATGCTATTGAGGGGGAAGCTATCGAGGAAGGAACAAAGGAGCGAAAGGAAAACAAAACCAAGACAGAAGCTGTTTTGGAAAAGACAAATAACAGAGCTCAGTAGATCAAGAGAGAGTTAGCAAACGAATTAGAAGGAAATGTATGGATATTAGCCTTCGGTTTCTTGTTTATTCTTGAGGCGTTTATAGAGTACGTGGGTATAGTATGGGGCTCTTCACGGGCCCCATTTACCACTCAGCGGAGACATAGGAGGAGGGTTAATTACTAGCGAGGGTTTGATACCGGCTTGTTATAGTTATAGGTATATCCCAAAAGGGAGAAACACAATTGTATTATACTCCACTCATATGATAATGTATTGAGTTGTACACTTTTCTTGAACAGTCTATGGCTTCTATCTTTTTGCTATGCTACGCGTCATCTCTATATTTTCCTGTACATGTTGGGCTTCGTGGGACTACCTATTGCAATTATCAGCATTGATACAGACTTTCGAAATAGCGGATCTAAAGTCTAATAGGTTCGAATGTTTGAGGGCTGAATAGATATTCGAGAAAAGGAAAAATCCGATAGTTGGTGTACTGTTCGGTGCATGGACTGACAGGACACTTCTCAACTTACAGAATTTTTAACCAAATACATTTTTCAATTGTTTGATATCAGGATCTACCTTAATTTTGATATTCTTTCATTATTCAATTTCTAATGAATTTTTTTACAAACATCGAGCTGCCCGACAATCGAACAATATATTGGGTTTTTAGCGGAGCAATATTCTTACCATGCTCAATACTCCGGGTCTCCTGTTTTCTCTTTCGTTAAGTGCTATCGTACATCTGGTTTTTTCACTGTGGAAATCCCGAGATTTTCTAGGATCCGATTTACTTTCTTTTCTGTGCTCTTCAGTTTAGCCTCTTCAACGTGTACTTTCAAGCCTGAGCCAGAATACCTGGTATTCATTGTCGTTACGCTCTTGGGACGAGCTTTGTGTCTTGGAAAGTGACTAACGAGTTCGATCTTTTAGAAATGTATTACTGAACGCCCATCTGGACAAATTCTACCTGTTTACAACCACCGTTCACTAGAATCTCTATTCGGATAATGATTCTCCAAGATTCTACCTCGTGTCTAAAGTGGGGTGTTAGCAGTTCGTAGATGGCAGGTCTAGTTGCAGTCATGCAGGATATACCTGCTCCTAGAACTGAGCACTTGTCTGCCAGAAATAGATACTGACATGGATATTACTACGCGCATTTGTGGTTGCATTCAATACCTACAACCAAGGCTAAGTATTTCCCTAAGAGTATGACCCGAATGTTGACCTATTTGGAGACAGGCTCACACATGCTATCAGTAGAAAAGTAGTGGCACCACCTCTCCCCCAGTCTGTCTTTACAGAGACAGACACTACGTCTTCGTGTAATGTTCAATCTGATGCGGAACGTGATAGAGCCTATCACCATAGATGGTTTTACCCTACGATCAAAATGATTGCTACAAACCCCTTCAGTACTAGTCCATCATAAAGAAGCGGCTTAGTCTAGTGCAGTACACCCAGTAACGGAATTTTGGATCGAGAAATATATCAAGTCTCATAATGAAATGAATAAATCTGGTAACCTTACCCAAACCCGCAAATTTGCAATAACCGCGCGCCCAGTGACTTTTTTGCTGTTGGCATGCTATCATGAGAATCTTCTTTTTCTTCTGTTCAACTTTTAATCAGGCTGTGGGCATTCGATATGCCCACATCGACACTTTGTAAAGCGGGATGTTTTGATAGCAGCTGTTTTGTGGGTTTTGTTGTTTTCTAAGTTTGATATGTAGGTTTTTAAGTGGACTATGTTAATGGGATCTCCATCTGGTCGTCCAGCTCAGAGTCATATACGTTTTAGTGGAGTAGAAACTCAACCATCAGATCGTGATCTTTAGCGGATTGCGCGACTTTAAGAAAACTGTTAGTAGTGATGCACCTTTTTGACAAATAGTTTCTAGTTTGAGGGGCTGGTTTCTGGTTTTGCCTCTAGGTAGTAGAGGAATCTAGTGCGCAAAACTAGGACCAATGAAAGGGGGCTAAGCGAGGGCTCGGAAAATCTTGCAGCTTGACTATTTAATATAAGAACTCTGCCATGACTAGCTTTTTAGATGACCCGTCTCACTCTTGGAACTTCTCCTTCAAGCCGTCATTATTGAAAAGGTCCAGCTTAGGGTTAGATATTCCGTACCAATATGGCATAAACCCTACACACAATATACCTCTCATAGCATCTTGCCAATGATCCTAATTGATCCTAAAATACATGTATCCACCCTCTAATCTGTGCGATGTACAGAAATCATGATCCAGTTCGTTATGAAGGCAACGCTTGAGAGTCTGTTTGGATACTTACAGATCAGCTCCGATAGGGCATTGCGCTCCCCCGATAGACGCGGGTAAATGACCCAGAACGAGCCAGATTTTGCTTGTGGGGAAACAGTCGGATTAAGATCCTCTTCGAGTCCAATAATCTGATTCAATCGAGATCTTTCAAATAAGAAGAAGGGGTCTTTTAGCCGATTAGTGCTAAGCCTTGCCTGTCAGTCAGTGAACTGGTTTGAGATTCACTAATCCCTAAACCTGGTGATACGCCGTTGCAAATCTTATTCGTTCACTGGGAGTATATGTGATGAACAGCCATTTTAGAGATGTTTCTATCATGTCTTGACACACTTAGAATAAAACTCGCCCCTTACCCTCAATACGACCCCCATCTCAAATTGAGCAATGCAGTTTTCTGCTCTTTAGCCACCGGGGTATAGCTACCTAGATAGGTGCTGCTTACACCACTGCATTCAATCCAATCTCTCACGCACGAACAATCGATCATTGCCAAGAACATTCCACCTGAGCTGAAAGACATTGATTATCATTGTGCCTCGAACGGACTTCACGATATTCGATCGCATGAAGGGGAAAATCCCTGGCACACTTTATGATATTGTGAAAGCTCTTACTTCTTACAAGGATTTTGATGCAGACATTGTTAAGGTGAT